>NC_091095.1:6897500-7239166 GCF_024713975.1 Paralichthys olivaceus
TGATGCATCAGTACAGCGTCCTGCCACCTCCGGCCTGTTTCCCAGACTGCAAATCTCTTAGTTGGCTGACCTTGCTCGAACAACCACCCTCCATTAGTCAACCGCCGGCACCTCTGCTCGTGCTCCAGAACATGTTTTATCACCGGCAGGTTCATTAGCTGCCCGAAGGTTACGCTGGAGTGGGAGGCTCCAACCTGCTGCTTCACATCAGAGGGGAAATCTCTTTTTCTCTCAAATCCAGAGTTGACAGGATTAACAAAGAGCGTTTGATTAAAGCGGCCGCTCCGCAGCGACAGCTCTGGTGGCTGGTGATGAGCGAGACCATATTAATTGCTGGTATTTATCATGCAGAGACTAATGGCTGATGGGTTAACTCTCATGTCATCTTGTCTCACCCTGTCCTGGCCTCCCAAAGCGCTTTGACGAACAACACCGTGCTTCTGATTAGTGCTGATTAGGGAGCGTCCTCTGCAGTGAGTCACTCTCTCTGTGTGTGTGTGTGTGTGTGCGTGCGTCTGTTTTCAGATGGCGAGCAGGAGGGTCTACGCAGGTCCACCTCCAGCCCTGATCACAGCAGGTGAGGTGTTCTGCTTCATTTTTCTTCCCTCTTCTTCAGATTTGTCTCTCAGTGCTGCAGGAGACTCATGTTGAAGTTGAACTGCATCATCTGTGGCCTTGTCACCACTTTTAAGCTCATCAGGTTTCAACCTCATGGCTTTTTCAGAGTCATCATCCTGATTTCATCCATCTTTTCATCTATTTATTACTTATAGTTTATCTTAAGTGTCTGTGTATTTGTGGGACACTAAATAGTCTTTTAATTCTTAAGTGTAATACATACATGCTACCTATGCTACTGTACGTATAGATACTCTCTAAAAATATCATAAGCATTAGAGCCCAACAGTTTCATTGGTTTCCCCATAAAATCGTCCAATATGAGACTTCCATGGACATATTGGTATATTAGCATTTATGTTTTCCGATATCCAGCGATATAGAAGCTTTTATTTTCAGAAGAAACACTGCAGAAAATGTGCATTATGTTAAAACCTCAATTACATTTCTTATCAATACAACAACACATTTCTTACATTTACACAGAAAGAAAGCAGCTCTTCTTACATAAAACAGTCTCTCCAGACATTAACAGAAAGAGATGAGTGTTTTGATTGTTTTTGTATTTCACTCTCTCGCTGTTCTCTCTTGATTTCTCTCTTCCTCCACAATCCCTTGTTTAAATCTCCTCTCACTTACACCCACACATCCGTTCTCCCGTTGCCTTCCCTTTTATTAGCCCACCCTCTCATCAGTCCACCACTCTGTCTGATTTTCTCTTGTTTTTTTTTTCCTTCCCTTCTCTCCGACAGGTTGAGCTCCACAGCGTCGGGCTCAGACAGTCTGTTCGGACCTCCGCTGGAGTCGGCCTTCAAGTCCAAGAGCTTCGATGGTCGGGAGCAACTCAGAGAGCAGAACGCGTTTGGCGCATCTGAATGTAAGAGAAGTTGCAGTGTTAATATAATATTTAGTTTAATTATTTATAAACCATATTGGCAGATTATTCTAAAGGCTTCTCTTGTCAGACAACATCTTCAATTAAATGTAATCAATAAAGAAAAATAAAATAAATTAATCTCTGGTAAGTAAAGGCAGGAAATAATATCATAAGGATATCACCAATATTAATAAGTCAAACTGAGAGGAAGGGTTTTTCCCCTGAGATGTTTCGAGGAGATGAGCTGCTCAGAGATATTTACATGTTGAAGTATGTGATGATTAGACGAAGGGAAACTGAAGGTGTCAAACTGAACAAAAGGCTGGTTAATGACATTTCCAACCTGCAGGTTAATGAAAGAAATGACTGTGAAAGGGATCAAGTTTAGACTGTAGCTGACTGACAGAGGGAAAGTTAATGTTGATGTTGACGTCGCTGCTATCAAACTCTTTTTAAAGCAAATTGATGCAACTTTTTACAAAAAATTCAAAAAATGTGTTTGATGGCTCACTGAATTTTTTTCAGAGATTCAGAGATTTTTTTTCTAATTCCCTCTTCTCAGGCCGAGCAGGTTCAAGAGTTTAATGCTCAACTGCAGATCAGTGCAGTCATGGATGGATCATCTTTGCTCAAACTCAGAGCCCCAACTGAATTAATCCTCTTTGTGCTTTTGCACAGTAAAAGTCACAGTGTTGCTTTGAACTTTTTGGCACCTGTTCCATTCAAAAATAAATAAAATACAGTCCTCACTTTTTTAAATGTAATATCCAGACAGAAACGTGGCCTTATATTTGAGCCAGTATGGTTATTTATTAGGTTGATTTATTTCTTTGTCCTGAAAAATCTAAATTTGCACAGATCAATAAAGTCTAACTGAGTTTGATCATCTCCACTAATATCCTGTAATTTGTATTGTGTGTGTGTCAGATGCTGCCTTCTCGTCTGACTCCTCCTCTCCTGAGAACGTTGAAGACTCTGGTCTGGACTCGCCTTCCCATCAGCCCCTTGGACCCTCCCCAGAGCCGGTGGGTTGGGCAGCATGGCCTCCTGTGTCACAGAGTAAAGATCAAACTCAAACGCTGGGACGTCCTGTGGACCCTTTCCTCTCTGCCTTCCGTGACCCCTCCCCTGGTGGCAGCCCTTACACACAAGAAGACCCTGCCAGCGTCTGGTCCATTGCCGCATCACGTCCTTCTCGTGTACCCGCAGACATGGACCCCTCATCGATACAGTTTCCTCCCTTCTCTCAGTCCCTCCCCCCTCCTGAGATGGAGTCTTCGGTGTGGAACTGTAAACACATCCCTCCTGAGGACCCCTTCCTCGCTGCTTTTGAGAGGACCGTCACCCAGGAGACCTTAAACTTGTCTGACGCCTGGGCACGCCCTCCACCTCGCCAGAACCAGGAGGGCAGGGGGGTGGAGGTGCGAGGGGACCCGTTTTCCATGAACCTCACTGAAACTAAGAAACACCCAACCTCATCCTCCTCCTCGTCATCCTCCTCCAATCGTAGAGACAGAGACCGGAAACGAGACCGCAGCCTTCCCCCCCCTGTGTCCTCTGATGACCCGTTTGCGATCACGATGATTGGCAGCCCAACGCACCAGTCATCCCTGGCTGCAGCAGCTGGATTAATCCCTCCGCACAGCACCAGCGGCAGCAGCAGCAACATGGGAAGCAGCTCTGTCAGCAGCAGTAGACTGGGACTTGACTCTAATTCAAGCTCTTTACCCACAGCTCAGACAAAGAAGGAGCTGATGCACTGGAACTCTGTCCACAACCCATTCAGCGAGAGCGTCTCTGGAGCGCCGAGCGGCTCCAAAACACAGGAGGGAGGGGGAAAAGGAGAGGGAGGAGCAGGAGGGGAGAGGAGAAAACATCGGTCAACAGAAAATGAGCCACGCAGGAACGCCCCTCCGCTCACCAGGCACTCAGGGCCACAGGAGGACCTGTGTTTTTCAACTGACAAGGACCAAGACTGCCTGGATCTCAACACTCAGATGACCTGCAGCCTCAGCTCTCACAAGGGTATTAAGAGATCACTTTTTTTTGGTCTTAAAGTTTTTATTGAAGTTTAATTCTCATATAAAAGCAAATAATGACTCTGGGGGCAGGGCCAACACAATAAAATAAAACATTTAAGTACTTCAGTTTAGTACTTAACTTGAGTATTTCTATTTTATGCTACTTTCTACTCACACGCTGCTTTCTACTAATCCACTACATTAATTTTTTGTTTTACTATGTGGGATCAACATTTAGTAACCGGTCATCTACTGTACGATGAAAATGTATGACTGCAGTCCTACATCAAACTATTACAAGGTGTTAGTTTAGTGTATACTTCCACCAAGGCCCAATGTTCCTCTTACATTCAATCAAGCTGCACCACATTTCACACTCAGAGAAATCAGCCCTCCAATTTTTTGATTTAATCCTTCGAAATGTATGAAAATGTAAAAAAAAAAAGCTCTATCTCACTATGGTTACGAAACGGTAAAATAATTCAACTTGCACAACTGGCAGTCGTCACTATAATGGCCTTCTTCAGGTTAAATGATATCATGTTGTCATATTTTCAGAAGAACTTAACCTGTTGAAGGTCTGAGGACTATTATGAGTAACACAAGAGGAAAAACATCCACCAGACACCAGCAGGAAACTAATTCCCTCAAATAAACCAACAAATACGTTTGCAGGAGCCAGCTCGTTCTGGCAGTGACGTGTTCAGCTTGTCGCCTTCTGTTTTTCTTCCTTTGTATGTTTCAGATAAAGCTTTGGGTCATTTTCTGTAATTTTCTGTCTTTGTCTTTGGAAGGGTCCAAGCACAACTTCAGACAGGACGCATCTGAAGCGGTTGCAGCTGCTCCTCAGAGAGCGACCCGGGCCAAGAGGACCTCGGGCCGAATCAGCAGCTATGAGAGAGTGAGTATGGTGAACTGTCAATCTCACCCACTCTAATTTAATTTATCTTTTAATTATTTTCTGCTGGTTTTAATGTCTGTAACCTGTTAATTCATACAAACTATAAATGATAACTCTTCCTACTTGATGTGAGCGTTGATCAGGTTTGCCGCAGTATGAATATTAAATCATCTTTATCCCTGTTTGTGTCAGTCGCGGTCCCTGTGCTCGTCCCCGCTGCCGGAGCCCAGCCCTTCCCTCACCTCCTCCTCCTCCTCCAGTCCCAGTGAGTGGGGGCCTCAAGCCAGAGACGGTGAGTGGGGGGGTCCCAACCGAGCTCCCAGTCCTGCCAGGGCGGGGCAGGCCTCGCCCCTGCCCTACCAGCACCAGGACCACCAGCAGAGGCCGTGTAAGTCTCAGCCCCAAAATGAAGTCACGCTAACCAGACACTGTCTGTGACCCTGGTTCATCGGTCCCATCTACATTTGTTCTTCACAGTGCACCTGTCCAGAGGCCCCAGTCCCATTTCCCTCAGCACACAGGAGGCCTGGCCAGTAGCAGCGGCCATTACTGAGTACATCAACGCCTACTTCAAAGGTGGACAACATAACCGGTCAGTTTCAGCAGCTTTCGACAGAAACAGTCGAGTTCTGGTTTATTCTTTCTCCTCACTGTTGTAATTATTTGCCGGTTGCTTGTTCAACCGTGTCTGTGATTCTCCGTCTTCTGGCAGCTGTCTGGTGAAGATCACCGGCGACCTGACGATGTCGTTCCCAGCAGGCATCACCAGGATTTTCACGGCCAACCCCAACGTCCCCGTCCTCAGCTTCAGACTGGTCAACATGTCGAGGATCGATCACTTCCTGCCAAATCAAAAGCTGCTCTACAGGTCTATAGGCTTTATCTGCGGTTTGCATCACAAACTGGTTTATTCCTGTTAAAGTCTAAACGTCTCTGCTGCCTCTGTGTTCTCCACAGTGATCCGTCTCAGAGCGACCCCGACACCAGAGACTTCTGGTTCAACATGCAGGCTCTGCAGATCTACCTGCAGAGAGAAGCTGAGCTCAACCCTCAGGCCTCTTATTACAACGTCGGGCTGCTGAAGTATCAGGTCAGTGAGTGAAATCACTTACAAATATTTCTGCTTCTTTTTACCCTTTAACAATTTCTTACTCGTCACATCAAAGCCACAATTTTTCATCAGGTAACTTTGATGTCAAAACCATTTTTACTTATTTTGTGTGTATATATGTGAGGATTATTCAGCTGCAACATGAAACTTTATTACTAAATTCTACACACTGAACCTTTAAGAGTAGATATCGTCTTAAGTATTTGTGACCTTAGCCTCCCGTGGACTCTTCTTTTGTTATTCCTTTTTTCATTTCAACTTCTAAAGTCTCTGTCGTTCCTCAGGTGTCCTCTCAGGATCCGGGTCGAGCTCCTCTCCTGCTGTCGGCCGAGTGTCAGCGGAGCGGCACGGTGACCCGAGTGTCCCTGGATTATCACTGCTGCCCCGCCACCGCTCCCTCCACCCAGCTCACCGCCGTCCAGGTGCTGCTTCCGTTAGACCACACCGCCACCGACCTGCAGTGTCAGCCCCCCGCCTCCTGGTGAGCAGCGATGATTGAAAGATATTTTGATTTTCAGTGTTTTTACACTGCACAGACCACAAATGTAGATCTGGAGGTTAATGATAGAGTGAATAATATTGTCTCTTATTATTTATCTGCCTCTTATGAAGAAAACTGAACGACTGTTGTGTAAACTTATTACAACAGAATGTATTTTTACACGTACTTGACAATAATCCAGTCGTATCAAATATTAATTTAATATACACTTGATATAAAGTACGTTTTCTTAGTTGCCATTTTAAAAACACATTCTGGAAACGACGCCTACACTTTCTCAATCATTGGTGCAGTTTGTCGATGGACTCATTTCTCATCCAACTTGAGCTGCTTGTTTGTTAAGATTATTTCCATTAATATTTCTTGATCCTGCCTAAGTAAACAGAATGAAGGACGACTGTGACGGATTAGCAGGAGAGGTTTTAATGGAAATCAAAGGATGGAGATTAAGAAGCAACTCAGGCCTCACGACCGATTTATTTCCCTCGACAGGAACGCTGAAGAAAGGCGGCTGCTGTGGAAACTCCCCAACCTTTCCCCGACCAATCACAGTAAAGGTCAGAGCCTCTCTGCTTTTATTCTCTGTCACTCATTGTTGAAGGAACCTCGTCCACATTTCTACATCTGTCTCTCGCGGTTTTCCGCTCGTCTCACGTCCAGTCGTCAGCAGCCATCTGATTCTCGTACTTTTTCTTCGCTGCCAGAGTTTTCCTTTTCTTCTCGGCTTCTGGTCGTGTCAGACAAATGTTGAAATGAGTAATTAAGAGTAAAGAGATCTCGCGTCCTCTTTTTGAAAAGCTGAAGTCTGGAGGCGTATCATTACCTTTTTAACTGCAGCATTTGAACGTCACAGCTGCTCTCATCAGCTCGGTGGAGGTGCCTCTGAATACAGCACTGATATAAAGACGAGCGTGAGATATTCCTCTTTTATTACATGTCGAGTTGATCGTTGCTCGTATTTCACGACCTTAATGGTGCACGGAGAAGAGGCGGCGTGTCAGAGAAGAGTTTTATGTCTCGAATTTAGGAGAGAAAAGTCTCAAATGAGCTCAGCTGTGAGCTCACCTGTGTTTCTTTGTTCCACACACCCACATTTCTCGGTTTTTATTTTCCACTTAATGATATATTATTACCTCGGTGTGAAGCGACTGTGTTGGAGAGCAGAGGAGAAAGGAGCTATTCACAGTCAGTGATGGATGAGAAGTTAAAGCCTGAAAACACTCACGTCTCTGGTTTATAAGCCGCTGACAAAAGCACTAAAATGCAGCCATAACTCCTCCCTGCCCCTTTTTAAAATACTGTTTTTAACCCTCTCTCCTCAATACTAAAATGTCCAAGTGCAGTCTGACAGCTTTGAGTAAAAAAGATTGTTCTTTTTACTGGACACCTTGTAAACAGAAGCAGACGTGCTGGAAAACGAGCAGGTTTCTGAGGGGTTTCACTCTGAACTCATTCACTTGTTCATTTACTTAAAGAAGTCGTGTTTCTGAACTTTTAAACAAATCTTCAGACACTGGTGTGATTGCTTTAAACGAATGGAAACAACAGTGGGACGATCAGAGGCATCACAGTTCTTAAGATCTTTCACTGTTTGATAAATTGTTATAAACAGTTTGTGGTGCAATGTTAAAAGAAAGAGAAAACGCCCACTGTGGTGTCAGTGCTGTGATGCCTCTCCCTCTCTGTGTCTCAGGCTCAGGGACTCTGTGTGCCAGCTGGCAGTGCCTGGAGGTTCCCCGCGGCCCTCCACCCAGCCTGGCCGTGCAGTTTGTGGGCTCCGGGGCATCGCTGTCGGGCATGGACGTGGAGCTGGTGGGCAGCCGCTACCGCATGTCGCTGGTCAAGAAAAGATTCGCCACAGGTGACGATCTGAACGCACTAACTGGTCTTTGTTTTCTCTCACTAGATGAGTGGAGGGTTATCTCTCATTGACACGTCAGCAAACTTTTTTTTTTAAAGGAGGGATTATTTTATTAAGTTTTAGATTATAATATAAAATTTTAAAAAAGTGTTTAAATGATGGTAGAAGTGGGAGTTTTGTTCTTCAGTTGTCAGTCTGGTCCTTATGAAATGTCATATTATTCTTATTCTTATTATTAAATAACACAATCAGTAGCTTTATGTGATCCATTAATGAATTGACATTAGGTTCAATGCCATTATTCTGATTTGGGAAATTATTTAGAAAATTTATCAAGAAAAAAGTCAAACTTTCTGTTTCCAGCTTCTGAATTCTGAGAATGTTCCTGCTCGTTCATTGTGTGTTGAATATGAGATTTTGGATTGTTGCTCATGTTGGAACATGACGATCGTCTTTTATCTAATAAGACGTCTTTTAGACAGGACTAACGATTCAGAACCAACTCTTTTACTCATGGATAGATTCATCTGTAATATCACAGGTAAGAAGTTATTGTGAGAGATAGAAACAGCTTTAATATGTTAAACGTGGATTCATTGGTTTAACTCTAAAAATTATATTATTTTTCAAAATGTCAAAATATTCCTTTAAAGATTTTGACACCTTGTTTTGTATATATTGTAAAAAATAGATTCGAGTGTTAGCAGCGTTGTCACTTACCTAATGATTATCCACATGATAAAGTTTCTGGAAGCTCTCGCTGCCTCTTCTTTGTGACACATTTCCTGTTTTTAATGTTTCCTCAGGGAAGTACATGGCGGGCTGCTCCTTGTGAATCACACACCATCGCTGGCGGTTGAGAGAACTGTGTCTGAGTCGAGGGTCTGAGAGATGATCGGTGGAGAGAGATGAGTCGGGAGAGGAGGCTCCGGCTCAGCCTCAAGGACAATGTGCACTTAACTTCTGATGGCGTCCTGCTGCTTTAGGACCAAGCCTTTTCCTTTTTCCTCTTAAATTAAGTTGTGTGTTGTAACTCGCTCTTCCTTCTTTACCTGGAGGAAGTCTTTTTTCTATCGACTCTCCTCCGCTCACATCCTGTTCTGTGTGCCTTTGTAGGTAGAGACTGCAAACTCAGCTAGGTGTCAGAACTTTTCTTGAATTACAATTCAGTGTGAATAAAGTTAAGCATATTACTGTGTTGCCATGGGAACTAGGATTTTTAAATTATGTAAATACCGAAAGATTGAGTCGTCTGTGAGCGAAGACCCTCTCTACGAAACCGTGGACAAAAAGAAATGTTTGTGAATCTGCCGTTCGTTTCGATTAGAGGTTTTGTGATGTTGATATTTGATTAAAAAAATAAATAAATGTGCTCAATCATTTTGGTTTACACCAATTTATTACACATTGTGACCAAGTACAAAATACAGCTGAACTATGCAGTTTATTACAGACCATCATCTGTCCTGGGCTAGCTAAAGTGTAGTCAAGAACAGGTTTAAAAAGACACAAAAATAAGGGTTCAGTATACGTGTGAGAGGAACCAAATCTAGTTCAATAAAAAATAATCCTCCGCCGAAAATCTAAAACAGCCTTACAAAACATTACAATGTACACATAGAAATTACTTTTTTTTTTTTGTTTAAATCCCCAAAGCACTTGAAGGCAAATTACTGTGACAGGAGGCACAAGTTACAAAAAGCCTTAAATAAAGTCAAGCTCAAGGTTTCTCATCGCTACAACAAAATCATCTGAGGGGGAGAAAACGAGGGGAAAAAAATAAAATCAACCAAACACAAAGCTTCTGTCGATCAAAGCAGAAGATTTCATATAAATAGAGATTTCTCTTGTGACAGTTTATCAGCTTCGCTCGGTGCACGTAACACCGCAGTGAAAACTGAATCTCACACATTGAACGATCGAGATTGGAAACAGATTTTTCACGCACACACATCAGTCTAATCAATTACACGTCTGATACAGTTTGAGGAGAGAGATTAGGCAAAGACCGAAGGCCACAGAGCACACACTTTCTACATCATATAAAGATATATATATATATTTATATATATAATTTATCATTATGGACAAATTCCCCCAATAACGCACTGTGTTTTTTTTCTATCTAATCCAAACAGAGTATAAGACTTTATCTGAGTAACAGCATGAGGTTTAAGTATCGGCGTCGGGGAGCGTGTGCCGGTTCAGATGCCAACCACGTCCTTCTCCTTGTATGTTTGGTTTACAGGCCCAGAGCTTCATCTTCCCTTTGAAATGTACGGCCAGTTCTTATCAGGAAATTACACCAGATTCCAGTTTAACATCACCGTTAAGATTATTGATCTGGGTTTGTTCCCAACTCTGTGACGATGGAGTAAAACCACCACGGGTTTGCACGCTCGTCACTGGATTATGATTTTAGGTTCCTGACAGCACAGGGAGGAATTATTTACATGAGGGAAAACCGCAACACGGCTACATCTTTTCTTTTTTAATACTTGCCTCGTGTCATCTGAGCCAAACGGAGCACAGCATAGAAATCTATTGAGGTAAACAAACCAACGTGGTACACAGCCCAGGTAATAGACTGTTCCCTGCCTGACAGGCTGAGCTGGTGGGATGGACTGAAGGAAAGGTCCTTTGGGTCATTAGGTTGCATGTTTATTATTTTATTCTATTTTTCTTTTCCATGTTTGCTGCGAGCTGCAGCAGAGGCAACAAGGAGCACACGCCTACACCCAACCAATGTTGAAGGTGCTTCGAATGTCTGAGGTTTGGAGACGATACATTCATACTGCGGTAGAGGCACAGCTGAGGGACAGATAGACAGCATCTGTAGTGGTGGTTTCAAAGTTGGCGATCTAAGGCACTCAAATGACACTATGGCACAACTAGTTTGAAATTTGATAGAGAAAAAAACATAAGAGTCACATAAACACCACACACCAGCACTCAAAGATACACATCCAATAGAAAGGTACTGCACAAAGTCATTCACAGTTGCAACAAAAAAAAAATGGAAAAAGAATCAGACCTGTGTTAACGCCCCTGTGAGGAAAGAAAAGACGAGAGCTTCCTGGGAGAAAGATCACCAACTTTACAAACTACTGAGGGGGGTGGGCTGACATTGCTACTCTCTATGTACACTGCACACACCGACTGCAGAAGGACGCATTGTGCTCGGCTCAAAAGCCCTGTGTGTCCCAAAAGGCCCCAAAAGCCACTTCAGGGTCACCTTTTAAAGCGAGTGATGCTGGTCCTCGTGGGTTCCTATTCGGACTGGACTCACATCTCCTGCAGAGGGTGGCTCATTTCAATCCTCTCTCTCTTTACAGCCGGTTCAGTAGGTTCTCTGGACGCATCGGCATCGCTGCCCAGGTCGCTCATCTCGTCAGAGAAGGAGGCGTCTAGTGGCGGAGGGAGGGAGGGATTTGTTAGAGGAGAAATCATTTGCCACAGTAAAACCAGAAAATGTGGGACAGGAACTAAAGTACAAATGTGCAGCCGAGTTTAAAGCTACAATAAAAAACTTAAAACTCAATATTTAAGTCAAAACAAGTATTTAACTGAGTAATTTCTGGTCTAGCCCTGTGAAAAAGAGAAGCTTACCTTTTTCCAGGAGTGAAGGCATCATGGAGCTCAGGTCACTGAACTGTAATGGAAGAGAAGATGAGTCAACAAAACAACAACTTGTAATCCTTTCATTTCAGTGTTTTGAGCAGTTTCAAATTTCTTCTGTTACCTCGCCCATAACAGCGATGGGAGTTTCTCCGGTGGCCTGAGCCACTCGATGCTCCACCAGGTAAAACATGTACTCGTCATACAGGAGACGGATCAGGTGGAAGGATCCAAAACTGGCTGCACTTCGCAGAGTAAGGTCTCTGATCACCATGGAGCTACAGGACGGAGAGCGAGAATCACAGATAAGATGCAGAATCTCCTGTCATAAGGTCAATACTTTACTATATAAATGTGATCCGGTATTTGCGTTACCTGTAGAAAGACCATTTGAGCAGGAACTGCCGAGCAGCTTTGGGGAAGCTCGGGCTGCCCTGGTGTGGCTTCAGGACCTGAGACACCACGTTGTCGAGCCAGGTCGCCCACTGATCCAGAGAGCTCTGCTGCTGCAGGGTGACTTTAAAGTCCTGCTCCAGACGCTGGACCACGCTCTCGTCACACTGACACACCCACGACGCCTGCTCCTGTCGGACACAACAAAACACAAAGTGAGAGGGTCAACAAACCTGTGACAGTTAAACATAGATTTTTAACCTACGATGAACTGACAGACAAGTTTACCTGGACGTTAGCGAAGTCCACCCTGTTGAGGTCGGAGAGCATCTGGTTGATCTGGGAGGTGTTCTGCAGGACGGCACGAGCTGCCTGGGCCAGGTGGTTCAAACTGGTGTAACGTCTCAGAGTCTGAGCGAACGCACTGACCACAGCCACCTGAGGAGCAGAGAGCACACACTCATGTTTTTAAATGACTGAAGTCAGACACTTCATTCAAACCACTTCCAATATCTAAGGCTCCCTGTTTTTCTGGCTCAGACTGAAGATAAGCAATAGATAGAAGTCACACAGTCGAAATAATATAAAACCTCTGCAAAACACAATCTAACAGACATGAGAAAGAGGATCAGTTTTTCTCGTTACCTTGGTGCGGATGATCTCCTGAGGGAAGCTGGTCATGGCGTTGGTCAGCCAACCCTCCAGACTCTTGGCGAAGTTACGAATGGCCTGAGTGAGAGTGCCTGAAGAAACAAAACGCTCTCGGTTACAAACTGAATTTACTGCATCGCCACTATGCTTGAAGCAAAAGTAAAATTCAAAAGGTTCAAGTCGTAGAATAAACACAAGTTAAAGTTGGGTGGAATGAGGAAGATACGAGTCGATGGTTTTAAAATCCATCCTCTGTCTCGTTCCAAGAGTTGAAAAGTCGAAAACAAATCTATTGATTGATCTGCAGGAAATAATTTAGATGATTGACGATTTTTTGGTTGTTTTCTTGGTCTTCTGTGATATGAAGGTTTCAGTTATGAGACTATTTGTAGAACAAAGCTTCAAAAACATTTAAATTTTTCTGTATTTTCTGATATTTTAAAGAAAAAAAGAATCAAAATAAAAAGCGCAGAGGCACTGACTGGGAACAGGACGCAGGACGTCGGGGATGAGGATCTCCACGAGAGCCTGGTAGAGGATGTGATCACAGCTTCTCATCCATAGTCTGATGGGTTCATATTTACACAGAGCCACCAGCTTCTCTCTGGGAATCACACCTTCTGGGTCCTCATCACTGCACGCAACAACAGAACAGGTTGTCAATAAAACAAAACTCTAAACTCAGCAGAAGAGTTTGGCTGTATCTGCTTATTCTAAGCAAATACTTTTCTTATCGGCTGCTGCATGTGTGAGCTGACCTGTTGCCGATGGTTGTATTTCCGTCACTAGATGGCGGTGTTGAATACCAAAAGGTCTGCCACAGTTTCTCAATGTAGTGGAACTGAAGGTTCATCACCACGTCCAGAGTCGCCTGCAGGAGAGCGGCAAAGGAGGGAGGGAGGAAGGGAACGAGGGGGAGGGAAGAGAGGAGGGAGGTGAGGAGGAGGGGGGGGGGGGACAAAACATACAGAGCTGAACCATGGCAACCAGACACACAACAAAGTTTCTGCAGGCAGCCTCTCGCTCGCTCTGGGCCCTCCTGGTTAGACAATGAGCCAGCTTAAACACAGCTCCCCACACATTAATCATCAGGAGGTTTCTGAACACCACGTTTAGGCTTCGACTGCAATTTGATCTGCACAAGTTGGTTTCACACTCTTTTTTTAAAAGAAATTTGACTGTCTTTATAAAGCAGATTAGTCTTGTAGATGTACTCATGCATGTGCCTCATTTTAGCAGCGAGGTGCTGACCAGATCTAACCCACGTGACTTCCTCTTTCCTGTTCATATGTATGAGGCCCTTTGAAAAGCAGAGTACACTGCGAGGGCACAAAGGAAGTGGAGGCGAGCCAGTGTTTTTCAACAATTACACAGTTAGTGCTTTAATTGTTGGAGAAAGAGCCGCCACCTGTTTCTAAAAAGTATGAGCAGATAAATCTTAAAACTTGACGCACAGATATGAAAGGAAAACACGAGTGAGCAGCGCTGCAGAAGTTTTTTAATGTTCGCTCATGAGGCCAAAGGAAACGTCAGCCTGACTCCTCATGACGCAGGGGTCAAACTCATTGTGTTTGCCGCCACAGTTTATCTCCACACTGAGAATTAGAATTAGTATGAGAGCATGATTTACACCGTGCCCGGAGATTCTCCTCTTTCTCTATCTGGCAGGACGTGCACTTGCCGCTGGATCCTGTTACAACAGCAGAGTAGGCTTCAATCACATGATATGTTTTTTGCTTCCTCTCCAGTTGTCGCCATGGCAACCTTGTTTACGGTTGCCCCCAGCAACAGGTCAAACACAGATCTCCAAAACAAAAAGGAGAATTCCCCATACCCTCTAAACAAGAGCGTTTTACCCAGACAGTTTTTCAACATGCAGGAAAAACAGCGTGCCTTAAAAAAAAGAAAGAAAGAAAGAAAGTGTGGGGGAGAAATAACACGTGTTCACATGCACCGTCATCTACACACATGCGCCTGCAGCAGAGATTCCAAAATCTTTACTGACAAACACAGTGTGATTTATTACTCTCACACTTTGATCAAACACTTAATTATTTGTGCTTAAACAATAACTTACTGGTGCAGCAGATTGAATATTCCACTGTTGTTATGACGTTACTGCCCAACAGTGCATACATATCTATTTACAGCCTCAATCAAAACAAACTCTTATAACTACATGAAAGTAAAGAAAGAAAGAAAACATTTCTTTGCCTGTAGCTTTGAGCATCATTGATGAAAGCCCTGACTAACGTGTTAACAGGTCACCGCTGGCTCCCAGAAACAGGGAAAAAAGTAAGATGCATAATCATTAAACACGCGGAGGCAACGAGAGCTGTGAGAGTGACAGAAATACGCCAGCAGACAAAGACAGGAGCCCATGTGCCTGTCCGCAGACAAGGCAACACAAAGGCCCAAGGGGAGGCCACCACAAAGACACCAAGATGTCCACCCAGCGCGTTGAAAGGTTAATTGGCATGTCTTGAAAGCTGCACAGAGATGAAAAGACGGCTGGAACAAAGGGAGCGTGGTGAGGCTGGACAAGAGGAGGGCAGGGATAATATGATAAAGCCGGAGATTCGCCACCACCACCTCATAGCCCCTCTGCTGCCAGTAACCCCCCCAAAATGTAATGTTCAATATTATTTATAGCGTGCTTCTTCGTGGGGGGGGGTTCTTCTGCCTCCTCAAATTCATTATCCTACCAAGACATTATGAAATCTATGAAATGTGATTATGTAATAATTCTCTTTAGCTCTTTTTTCATATGTTTGTTTTCTTCTTTATAGATTTTTATTTTCTGTCATGTTCTCTTTAGGTAAGACACAGGCAACGGCTGTTGACTGCTGCAGGTTGTTTTAATTGTGACTCCTGTTGCAGCATGTGTATCTGCCCTGAGGTACAACGCTGGCGCTATTCTATATTTCCCCTATTGTCAAGGAATTCCACAAAACCAGGGAGGTGTTGATTTATTGCTCAATACTTTTTTACTTTTCTGAAAAGGGTTCACACATATGGTCTGATTTTCTAAAACAACTGGTTACCTCTTAAGGGGACTGATATTTATGAATGTGTGCAATTTGGTGCTAAACCACATGAAAATCTGGATCTGAATATAAAGTTTCATAAGGCGACTGGTGGGTGCTGGTGTACGTATGCGCGCTACTAAATGTCGTTCTGGCTTAAAGCAAAATTAACTCCAACTGTGTATTATTTGGGTATTATTTTCTCTCAGCAGAATATCAATGGACATTTGTTGCTTCAGTTAGGACCTGTATTCCAGTAGGACTGTGTATGTGGGATTGACTCATAATAAACTACACTGCCAATGATCACAGTGATGAAGAAACACGTCTGCTAGTGTAACGGTGTGGTTCAATGGCGGGCTTTATTATAGTTTTTGGACAACGGTGGAAGATTTATGACAGGGGAATAAACTTTAATAGGGTTTGGATACACCAAAAATACTTATTCATCATATAAATACGTTGTTGGCTTCATTGTTTTCATAAGATTTGTTGAAAATAACAATCAAACTATAAAAAGATGAATATTTGTCTTTTTTTCTCTCTTTTAACTTGTTCCACCACCGACTGATGGACTTCAAACTTGGCGGGTGTGTTGCTGATGAACAGTTGTCGAGAAAATGGTCACACACACACACAGATTCCGCCATTCACTTATAAACCGTAAACGGCACTCGCTGTTGCCGTGGTAACAATGTTTAAGACACAACCCTCCGATGATGTCACTGAAGGTCAGGCTCCAGCTCGACGGGCGCTGCGCTGGTGATATAAAACTTCAGACTATTTTGACTCATTTAACTCACAGCGAACGATTCAATATAGGAAAGATATCCTTCAGCAGGTCAAGCGTTCAATATGACATAATTAAGAGTTCATTATCAGAGCCATTAGAATTCAATTAGTGCAGAAATAGCATTGTTCATTGTTCCCATGTCCTTATTTCCACCCAGTTCAAGCCACAGACAGTTATAATTAATACAATCATATAACGTACAGGCAGCATTGTAAGCTGTACTATAATGTTTAATGTGCTATTTTTGTAGCTTTCTGTGAGTTTGCACACTTACAAGTCTCTGTCTGAACTTAAATATTCCTCCAGTCACTTATCGTGACTTTAACTGGAAATATCGTCATATTTGCTGGTTACATGTTTGGTTAATATATCAGGGCCAATTAATGTTTAATAGGGAAATGGTGCCACACAATTGCCATATGGTATATTTCAGTGTTCTTGTCTCCAACCAGGAGATTATGTTTTTACTGTCAGCAGAACTAATAAAGAACTACTGAAATCATTTCCAGGGAATTTTATGGAAGGATGGGGCATGACCCAAGGAGGAACCTAACCAATTTGAGCAGATCCAGACTAACAGGAGGGTCCAGGATTTCTTTCCACTTTCTTTAATTTGGCAAAATAAAGCATAATAGAGATGCACTTTCTAGTTCTCCCTGACACGCAGGTAACTTCTATTAGTCAGCAGTAGGGTAAGAGTAGCACTGTGATATAACTCACCTCACAGTGGTCTCTGTAGAGCGTCTGCAGCTTCTTGATATCATTCATGTTGATGCGCTCAGGCAGAGGCTGAGTGCCCAAATCAGGGGTGGGAAACGGAGGCAAGGTGTGGGATGTATCTGCATAAACCAAAAAAATGTAGACAGGTGTCACTCAACTAACTCATACAGACGTGTGTGTACACACAACACACACAAAAACACAGTTAATTACTTAGAAACCATATAAAAGTTGTCTTAGTGTATGTAAACATGACATTTATTATGTACGAGTGCGTTTGCTCTGAATGAAGCGAAGATGTGATGGTAGTTGTGCAAAATATTGATTCTACTTTGTGATGACACTGAAGAAAATCATCTAGTGCTGTATAGGTGAATTTTTAAATGCAGTTGTGTCATCATGGAAACGTAGTAGAGGCAGCGGCCAACCAGCATTTGTCGCTTACCTATGTACTGCTGGTGATGTTGACTCTGAGCAGCCACCGACTGCTCTGGAGTGCTGTTACAATTCTGAGAGCTCCCACACAGGCTGTCAGACATACCATCCACCTTCTGCAGTGGTTTAAACCTGAACACAGAGGAGAGAGCAGGACAGGTCAGCTAAGTTTTGAAGGAGAGAGAAAGCAGGTACACAGAAAGTAAGAATGATAAAGGTAAAAATGTCAGATCGCAGGGAGAGAGCTCTGACCTCTGTTTCTGGTGGACAGGCTGCTGCCTCATGGCCATGTACTGGGTGTCCTCCTGCAGCCGGTTCAGGGGTGAGTCTGGCTTCACCCTGATGCCATAGTAATGATACTTAGAGTTGCCTCTGGCCGAGGAGAGAGTGAGAGAAAAAACAGAAACAGTGAGGAGGTGAAGTCTTGCCATCTGTGTAATCACTATCATTATCCTCTTCCATCAGCAGGCCTCCGATGCCTATAAGCATCATAATACTCATCACATCTATAATGGTAACATGATTACTATTATCAGCATCTTCAATATTTGCGACAGCCTCTTCCTGTGTGTACCTGGTGCCGAGGCGGCGGGTCCTCAGGCCCATGAAGACCGATCGGATGAGTTTGCCGAAGGAGGCTGCGTTGACCGGATCCAGTTTCTGTTCCTGACAGTGCCGCAGGTAGTGGTTGTACAGGGAGCACCGGGGCAGACTGACTCCCTCCGCTGTCTCATAGTTGTCCAGGAGCCACTGCAGCTAAAAATACACAAAGGAAGCAACAGTCACACAATCAGTGAGCCCTAACAGACAGACTCTGTGACAGTCACCTGGCTGTTAATGGAAGGGAGCAGTGCATCGTATTATCAATTCAAAAGACTGATCGCACACAAACAGACAAACAACGTAACTTGTTTTAGAAAGTGAAACACCAGATAAGACATTACACTCCTGCTAAGCTCAGGCTTGACTGAAGAAGTGAGTGAGTGTAAGGAATGGCTGATTGAGTGAACACTCAAACATCTGGAGATCTATTTATTCTATCACACAAACCTCCAAGTTACTGAGGAGAACACAGTCATAGTTCTGTCTGTAAAAATCTAATCAAAACAATTTACATAAAGAGCTCATATAGCCAATTTAGAAATCAGTTTCAAAGCAAATACTGATATTGGCATTGTGAGGAGATGGCTGAGGTTAAGAGCTGGAAGTTAAGGAAAGCATCTGAACCACAAATTTGCCCCATGTGAGTGAAGGTAGAAGAATAGAAAACTATTAGAATCAAATTTTAATGTCATTAGACTTGAGTGACAGCCTCCCGACGAGAGAAAAGTTAGGCCCCATTCACACAAACACAGGTCCTTCCCACTCATCTCCATTCATTTGACGGAAGAAGTGTGTTTATGTGACATCATCTTCCAGGGTGCAGCATTGACTAATTGTATACCTGCAAGCACGCATGCAAGCTCATTCCTCATACTGGACTTCGCGGATCTTACTTCACTGTCTCGCCGCTACATGACACAATAACCCCCACCAATGCAGCCCCCTGTGGTAAACGTAGGGCAAACGTCTGTCAGAATGTGGGCTTACACTGTAAAGATCGATGCATGTATTGGTTTATTTAAGTGTAAAAATAACATGAATCAATCAGTTATCCAAAGTCAGACACGCATACAAGGTGTATTCTTTAGGAAAAAGTGATAATAAATGCAAGTTCAGCTCATTTGTGTCAGTGAGACAGTGCAGAGAGAGTAAAGCTAGCAGTGGGTTACTGTGCTCAACTGAGCAGGACAGGAGAAGAACACACAGCGTTCAGGTTCAGCCTCTGATGTCTTTTTCTCTTTTTATCATTTTCTCTCATATCCTTCTCAAAGAAAGTTCCTGGTTGACTTACATGGCTGTTGAGCAGGCTGCTTTTGTGACTTGCAATTCCTTCAGACTTTTGGAGGTTTTCAATCGCCATTTCAAGCTAAAGAAAGAAGCATGCAAAAAAATAGTGGATAAAGAAGGGAGAGGAGGCAAAAGAGTGAGAGAGACAGAAGAAGAGAAGGGGACAGAAATAAGCAGGGTATATGGAGGAAAAAAAACATAACAAAAGAAAATAAGACTGTTAGCGAGCAGCCAGATCTCTGCATTTCCATTAAAAATCAGTCAGTGTTGCAGCCAAATCCATTATTGGCTGACAAAAGCATGCAAATCAAGGGTCTTATAGGGTTAAGCTGCTCAGTGGAGGGTTGCAGTCAGACACTCTAATGTATGCAAATAGGAACCACAAACAGGGGCACAGGTCACGTCAAGCTCAGGGACAATAGGTCAACAATGCCCCTACAAGTGAAACAGTGTCACAATGAGAAACACACTGACATATTATTCTGTCTTTAGACATCAAAAAATGATGGAGTCCTACTGGTGCCAAGCAAAGTGAATGACAAAACCAGGGACGTTCTGTTGAGCTGCAGAGGAAAATCAAGTTAAAAAGAAAAGATATGTGCTATTGCAGCCAAACTGGAGACATAGAAGAAAAAGGGAAAAGAAGCAGGCAGCATTCCAAGCCTTAAGAAGGCTCCAGAGGGCTCTTGGCCAAATGGTAATGAGCCCCAGGGGTTGCTTTGTTTTGCAGGGCGCTCAAGTGCCTGTGAAAACCTCTGAAACAAGGCAGTGCTGAATTATTTAAGCCAGCGTCCTGATTCTACAAGCTCTCTGCCCTGTACTGCTCTGCTCTCTGTGTGCTACTGCAGAGCCAGGAGGCCTAGACTCAGGTTGCCTTAAAACCCACGTCTCTCTCCCTGCCTTTCAGGCCTGTTCTGGGAGCCTGCCCAGTCTGGACAAAGCCTCAGCAATGGTGACAGTTAGCACCAGTATGCATTTGATGACATCATACAGTATGGTAGTTAGGATCTCCACTAGTTGAGGGAGCAAAACTATCATTTTATTTATTCTGTTTGTTTGGTGTAAACCTCTGACTAGCAGGGTTTTTGGTCATGTTTTTTCTAATGTAAAATGTGCTTTTGAGTTCCACTGGAACAGTGTGAGTGTTGCTCACCATAGCTGAGGAGGAGCGTGACGAGTGTGAAATGTGGTTGCGGCTTCCCTCCATGCTTCCTCCATGGATCAGGTAGGTGCTGCCACTGGAGATGATGTGGCTGCTGCCCACATCCATGGCGATGCCCACCATGCCATGAGGGGGCACCCCACCGCTGGCGGAGGAGACCACCGTGGTGACGTGAGCTCCGCCAGCCTGCGAATCAAAGTAGGATCCCCCGCTGCTCTGCCCGTAGAGCTGGGCATCAGGGTTGTAGGAGTAGGCCGTTCGGCTAGGGAGTGGATTATTGTGATTAACACTCAGAATATTTTGCAAAGTGCTGTGTAACACTTTGATATTTATTGAAACTCTAAAATGTGCTTACTGGCTCATGTTGCACTTTGTTTAATGCATCATTGCTTTGCCGTATTTTTGAAACATCACTTACATGGTTCCATTGGTATAAACAGTTTCTCCATTTTCTCCTACATATTGAACCTGGGATGGGTAAACATGTTGCACCTGCTGCACCTACAGAGAAACAACAAGAGTATTAAAGAAGCAGAGCTCACAAGTAGCAGACCTGTGAATAAAGAAATATCTCACTCTATTTATAGAAACTGTTGAGACGTAGAAGGTCAGCGAGAGAGGTAATTGGCTAAATATATAAACAGTGTAAAGTTAAATATATTGTTACATATGGTATATGTGTATGTGTATATTTGGTGTCAGTATTGAGACCTACCCAGGCATTTGATGTAGTTTTTCTGTACAATTTTAGCACATAATAAACCTTATATTGACAGCAGATCAGAAGTAACAATAATTGATTGAAAAATCCGACAAACATTACAACTGGAAATGGAAGAAATAGTGAGGGGGAGAAATGGAAAAAGCAGGTAATGCGCTGTCCATCTGTTATTTGCTGATCATGTAGTATTACCCAGAAATTAAAGACGGACACCTAAGACCAGCTAATAGTAGACTGTCAGGTCAGATGCTAGTTTTTCACCATTAGATGTTCGACATCACACAGTTTTGTGCTGGGATTTGGTTCAAGCCTCCAGGAACATTACCGGGCTTCACAGCAAGGTCACATTATACAATGGGACTCAGAGAAGACTTTCTGCCATACACATCATCATAAAAAGACATGATATGTATTATTATGTTATTCATGTATGCAAGCAGTGGGTCAGGCTCAGCCAGAGAAAAGACACACAGTGAGGGGGGCAGAGGAAGCAGGAGAAACATTTCATCTCTGGATGAGCAGATGTGCAGCCGTGTTTTGGGATCTTTATCAAACGTTTGAGACAAACATGGTTTGGTTACTGTTTAGTTTGTTTACTAGAAACCAACGAGAAACCACAAAGAGTTGATCAGATATTTGTAAGAGACACAAATATAACCTGGTGGATATACACAGGGTATAATTTTGTTGTATTTCATATCACTGAAATTAATTTGATCATCTTTTACTTTATTGTAAAAATAAACCGGCTTGGTCACGAAAGTCAAACTAATGTTGGTTTTTTTTTATTGTAAAAAAAATCAAGGGATGCACAGATACGTTCACAGCACTGTATATGTATGTACAGTACTGTGTACCTGCTGAGGGACCTGTTGAACCCTGGGTACTGAAAGCTGCTGTACTTGTCCTCCCTTCTGAGCTGAGCCTGTAGCTTGAACCAGCACCCTCTGTGTGGATACAAGACATAACTCAATTACATAGGTATGTATGTACAATCACACACACGTCACTATAAACATGAAGTCAACACAACATCCGCAAACATGTCCACAAATGCAGCCCCCCCCCAAAATAATTTTATTATTTTAGTAAGTGCTGAGAGATTAATGATGATTACGACATATATAAATAAAAGGTAATACATCTTACTACAACAGTCAGTGTCAGACTGTGTTTTATATGGTTTTATTAATTATGTTGTACTTTTACTGTAGCCTCAAATAGACCATGATGCAACTGATGGCAAAGTGGAGGGGTGGCAGCTTTAGTTGTTGGTAAGTAACTAATTGAAACCACTATTTAAAAATGTTTTATTAGTTGTAGGAGGTGACTTAAACATTAATCCATAAGTGTATCCAGGAGAGATTCTGTTGTCAAGATATTATGGCAATTATTTGATCATTCAAGGCACCACAGGCAAAGCACTAACACAGCAAGCAGGTCCTGGTTTGGTTTCCAAAATAACTTTTCTTTTATACATAACATTTGGGGGAAAAAACAGAATGGAACCGTTTTGTCTTCACAGACTTTCCCCATTCTTCCCGTCAGAGGTAGTGTCCTACCTGCTGTGAGGCCGGGACAGGCTGTACCACAGGAGCCTGGGCTGATGACGACGTGCGCAGCGCTGCCACGCTGGTCGTGGTGTCTGACCCGCCCTCGGAGCTCTGCATGCTGGGTAACAAGGGAGAAAGACAAGAAATGTATACCAGACTGAAGAAATACTCTTACAGGTATCAATGAAGACTAAAAGGAAACAATAAGAGAGTTTAAAGCCGATACACATGGACAGCCATAAGAAAGTAAATGTGCTTCCACATCACCCCTTCTTTCTTGGAGCCACCAGAGCATTCATTAGGCCCCAGGGGGTCTCCGGCTTTGCCAAGTCAAGCTGAGTCACTAAAGCTCGGAGCCCCAGAGGCTGCCCACCTCTGGCCTTAATCAATGGCTAAATAAGCAGCACAACAGTATTACACAGGCTCTCTGTGCTGCTGACAGAACGCACCCAGGTTACAAAGTTACAGTACAGGAGTTCAAGTTACCAACAGGACTCAAGTGCTTCCTGGGGACCTTACCCACTACTGCCACTGGTCTTTCCACTGGGTGACAATGTGCACAGCATAGCAAAGGGGAGCTAAAAATGGAGTGACACAAAGGCTCTCTTTAAAAAAAGGACAGAGGGGGAATGAGCGGGAGTAAGGCAGGGACAAGAGAAGAATAGAGCAAGGGGGAGTAAGCAGATAAAAAACAACTTGTCCACTCTCTCAAAAAAGAAAAAAAAACGAAGGGAGAGGAAGATGAAAATGGCAGTGGGGCTCCGGCCTCTGCCAGGGTCCTGTTGATATCCAGCGTTTGTTTCTAACGAGAGCCATTCTCCGAGGGCTGCAATAATCCAGCTGATATGAGGAAATTCCTCAATGCTTTGTAAACGTTTGTCGGTTGCCATGGTGAGGAATCCATGACGACCACCCCCAACTCAACACCCCCCCGACCCTCCACCCCCACCCCCTTTACAAAGCTCTTGCGCAGGAACTTTCGAGTGCGACCGCAAAGAGGAGAGGGGGAGGAGGATTAGAATAAGGAAGAGGGAGATACAGCACGGTTGGGGGGTGGGCTGAATTGATGAGCAGTCTTTGGTTCAAGGCAGAAACACACGGAGCAGCAGGAAAAGTCAGTCGGCAGACAGGAAAGGTGTTCACAGGGAACATTCACTGCATGACACAACGTGCTCGAGACACAGTTCATTATGTTAGTCATAACACACGACATGCACTACAGTGTTATCATAGTTTACTGCAGGAGACCTGCGAACGGCACTCAGGCTGCAGACTAACTGCAACAGGTGCAGCTACACATGTCTAGTCTGATCCAAACTTCCTGATGGTGCTGCACAAATATATCGATAAATAATAATGATAATAAACATTCTTCCACATTAGCATTATCCAGGAGATCCACTGACTCAAACCACTGCTCCCAGAGACTCTCTCAATTGAATAGACGCCTGAGAAGACTGCCTTCTATACCAAGCAATAGATTGAACTCCGACAGAGAAGACGTTAATGACACCAAATCTAATATGTGACCCACAGAAGAGTAGAAAAAACTGTGTTGAAGGAACAACAAAAACAAGGACAGAATGAGTCAGAATCAAAGGAAGTTTGCTGCTGATGGCAGAGAAGGGGAAATAAATTCAACAAAACCAGAGTTCCAACCAAAATGTCATGCTCACACCAAGATAGGAGTCACATCCGCTTTTGTGGAACATTTTCAGAGTATGATGATATAGGATAACACCACGAAATTATACAACCAACTTAAATGTTGCCACTAAATACAAAATAATGAAAGTATCACAGACTCTAAACACAAAATCCCAGACATCCAAAACTAAAATGTTCCCACAGGCAATAAGAAACTGTAAGGGCTCAATTTATTTAAAAAAATGTTTTTCTAAAAGGACCTTGACAGTAAATCATAAAGAAAATAATAATTTCTACTTCATCCAGAGAAGCGAGCGATTCCAGGTTTTTTTCGAGCATCGCACGACTACTTGTTAACTCGCAGGAGGAGCTGAGTCTGGCGACTTTCACTCTTCATCTCTGAATCAAACGTTAATTATAGAATCCGTCGTCCAATAGCAGCTCTATATGGTGAGATGATCTAAATACAAAATACAGGAAAACACAAACCTGGCTGTGAAAAGAACTAAATAGTACACTTGTGATCTGAAAGACATGAAACACATCAGACTGACCTTGCTGAAAGATACACTACTTCAATTTTTTCAAATCAATGAAATTTAAAAGATAACTGTCAACTGTGTGACGGTTATGATATCAGCAGTAGTTTTGGGGTAAATCCAGAGTTTGGAGGAACTGTGCTTAAAATATAATCAGAGCCCCTTTGAGGGGAAACAAAAAACATATTTGGGTGTGCCTACAATGGCATTTTCCATGCTAAGAGATTTTGCAACAGGCAGAAACTACTCTGCCTTCATCACTGTGAGGTGTGGAGGAGGCCTATGATGAAATTCCTGATATTTGTTAATCTTCAAACACAACGCAGTAATGACTCCCTGAGCCCATCTCCTGTGTATTTGTTCAGGGCACAATTAGCACTAACATGTGAAAGCTCTCATATTGTATTACTATTTTTCTTCACGTGTTTCTCGTATGTTATTCTTAGGGCCAAATGTCTATTATCAGAAAGATGTCAACAAGGATTGTGCCATCTAAAAGCTGCTGCAATTATCAAGCATATTTGTAAAGCAAGGAATTTGCTCAAGGAGTGTCAGATCAGTTATAAATACACTCGCAACATTTCCATCATTTATCTTTAGACTTGTCATTTTCACCAGAGGAAGTGACACTGGCCTGAGGGCTTCTCTGTGGCCATTAAAGAGTGGGTGGCATGGCACGATGCAGAGGGATCAAGAAAAAGAGCCCTGACCTTCACGTTTTCATCCATTAAAGTTCAATTATGGCACTGGCTTTAGCATTGGGTGAAGCATGTCAAATCAATGCACTGGAAGCAGAGAAAGAGGGGGAGTACAAGCAGAGAGGATTCTTTCTGCTTACATGTTCAGGGAAGGTTAAAAGACGCAGAAATTCCCAGCCAGCAGTTCTGAAAAACACAAAAGGTAGACCACAGCAGGAGATACGGCACTCTGCTGCAAAAAAAGCTGCTCCAGATGGGCTGCTGTTTAGTGCAAAAGCTTTCGGCCTCAAACCCAGAGACAACTTTATACGTGCAAGTCCATTTCCATGTCAGGTCTGAGCCTGGTTTCATTCATGCAGATCCCAGATGAGCTCTTAACAACACTACAAAAACAGTCCCTCATTTCAAGAGTTACCTGAGTTTTAAAAGCTACACTACAACAAGGAAAGACACTTTTAAAAGAAACCCCAAAGCCTTACAAAGTGTCATAATGCTACAATCTTTAATGTTAATAGTGTGGACAAGATTTAAACATCTGTCACTGACAGCTCTAACTTAAACACGGCTCAATCAGAGAAAAACACATACAGATGTTCAATTAAAAGCAGGAGCCCACAGTCTTGGCTCATGTTTGCACTGGCCCACATTGTTTGCAGAGCAACAACGGTTGCTAGTGGCAACACCGTCCACTCCCGTTTCCAGGAGCCTGTTGCCTGGCAACCAACAGAATACTTCCCAAACCAAACAATGCCATCCCCCACCTGATCCCTCTATCTCACGCTAAGTAGAAACTTACAACAATAAATACTATGTAAGCTATTAATTTCAGACACCAGGAGACATGGAGGCAGAGTCCTGTGCTGCAGTTATAGAAAAATGTACAGACTCTACACTGGTTATAACCTAAAAGGACAGTAGGAAGTGCTCTGCTTTTGTAACTACTTGGTGGTCAAAAGAAGGAAGAATGTTTAAGTCATCAGGGTGACAACAATCTATTCTTCAGGGCTGCTTTATACTCATGCCACCCAAAAACAACACTTCCCAACACAAGCAGGGTCTTTCCAAAGTTTCCTTGGCAGATGACATGATGAAACGGCTTGAAGAGCTCAACACTTTTTTCAACTCACCTGAAGATAAAGTAAAAATAAAGCAGAAAAAGGCACTTGTTGCTTTTAAAGGGACGTCTATGGAGGACGTTTTCTCTACACTATGCACCAATTAAAGCAACATGTCCATGATGAGGCTTTAACATGTGTTCCCTAATTTGAGAACTACTTCACTCCATTATATTTGACACAAAAAATTATTAATTGCCGTTTCGGGATTTGAAAAAAAAAAAACGACTTGCTTTTCTTTGATTTCATTTAAAGAACCTATAAGATCACACAGGCACACGCGCTCACACAAAGAGTGGATTAAGATATGATAAGAGATTTCCACAACAGAGGCTGTTCTTCCAGCCTGTCTCATTAATTCATGGCTAATCCAATCAAAGCAGCTCTTGGGGTCTGCAGATGGCAGAGCAAGAGAGAGGAGGGTGGGGGGGGTGGGGGATTGGAGGCACCGACCACCGTCTCTGATCCAAGCCCCCCCCCCCCCCCCCCCATCCCCTCCACAGCTCACCTCCCCACCTCTGGTCATCAGCACAACCTGTCCACTCCGTCACCATGTGCGCTGCAGGCCTGACAGCCTCAGAGAGAAAGATCAAACCGTTGCCATGGAGATTGTGTGTTCGCCCATGCTCTGCACTCGCAACTTCCTCCCCCCAATGTCTTACCTCTTCTAACCCTTTCCAGATTTCCACAAGCCCTCCTCCCAGTCCTCATCCATCCTTAACACTTAACATCTAAAGAGATGAAGGATGAGGGTCTGAAACTGCACATGTTGAGAAGTTGGAAATGGAAAAAAGAGGAAAACACAGAGAGGTAGCAGGGAAGTGGAGGAGGTGGTCAGAGCTGGGAAGGTAATCAGTCTGTACTCATACATGTGGGCGTCTCTCTGTCGTGAGTATTTATCTACTGTGTTTCAACGCTGCCGAACTGATGACACAAAGCAGAACCTTCACTCGAGTCACCTGACTGCTTAAGGACAAGGTGGAGACGCAATCCTTATACATCGTCTGTCTTACATATTAATAATGCGTGTAACATTAAGATTATGCAATACATTTGTGCACTTCCAGGCATTTACAATCACGTCTGCACTGCATGTGGAGCATATAAAATAGATCTCAAGCACATAATATGGGCCCCTATTAAAACTATAACATAACAAAACTTGCTGACAAAACCAAAAACTATCCACAGTGCACATTACCCTGTCGGGGCTGCATGATACTCTAACTATATTATTTTAATAATAATAATAACTTTTATACAATTTTAATATCAAGGTTTTTTAAAATAAATTATTCAATACAATTAATATTCAAAATAGCTGAAAAAAAACATACATGCATACAAATATTTTCATTAAGACTTAAAGACTATAAGAAGTGTCATGTAATAAAAATGTGTTTTTAAGAGTGACTCAAAAATGCAATGAAACGTGTCACCAGGATAAGTATCAGAGAAACGAAAACACGACCTGCTTGCTTGAAGTAATATTGCTGCCTCCTTACAACATGAACGCCTTACATCTAATGAACCATTAAGACTTGGGGCAGTTAAGTACAGTATCCTGATGCTTCAGACTTGCATCCTTTTCTGTGGAATTACACCCACTCCACACACAAAAGAAAACTCACACTAATGTTATTTATATCTGCCTTTGCTTTGTCTCTTGTACAGTTATATTTTCAACCTGTGGAGTTCCCTTTCCCAGGATCCAGATTTTGCGAGGATGACCTCAGAGGCTGGCAGAGCGTGAGCTGACTTGATCTTGACCGATGAATCTGAGATAAGCACCATGTTGCCCTGGAGGAGGATTCCTTCATGGTTGGCGTTCATTCCACACAGATATGACACTGAAAGTCATCATCACACTGTACAGTATGTTTTCACAGGCACCACTTGACACAAACAACGATTCATCGGTTAATGCTTAACATCTCACGACAGAGCCAGGTGGTCGTTCTCCGTGTGATGAATACTGCACAACAATAAACACTTGCCTGATATCTGATTTAAGGTTTAATGCCTTTTGCACACAAACCCTGTGCAAGAAAAGACATGTAAGATAAGTTCGCTCTGCCTTGGACAACACATTTTAAGTAAAGAACAGTGACCCATTACAGACTGGAGGGATTATATATCTCCTCTGGCCTCAGAACACCCCAAGATACTGCAGGAGGGACAAGCGAAGGTTGCTGGGGAGCGGGACATCAGGCCTTCCTTGCTGTGACCTGACCCAGGATCATGGATAAATGGAACACTTACTAACACAGCATCTTACAGTCAATGCTTAGCATGCAGGCATCATTTTAGTCAACAGTCTGCAAACTAAATCTATTGCATTGGGAAACCGAGCAGTGTCTGATCCAATTTGCAGGCAAACTTCTTCTTACTGGCTCACCAGTTTAACATGTGGCCACAAATGGAGTGGACTCAGTTTGGGTGCTGGACCAGTGATTCCTGTGTAAAAACATTACCAAGACAGGGCCTGGATTTTACATCATCTTTTCTGTCGCCAGCAGTCAGATCCAGGGATGTGCTTTTAATATAAAAAACGATGTCTTACATAATCTAAGATTATACAGAGTAATTTCCAGAGCATTAACCATCTAATTACCTGAGGATCTAAGGCCTTGTTCATACCTGGCATTAACATTTGTCTCTAGAGCTGAACAGCTCTCACCACATCAGTTCAAACCTGGCATTAGAAGGTGTCTCCATGTGCGCCACGATTGATCACTTGTGATCGGATCTCACTTCCCGGTTCTATATGCAAATACACACATGCATGATTTCTGTTTGCAAAACAACAAATTATGTTGTTATAGCAAGTCAGATGAGTAAGTTGTCAATGTGTGTGGGTGGCAATCAGTGTTTATATTGAGGCAGTGGCCATAAATATATCAATGTATGGAAAACACGTTTCAAAAATATTTCCCCTTCATTATGAAACTGTAGCGGGTCAGAGGATGTCAGCTGAGTAGGCGGCCATCCTGGGCCACACTGAAGGACCGCAACGGAATGTGACCACATGCGTCCCAGACCACCTCAGATTACAGTCAGAGTGTGCGGACTTCAAATGGGTCTTCCATATGTTTTGGGTGCGTTCACACCTGCACACATAAGTTGTGATAGGATCACTCAAGATGGATGTCAATACCGGGTCTGAGGAGGAGGAGGTTCACTGCCAGAACCTACTACCCAGGCTACAATCGACAACATTGTTCAGCTGGACAACAAACATGAAAATAATTATTCATTACAAAGCTACTTTTAAATGATTTTGTCTTAGTCTTGGTTCTGGTAATTACTTTGCAGCAGGTTTACACTGATAGACTCTCTTTTTTAGGTCAAATAAACATCTCATAACTATCTATTCAAAAGAGAAAACTAGGGGGGGGGCTGCTACTATCCCTGCCTTAAATAGTGAGGGGGGGGTCTGATATTGTAATGCAAATGTCACTGCCTTGTCTGTTGTTTGTGGCAGGAAATTTAATTAGCAGTTGTGTAGCTATGATACAAACAGGTGGAATGCTAAGAATGCTCCCGATGACACATGCACAGACAGCAGAGACAGACAGAAAAACATTTCATTTCGCGAGTTTCAACTTGTTGCCATCGCGCGAGGGCCAATCAGTGGACACATTTTTTTGGTGTGTGACAAGATTTGTTTCTTTGTATCCTAGCAGCCTAAGCCTACAATGATTTCCAAAATGTTTGTAGCTGGAAGACTTGATGTGAGAGTCAGGAGGACACTTAAACTGTTTTCCTTTCAACAGATTCTGACAAAACTATTACAGCAGGCCACTTAAGAAGAAAAGCTATTAACAAATAAATTAAATATGGAGATTGCGAAACTCGACATATTTCACTGGTACAAATGGCACTATTAAATTCCACTTAACAAGCCCCACAAGGCGTTCTCCTCTCAGTTCTGCTTTGCTCTGTGATTTCCTGACATGCTTTTGACTGGAGTTGGGGGATAACCCATTAAAATTGTGTTAATATCAGACAGTGACATTAGCACAAAAACCCAAGCACAGCAGGAGGCATATGCAACTCTGTGAATATGACAAACTGTAAACAGCAGAGACAAAGGTGGTGGCAGTGACTAGGTCCATGTCTATATCTGTTGCCTGCTATTGAATTGAGTACTTCTCCCCGGGGCAGCAGTCGGCCTCATCAAGATAAGCTAAATACAGCATGAGCAAACACACATACGTGAGCCCATCCGCCGAGCACACTCGTGTATGCACACACACACACACTCTCTCTCTCCACATACACACAGGACATGTGACCAAAAGCTGTGTCAGATCACCCGCTGCCCTGGAGACCATTGCAGCTGTCCTATTGGTAGCTGAACTGTACCACACACACGGGCACATTTAACACTCAAAATGGCACACATATAAGGGTGGACACTATTTACAACATGCAAACCATTCCAGAGATCGCATAAAATAAAGTTAGAGGAGGGGAGGCTTGAGAAAGGATATTTTTCTGTTAATCACAGGCCACTCTTTGCTGAAATGGACGAAAGTATGACCACAACCAGAGGCTGCAGGCCATGCTAATAAAAAACAAGCATGGTCACTGAAATTGTGGATACAGACTGAAAAGTCACCTGAAGTGCAAAATAATAATCTGACATCGACTTTTAGAAGGACAGTACACCTAATTATTTTCTCTACTTTTCAAGCCAGTAAGAAATGTATAAATAACTTTCTAACCACCAGTTGCTTTGCACTGTAATTCTCCTTTTCAATGCACCTTTTCCTCTGTGACCTGCCTCTGCAAGCCAAAGCTATGCACTCTCGCCACAAAGAGGGAGATGAAAATAACCTGATTAAAAACACTGACTTTTAAAAAGAATAACATTTCGCCCCCCTGGCTCACTCACTCCATCCCTTTTTCTTTCCATGACTTGGGCGTATTTGTATATCAAGTTGCCATGTAAACATAACAGTGTCATGCTCAAATTGGGGGGTGGGGTTGGTGGGGGTTACACACAAGAGTTTCGGCACAGTCATCTCTTTATTTTTTCTTTGTAGCAGCGGAGAGCTGTCTGACCAGTCACAGTCAAGTTTCTCTCTCTCTGACACTTCATAACAGGTCATGTTTTTTGTCAATGCACATGGCCACAGGAGTAAAAACCATGTGTGAAGTAAACCTTCATGAACATTGACTTTTAACATATAATACAGCCTACATATTAATTAATAAAACCACACTCAGGTCTACCTTTGGACCCCTTTTCACTTAAAAAGGAAATAGATATTGGGCTGCATCAATAATACATCACCTTAAATGAATCATTCTCTTCCTTATGAAGATTACTACTTTATGTAAATACACATTTGAAAGTTTAAAGATCAATTCATTAGTAGCGAGACTAGAGGAGCATTAATTAGAGAATTTTTCATGCTGCAGAGATTCTGATGGTTCAATAGCAAACATCTCAAATGACCGAGCACCTGACAGCTGTCTCTGAAAAGATACTTCATTAGAATTAATGCATCTCGAGGGAGACAAAAAGAGCAAGGAATCCCAGAAGGAGGAAAAGTATGCAAAGAGATGGAGAGCAGCCAAAGCCACACTGTAAAACTAATGAAAGCGGGAACTTAAAATCATGGCGGGGTAGGGGGGGTTTACTTTGCCTTGGTTTCTCATTATTGATGTGGCGTAGATTGATAAGAGCATTAAACTCTGCAGGTGAAACAGAGAAACCCAATGAGACCTGCAGCTTGAACAATGAAGCCATTAGGCTGTTTGCAAACAATTCGCTTTCAACAGGAACAGCATCGGTTTAACTTGGAGGAGCTAAATGACTTGTGATGACACGAGTCTCATTAATTCTCTCTGCTTTGTGTGAAGTGCAGCGGTGTGTGTTATCTGACGCCTGCTTTTAAAGCCCATATGAAAACAGCACTTAAACTCTTCATCTCTCGTCCAAGACTGTGCAAGCAAAGTATAAAAGAGCCATCATAGCACCACCTAGCTGTAGCATACCAAGTTATTAAAGTTGTTTTTAATATTATAGAACTTCTTCACTCTGTAAAGCACCTCGTGTGCTAACATCAAATAGTCCATGTTGTAAAATGTGACTAACAGAAGTGGAGCTCATTTGACAGATCAATACACTTCTGGGATAGATGCATCGGGTTTGATAACGTTAGTGTCGCAACGTAAGTTCACAGGTTCGATTTCGGCTGTGTAACATTTTTGCCAATTCCTTTATTCTTTTCACGAGCGAGGTGTAAAAGTGAAAACCAGCACAACCGAGCTGAAAGGAAAGTTGTCCCCCCCGGGTATCAGTCCTGCCTGCCGCGGACGTTTGTTGCCGTTTTGAGCCCCACAACCGCCGCTGCTAACACCAGCTAGCCTCCTTTTACCACCTGCTTCAATGTGCGGTTCCTGGTGGAGAGAGACGGCCGAGGAAGAAGGTGAAGTTTGTCCGGGTACAGACCGACAACACCGAGCTGCCGTTAACGACAACAACAACAACACCACCAACAAACTCCAGCGACCGAACTCTCGCTCGGTCTCTAACGGGTGTCTCGGTTAGCATTAGCCGTAGCTCGCCAGTTAGCCTGAGCGTCCACCTCAGCTGCTGGGACTGAGCCGGAGGTGCGTTCACGTCTCGACGCCGCACACAACACGGCAGCAAGTGCAGAAAATGACGCGGTCGCATCGGACGCTGTTTAGCACGAAGAAGCAAAAAAAAAAAACCAACAACAAGCTGAAGTGAAATAGGTAAAAGCTGCACGAGGTGGACGTTAATTCAAGAACAGTGGAAAGGCATTGTCAACTTGGGGCGGACGCTGCAAACAGGGGAAAGTTGTGTTGTGGAAAAGAAGCACGGCTGTTAGCAACAGGCTCCCGGAGCTTCCCTCTCCCTCTCCCCGCAGACTGAGGCGAGCTGAGGCTGCAGATCGTGTAAAGATATATTCACCTTCGTGTTGAGAAAACTTCTGCTCGGCTCTTTCTCCTCCACTCGCTCGCTGACTTCCAGATGCTGCTGCCGCTGTTGCTGAGTGTTGCGCCCGTTGGTAAGTAACTGTCTCCACGGCTACAGTCACTATGGCGCGACGGGGTCTCGAGGCAACTGTTGCTACCCTCGACTGGCGACGTCAGGGCCCTCACTACGCGGGGGAGGGGCCGAAGCAGCAAAGAACCCCGCCCAATTTCCGCTCAGCTGTGACTTTGATCTGAACCACCAGGAGGCGCTCTTAGCCAGGAAAGCATTCACCCACATGCTGGGTCTCTTTCTTTTGAATGAGCCCATCTATTTACATCAATTAAATACATTATTAGTAGTACTAATACTAGCAACAGCAGCAGCAGTAGTAAAAGTAGTATTAGTAGCAGTAGTAGCAGTAGTAGTAGAATTAGTAGAAGTAGCAGCAGTAGTAGTAGTATTAGTAGCAGTAGTAGTAGCACTAGTAGTATTAGTAGCAGTAGTAGCAGCAGTAGTAGTATTAGTAGCAGTAGTAGTAGCAGTAGTAGTATTAGTAGCAGTAGTTGTAGTAGTAGTAGTAGCAGCAGTAGTAGTAGTAGCAGCAGTAGTAGTATTAGTAGCAGTAGTAGTATTAGTAGCAGTAGTAGTATTAGTAGCAGTAGTAGCAGCAGTAGTAGCAGTATTAGTAGCAGCAGTAGTAGTATTAGTAGCAGTAGTAGCAGTAGTTGTAGTAGTAGTAGTAGCAGCAGTAGTAGCAGTAGTTGTAGTGGTAGTAGCAGCAGCAGTAGCAGTAGTTGTAGTAGTATTAGTAGCAGCAGTAGTAGTAGCAGTAGTAGTAGTAGTAGTAGCAGTAGTAGCAGCAGTAGTAGTAGCAGTAGTAGTAGTAGTAGTAGCAGTAGTGGGAACTGTTTGGATTTGATCTTAAATTGTAAGGTCTTGACCTCATAGAATTTGTATTTGCTAATAGTATTTATTTATATAAAAATATATAATTTAATTTTTATTTTGTTTCCCACAGCAAATTCATTGTATGTGTAAACCTGCTTGGCAATAAAACCTGATTCTGATTATTATCTTATGATTTGGTGCTTGGATTAAACACTTTTTTATTTAAGTTCATTTATTTGTTGCCGTGTATTTTGTGAACAGTTTGTAACCTTGTTTATATAAAGTGCTATACAAATAAAGTTATTATATTATTATAGTAGTAGTAGTAGTAATATAAAAAATGTTGTCTTGTTTTATCTCTAGATAAATCTTATAATTTAATTAAAGCTCTTGTGATGATGTATAAAAAAGAAATTATAAACAAGGGCAGGAAGCAGATAGGACAATAGAACCACTGTGTTAGAAAGAAATTAAACATGTTACATGTCACTGATTTCATTAATTTATCTATAAATGCCTAAATAATCCAGCTCCTGATGTTGGATCAGTCAGGAAAGATCTGGTGCTTCTCATTTATGGTATGTTCTTGTGTTTGTAAATTGATTGCATGTTGTGTATTGTTCTTGTCTTTTTGTATAATTGCTAGTTTAGACCATGCTGTGTGATGTGGCATTGGTTCATACTCTATGCATGTCACTATATAAATAAAAATAAAATATAATAATACTTAATATCGACCATCATGACCCCACTAACCTGTCAGGAGTTGTTTTTGTTGTTGCTGTACAATGTGTTCACAATATAAACAATATAAACCAAGCAATAGTCTATCTTTTTCTATGTCATTGAATTACATGAGTCCTGCAACTGGCCTTGTTTCCTGCATTTCAGATCTTTAACACGTGGTGGCAGTATGTGACTGTAACACAAAACAGTCCTTATCACATTAATTAAAATAAACTTAAATCATGTGTTCCTCTCTTACCAGACTGAAAGACTGAACATTTTAATTGTGGAAATTGTGGATCCAGATCTTGATAGTTTTTGTCCCCCTGTTTTCTTCTGGGGGAGTATTAGTTAAAACCAACATATAATTATATATTAGTTATTTCAAGAGATATATGAAGATTGATTTTTTTCCTGGCTTTGGGTTGAGTGGATAGTTGTATTGAGTGTTTATAGTCATTATATACCGTGGCCTTATATTGTGGAATGGTATGACATTGTTGTAGCTCATATATGTTTATTGATGATTTAGTCTGTGTAAACAATATTTCCTGCCAACATCTTGTTTTTCTTTGTTGATTCATCAACTCTGGTGGGTCTTGGCTGTTTTTCATTCATTACTGCTGCCTCATATCACTTATTATATATATTTTAGTAGTAACAGTAATAAATATTTAAAAAAAAAATACTGACTGAAATGCTTCTGTTTTTCCATAAGACAATTTACTTGATGTATCTGCTGTTAATCAACTAACAGGAAATGTTTTCACCAGTTATTCTGTAAATAATTAACTCAAACAAAGTAAAAGAAGCAAAAATACCAACAAACACCAATGTAGACGAATAGCTCCTCAAATGTGAAAAAAATCCACTTTTACTTGTCTTAGATTAGATTAAATCGAATATCTTTGGATTCTGGACAGAACATGACACCACCTAAGGATTTCAGACAACCCATTTTACTAGGTAAAATATAAATTGACTATAAAATGTTTAATGAGGTTAATGGTTGAGTTGAGTGAATCTAATGGGTGAATGTAAAGTGAAAGTGGCTTCAGCAGTTGTGACAGAGCTCAGCCCATAAACTAGTTTGAGTCTTGTCAGCAGATCAGCACAGTGAGCTCCTGCATCTCAACTATAGGGTCCTCTTTTAAGTCAATATAGAAAATTACAATCATTTTCTATTCATAATGTTAATATATATTTATTCATCTTTTTAATCATATTTCATGTTGAATATGCAGACAGACAATAAATGACATTAAGTGGTAAGTCCACTTAATGTCATTTATTGGCTTTTGTTATTTTGGCCAGAAAAGTAATTGATGACCGCATACAGACTTCTACAGTTCCTACAGTAACAGATACTTATCAGGGAGTATATCTACAAATTACTCATTTTGTTTAAGTGGATGATGTGAATATTTTTCCAATCACTTTGAATTGTACACCTTTCTACTATTTGCCTAAAACAACAGTGCTATCATACTCAAACTCCAAAGATAATTTACTTTTTAAATTTCAGTCAAATGTGTAATTAGTTACACGCCATGTGTAAACATTATGTAATTTATAGATTAAACTCAATATTCCATCAAAAGGTACAGCTTTGCATCACGCCTCAGGAGAGCAGGGTACAGGAGAAGAAGTCAATGAACGGCAGTAACCTCAGTGCAGCATGCATCAGCACTAAACACATTCTGCAGCAGCAGCTCAGCGTGTGCGCATGAGCACAGCAGATCAGCCGGCCTCTGGCTGTCATGTGATGTTGTGGTGTGGTGGCTATGCGATTTCATCTCTCGTGGCAATTGGCTGAGAAGAATCTTTCTATAGAAGCAGGGATGGCACACATTTGGAGAGGTCTTATGCACACATGTGAGCTAAGCTGGATGAAAATAAGAATATGATCATACGGAACAACATTCATAAAAATGATCACAGGCACAATTATCTCACCATCCTCTATTATATGTGGATATATTCTTCTCTGAACTTTCTGATTGAAGAAAATGCTGTTTATTTTCTTGTGAGCTTAAAAGTATTAAGTCAGTTGATCTGTTGAAGGGAACTGCGAAATTTAAGCTGATTTCAGAATTATATTTAGTAGGAAATGTGCGTGCTCTTCCTGTTTCCTCTACTTGAACTACGTGACCTATAGAGCGGTTGTGGCAGCAGACACTGTGTGAAGAAAAGACATTTCCTCATGTGTTATTCACCAGTGAGACTTTCATATACATATATATATATATATATATATATATACATATATATATATATATATATATATATATATATTTATAGTTGGACACATTTACAATGTTTGCACACAGCCACGTTTTTTTCTTTTATGGCTTAAGTTCCTACTGCATTTGTTCCCTCTCCAGAGCTTCTGTCTTTGTGTCTGCACCCTGTATATCAGGTCCCTGTTCAGAAGAACTAGAAGTACGGGCTTGTCAGGCTGTTTGTGATTTGGCGCACAACTTAAATTTCACTTGACTGGGCTGAAATAAAGTTTGCAAACAATGTTATGAGCGTTTAAGAAACTCTGATTATCAGCAGTAGCTTGTTCTAATATTTTAATATTTCTGTGATGTAGTCAGCATTACTTTTGTATTTTTCATGAGCTTCAGCATCAATTATATGAGGATTTTATTTTGCAGTGTATACAAAGTATTCAGTGCAGCACTGAACTACAAGTAGAAATGCTGCAAGAATACTCTACAAATGTAGGCAAACCTACAGTATTGTACATGATATTGTAAAGTATAAGTGTCATGAAATTGAAATATAACAGTATAAATGAACTGCAATAACTAATATATTGGGAAAATACCCTGCAAATACAAAATAATTATTATTTTGCAGCCTCACTGGCTTAAATCTTACGGTAGATATGAAGAAGAAGTAAGATCGGTGTGAAATTTGTTTTAATTATGTAGGTCACAGGATATGGGCGTCTTTGCAAAGTACAAAAGAATAATTTCAGCCAGTGGAAAGTCATAAAGTTGAGCCAGCACAGCTGCACTTGTAATCTTGCCTCAGAAACCGTGTCCAATAGTAACCTCAGTCAGAATAGCTGTGTGTGTGTGTGTGCATGTGTGTGCGCGTGCAGACGAGTATCTCTGTAGGGGGATGGGCTTTAGCATCATCTGTGACTGTGTGTGTGTGTGTGTGTCTCCTGGTTCTGCCGTAGCAATCTTTTGTACTGGTTCTTTGCGAGATAGAGCTCATATTTACATTGGTTTCTCACTGCCTCACCGCAGGAGTCCAACATGGTTGACTATTCTCATCTTCTTTTTCCTACTCAGCCTTTATATTTTATTAAAGTAAAGTTATTCATCTTTAAATCTGCATTTATATTTGGCTTCAATACTCTGCCTCAGTAACTCATGTCTGTCAATCACCTTGTACTTCAAATATTTGCATCGTCAACATATCCATTAGCACATACTTCTTTACCGTGACAGCTTGAGTTCTGGTGGCTCAACTTCCATCTCACTGCAGTGCACTTATTCTTGACTCATTGACCTTTTGTTACTGTTATGTATCCATCCATCTATCTATCTATCTATCTATCTATCTATCTATCTATCTATCTATCTATCTATCTATCTATCTATCCATCCATCCATCCATCTATCTATCTATCAATCCATCTATCCATCCATCTATCTATCTATCTACCCATCTACCCATCTATCCACCTGATAATGTTGTAGTTTCCTGTTCATGTCTCGACCTACTACTACTCACCATGGCTGTATTTTTATTTTTATTTATCTGCATTTACATTTCTTATATTTCTGATATTTTTAATATTTACATTTACCACTTACAATGTCTGACTTACCTTACCATAGTACTTATATCATGGTCACTTTACATTGCAATATTTTCTTATTTCATTTTATTTCATTTATGCCTTGCTGTATTATCCATGTCATGGTCACTTTTTGCAATTTTATTTATATCATGGTCACTTACTTTGGCAATTTTATTTATATCATGGTCACTTACTTTGGCAATATTATTTATATCATGGTCACTTACTTGCAATATTACTTATATACTTTACATTACAATACTTTTTATATCATGCCACTCTTTTATCCTCAGTACCTTTTTTCACATTGTCTGTTTGCAGGTCGATTGTTTTCTTTTTTACTGTGTAGGTTACAGAAATTTCTGTCTGTTTTTTTGTGTTATTGCCTTTTCCATTTTAATTTCTGTAGTGTATACTACACTTTCTCTCTGCTGCTGTAACAAGTACATTTCCCCGTTGTGGGATGAATAAAGTATATCTAATCTAATATATCCATCCATCTATCTATCTATCTATCTATCCATCTATCTATCTATCTATCTATCTATCTATATATCTATCCATCTATCTATCTATCTATCTATCCATCTATCTATCTATCTATCTATCCATCTATCTATCTATCTTTATCTTGGTGCAGTTGGGTAATGATCTCTTCTGTCTGACACCAACACAGCATGTCAGTATTGTTTCGTGTCTTTATCACTCTTCAACTTCAAAGGTGCGTAACGATCAAAACTCGAAAACTCGAAATACTCGACTATCTTCGACCGATCCGAAGAATGAGCCGAGCAGCGCGAGGGACTCCGTCAGAGCCACTTCCGCAATCGACCTTCACTCCCTTATATGGAAGATGAGTCTTGTGGTGTGAGCGATTTCAGCCAATCAGGTGTCTCCGGGGGGCTGCGCGGGGAGGAGGGAGGACGTCTGGGTGGGGTTTTTGAGGGGGCGGGGCTAAGCGAGCCGGCCGCTGTGTGAAAATGAATGACACACATCCGGAGTAGTAGATCTACACACACACAGAGGGTGTGTGTGTGTGTGAGTGAGTGTGTGAGTGTGTGTGTGTGTGTGTGTGTGAGTTCAAACTGAAGACACAACGTCAAACAGACACACGAGAGAAGTGGACGAGAGAAAACGATCCCGAGAATTAAAGAAAAAGCGCCCAGGCAACGATGAAGTGTGAGTACTTCACCTCCATTTTATATTCTTTCTGTTTCCAGATGCAATTCATGTAACCTTCTCTTGGATCACGTACAGTAAGGATCCCTGAATACCTCCAAGCGTATGTTGGTGCGATTGTATATGAATTAATATCAGTTATATCCTCTGGTGTTGATCCCATAGTCTGATTTCCAAGGTTACCGTTTGACTCAACAACTCCCCGATGTAGATTTGTCCTCAATTCTTCAGCCTCGTGATGGTTCGTTCAGCTGTGAGCTAAGATTTTGAACGATGGTTGAGTTTATCTCAACAGATTGTGTGATGTTTGTAATGTAAAGGCTTAGTCAGCCGGTGTCTTGGGTGGAACCCATCCCTCCAACAGATGCTGAATTTGCCAGATGTCATCTCATGTTACACAGACGCTTTAAAACCCCTTGGTCTGGTTTTAAAGAGCTGAATTGACTGAAAAATGTTTAAAATTTGGTGAAAAGTGTGAAATGTGCTGTATCTGCACAGTGAGGATGCTGAGGGGGACACCCAGTAATCTGCTCCACTGGGTGATGGGGCTGCCGACTATAGGGATCATGCAGAGGATCGGTTGATTGGTAGAATGATGGAAATTCAGGGGATCTCACTTGGTTTTGGGTGAAAATGTTACGCAGGAGCAGTCAAGTGGAGCAGGTTGTTGCTTTGGACGTGAAGAGAAAGAGAATAGTGAGAACTGAAAGCAGAGGGTGGGGTTATGTGTGTTCAGTTTAAACAGAGGATTAAGGTGCTGTTGTTTTGGGGAGAGTCCCCACAGCATTTTCTTTCTGTCTAGCGTTGTGATCATTCCCCTGTGATGAAGACACATTTGTCTCCTTCAATATTAATCAACAGTGAAGCATAAGTAGGTTTTAAGTGTCTTGTTTCCAACCGTTACCCTTTCTCAATGGAACAGCTGTTGCTATGCCCAACTCTGCTCCACTTTCATAATCCTCTCCCGTTTGCATGAATGCAATAGTGATGTCAGTTTGCGCAGTGCTGTTGAGTCCTTCAGATAAATCATCCTTGGCACTAGTTGTGTGGCAACATTACAAGGTAGACTAATGAAAACAGACAAGGAAAGGTGCAAACAACGTGTCCTGTCTTTTTACTGTCATTTTTCAAGCAATAATTGTGGAAAAAATCCAAATATTCTCTGCGTCCAGTTTCTGAAATGAGAGAATTGCTCCTATTCCGTGTCATATTGTTTTTAATCTGAATGTCTCGTGTTTTTTTACTTATGATCAAATGGAGTGAGACAAAATCACCTTTCACTTTGGGGAGTTGTCATGGGAACTTGATTGATTTTGACATTTCAATGGCTGAATAATTAAAGGTCGAGTGTGTAAGATTTCGGTGAAAGGGATCTATTGGCAGAAATTTAATCCTAGTGATGTTTACCACCTAAATAGCACAAATTGTTGTTTTCTTTCCCCCTAGAATGAGCCCTTTATATTTACATTGGGAGCGGGTCGTCTCTTCGGAGGCTGCCATGTTTTTTACAGTAGTCCAAACTGGACAAACTAAACACCTTTTGAATTGGAGACTACTATTAGGTTCCCCTTGATGCTTGGAAGGTGGGGGAGGTGAGGGGTATCAGCTGCAACATGCAACATGCAACTTCACACTATATGTAAATCTAAATCCTACACACTGAACCTTTATTTAATGAAATAATCTTTGGATGTAGCTCCACAGAGCTGTAACAACCGGTCAATTAATCCATCAGTCAATCATATAGGATTACAATTTCTCACATTTTATAGACAGAACTAATATTGATTATCTGCAAAAAGAATTAGTTGGTTAATGAAAATAATTGTTTGATATGCCCCTACTCCCAAGAACTGCTTTCAGTTGTTCAGCTATAAGGGGGAAAGCCCACAATTATAGCCTATGAGTGATATCAGCATCGGAAAAAAGTGAATCTGAAAGTAATAGTTTACCTGCCATACATGTTATTTTTAGGCGGTGGGTGAATACTAAGACTCAATGACCAACGATTTATATTACAAGGCATTCGTCACTGTCTGACGAGAAGTAGGGGGTTGCCTCACAAGAGCTAAATCAGTGGTGTGCATCTCAAGCCTTTTATTTTAGAACTAAACGTGATGGATTCATGTGATGTTTGCTTATTGAAACAAAATGGACACTGTTTGTAAGGAAGATGAGACGAAGTGAAAATGGGGCAGACAAGAAATAGCCTCAAGGCTTTTTATAGTCTTATGTCGAAGAGCGTCCACATCCTTGGAGCGAACGAGTGACTGAACCTTTTCTCAGGCTCAGCGTCACGCCCCACACACTCCTCACCATCCCGAGACCAAAACAATGACACAGCCCAAAGGAGGTGAAGGAGGGGGAATGTTTTATGTCTCCCCCATCAGACCCCGGTTAGTACCAGATTTGCCCCCCCTCCCTTCACCCTCAACTCTTCTTCCATGTAATACTATTTGTGAAACGAAATCCACCAACAGCTGTCTGACTGAGGAATCTGCAGCTGTATTGGAAAGATGAGGCAAAATAAAATGGCAGCGTGTCCATGTGAGCAGCGCTGAGATCACTCTGTGACATCTGTCTTCTCAGCCAAGAGACCTCTCAGGCCTCTGTTGTAATCAGCAACGAGCTGAAGCCTCCTCAGGGTCAGCTGGCTGCTCGCCACATGACCAAAGAAGAATTGATTTTCTTTTACAGCAGTGACGATGGATTGGGGTGTGCTCTTAGAGGATCACTGCTGATTCCCAAGGGTCCAGAATGTCAGGAATGCTTGTAATTCCATCCCTGCCACTTTAAAGACACATGGCATAGTCCATTTAACCTGTTTTTGTAATTATATTGGAATGTTTTTCAGTAAACACAGGTCAAACTCTAAAGCATGATGTGAACATTTTTTCGTTCCTGCTCTCTGACCTCTCTGGAGCCTGTTTCTTTTTACTTGTCCGATTGTCCCCTGACATGCGGGACATGATATGCTGCTGCTACAATAGGCAGACGAAGCTGCTGGTATGTGTTTTCAGCCCCCTTAAATAAACAGGCCAGACCTGCGATTCACCAAAGAGAAGGTTGCAGGCAACAACAGAGGCTGAAATGAGAGGGGGTGCGAGAGAGTGTCATGGAAGTGTGGGTTTGATGGTGGTCAATTATGGTGATGGTTCCTATGATGATGGTTTATCGCTAAGGAGGCTTTGCAGGAGGCCAATTGTATTCAAGGTAACAGGACGTTTCATTTAACTGCATCGTATCTGTGGCTTTGACCTGTTTATAACAGTCTGTGCAAACAACATATGAGGAAGGAAAAACACACTTCTATCCAGTCGACTGTTCATTATCATCATTGATCATTGTCGTTTGCTTGGTAACAGGAATAAATCTGTAATATATTACCTTATCTCTATGCTCTTGTACCAAAAATATGATGTCAGATACATTTTTCTTTATCCTCATGGCTCTCCTTCAATTTTAACAGCATAGAGCTCTGGAACCATTTTCTTAAAGGTTTTTTGTTTTCAAAGCATTGATATAAAATTCAGTCCACTATTCATAGAAAAGCTTTTTCATCTGTAAACGTTCCACTTCTCCAGCTCGACTTCCCACTCTGTTGCCACACAACCCAATTTTGTCAACACAGTAGTTGTAGTATTGGCAAACACAATATGTATTCAACAGCTGATAAAGTAAGCTGTAAAGGTTAACTAGAAATGTCCTCCCGCCAGAGACATTTCATTTAAGAGGAAGAAGAGAGACCCTGAGAGAGAGAGTGAGACAGTGAGAGAGAAAGACATGTACAAAAGCTGCATTTTGATCACATGACATCCAGGTTGGTGACAGAGAGACTGTAACAATTTCAGAGAGAGAAACCATGTTGTAAGGTCTTATCACCATCCATGGGATTTAACTTTCAAAATCCAGCCTCCTTCAGGCTTCTTAGGTACAGCATATAACTATCGGTGGCTTTTATTTAGAAAATCCAGCATCCATCAGGCTTCCTGGTAAGGTCTTATCATGATCCAGTACTTTTATTTTGAACATCCAGCTTCTGCTTCTGAAAACATTCTGTAAGTATTTGGGGTTTTTATTTTAAAACTCCAGTCTTTTTCCAGCTCCCTGGGAACATCCTGTAACCATCTGGGGGGTTTATTTTGAAAATCCAAATTTGCCTATAATAATAATAAAAAGCAACATGAGAAACAAAGTGTGCACAGTCCCTCATATTCTAAAGAAATATCTAAATAACTGATTTTAAACTCAAACCTGCTCAAGAAGCAGTAACAGGGATGCTAAAAAAAAGTCCTGTGACCCGTGGCCAACAACACTCAGGTGTGAGTACTACAAGCCGCTGGCTGTCACACACTGGTGAAACTTACTGTCTCACAATTAGACCAGTAAAGCCATCCTCTCTTTTCTCTCTTCTCACACCAGGCTCGAATCTTACTCTAAAAGTGTGTCAAGTTTTCTATATAAAACTACTAACTTTCAATATTACATCCGTATCCCATCATGAAGGTTCACATATAGACACCACCTGATATAAGCCTGTTTTTTTTTTACTTTTTCTTAACTTAGCATCAGATATTTTCAGGGGTCGCAAATAAATGTCTTGATGCATTATTTTCTTCTTGACAATGCTCCTGATATGATGCGCTCGTCAAAAGTAGCCAATGAACCCTGTTGCTCTTTTTCTTTCAGTGACCGCGTGTGAGCCCACCACCGAAGCTGTGGCGATGGAGCCTCCCAGAGCTGACAGTTTCCTGAAGTCGCCCTGTGACGTAGGAGACAGCGCCGCCTCTCTCGATGACGTAATTGTAGATTCAACCAAGTACGTGCTCATACAGGCGCAAAACCTCCTTGACACCCCAAAACATTAATGCTGTTTTTCCTTGTATGATATTGGACACTTTACGTCTTCGCTCAACTAGAAATTATTCAAATTAAACATAGTAAGAAGAGGAAAATGTACCTACATTGGATTATGGCACTGAAGTTGATTTTCTTTTTGCTTTAAGCGATCATGAGCCCAAAATATTGGGAACCACTGGTTTTTAGCTTGATAGCTAATTTGTAGTGCTCTTTGAACTCATCTAATAATTGTCCATAACGCTTTCCACGTTATCCATGAGGCTTAAATTTCATGTTATAACAATATAAAACATTATTTTCAAACTTTTTTGAGTGCTTACAAGATCTACATTGAACTTGAGGAAATAATATGAACTGTCAGAATGATGAGGACGTTTAACAATGTGGTGAAAGACACTTTTCCCTTATTACCTACTCTGATAATTCCAGAGGACATGGCAGGAAACCTTGGGGGATTCATTTTCCAATTTTGTTGAGTGACATGTTCCCCCCCCACATTTTTTTAGTGAGTCTTCAGAGGAAGAGTCCACAGGGGACAGGGACGAGGAGATTGGTGCCCATAATGACGTCACCAGCAGCACTAAGATGACAGAGGTCCCTGCTAAAAAGGCCACCAACACACAAACAGGTGAGGGCTGAAGGAAACTCAGTATTCTGAACATGTAGAATAGAATTATGATGAGAAATAATACGGCTCTTATGCTTCTTGGTTAGGAAATATAGTTAAGTTGAAACACCAGCGTTCATGTCCGTAACATCTGACATTAGATAAAGTCTCTGTTGGCTCTAGTTGCTGAAGTCAGCACTAGTGATCATGTTCTTCCTGAGGAAACTGTCTAAACAGAAGCGAAACAACTCTACATTCTTTGGCAGAACAAACTCGACTTTCCTTTTCCTGCCTTTAAACTCCACTTTGACATTCCTTCCTACCTCAGTCACTGAAAGAAAAGTCCCAGTACACATCACACTTATTCTGTCATGTTGGTTAACGCTTAACAAAAAGTTCAGCTTGGAATATGACTACTTATAGAACCACAACGTGAAATAGGTTTAACTTAAAATACCACCGCACATGTCTGCTGCTGGTTTTCCATTAGAAAACATCAACCAACTGTTCTGCTCTCCTAACAACTCTCTGCACTGATAATGAACTTCTTGTGTTTCATCATAAATCCGCTATCATTTAATTACTCTGTCCACAATATGACCCCATCGTATAATCCAAACATCCTGCTGGCTGTTTGGTTAGTGGCACATCCTTCTTTCTGGTTTTAAAAACACATGAACACTGAGACTCGACAAAAATTCTCCCATTTATTACAAATTTTATCTTAACTCTGGACAAAGATACTCATGTTTGTAATCGCGCCATCACAGAAATGAGATACGGTAAGGAGAGAAACAACATTGCAGACAATCAGAAGGTTTGTGAGCAACTATGGTGAGTGGTTGAACTTTAGAAGTATATCTAGTCAACCTTTTGTTGGGACACTGTGGATCTGCTGTCAGGGCTCAGATTAGACTCATCTGCTCATTGATCCCGGGTTATTTTGTAGCTTTTATATAAAGCTCTGGAAAAAAATATCAAGAGACCCCTACAAGATCAGTTTCTCGGTTTTTACTATTTACAGATATGAGTTAAAATAAAATGAAAAGTTTTGTTCTATTCTTTACACCACTGACAACATTGTCCTCCCAAAATCCAAATTCAACAGACACTGGAATGAAGTGGCTGCCATATAAATTATACACTACAAATTTAAGACAAATCTGGGGTGGCATCCTCTCTAATGTGACTAATGCAGAGTGTTTGTTGAAATCCGGGCGGTGATGAGGAGACTCCAGCAGATGCAGAGGAGTGAAAAGCCTCCAAAGCTTTTGAACAAACAATTGCTAAATTCTCTGAAATTTTTTTGATCACATATTCCAGTGAGCGCTCAGCGCCCAACCTCCTTGTCGGTGCGAGCAGCAGCAGAGCTCGGCCTGTCGACCACACAGGGGGATGCAGAGGTAAAGCTGAGGATGGGAGACTCGGGACTGGCTGCTGAGACCCCACTGACCATCAACCAGGTGTTCACCTCCGCTGTGGAGCATTTTGGTGACTACACGGCTCTGAGCTGGAAGGAGGGCGAGCAGAAGAAGAGCCTGAACTACAGAGACTACTACCAGACCTGCCGCATCGCTGCCAAGAGCTTCCTCAAGGTAGATTCTTTTTATTCAGTGATCTAGTATTCATGAAAGGATCCAAGGATATTTGGCCTTTTTTGTCCTGGGGAGTGTTTTTGGCAGTGCAAACTCTCTCCTCTCTCTTCTCTTGTCCTGCTACTGATTTGATTCCACATCAGTCCAGACATTACACAGTGCTTTGTGAAGGCGTCAGGCTGAAGTTCAGTGTGCAGCCAGACTGTGAGGCAGCTCCTCATGCAGGACAGAGGAGCTTATTGTTTATTGTGAAACCCACCACAGTTAGTCAGCACAGAGACGGTGTCACGTACACACACAGACAGACTGACTTTCACTCACACGTGTCTCTCTGTACAAACCTTTCAGAACCCGACTCTGTCAAATGAACTTGTGACCTTTTACGCGTCAGGAGCCAGAAGGTCATTACAGAAGGTTCATGTTGTCAGAATAAAATCTCCTCTCGAGTTTTCACATTTGCAAACATCAACAAAGTCTCATATTATATTCCAACCGTGAATCCTGAGAAATTTAAAACGCTCACTGTTTTTAACTCGGTATCAGTTGGACTGTCTCATGTGTGTTTGCCTGTGTATCTGCTGACACAGTAACAGCTGCTGTGGCAACGTGCTGGAGGACACAAGCTCTGATCACTCCGTAGATCAGCAGATCAAATGATTCTGGAATAAAAACAAACTTATATAGATTGACTTCAGTGATTGTATTATAAAATACCTCAGTTTCATGAGGCAAGGGATTGATTTTTTGGTTATAACTTCAAATTTAGTGTTGTACAAACATCAGCTATATGTACATTATATATTTCCCTGAATACTGTGGCCTAAAATGTCTCCAAAAATATATAAATATACTTAAAACAATCAAAGAAACATTTCCTGGGAAAATTAGGAGAAATGGATCCCAGTGTTGAGTATTTTTAAAAACGTGTTATTTTGTCAATGCTGAAAAAATGTTCCTGGTTTTTTTTTTCTAGCTTGGTTTGGAGCGTTACCATGGCGTTGGCATCCTGGGATTCAACTCGGCGGAGTGGTTCATTGCTGACATTGGAGCCATTTTTGCAGGGTGAGTTTCATCTCTGTGAGTTTATGTAGTCGTCAATGATGAGCTTTTTGTGCGTGCGTGTGTGTGTGTGTGTATACAGTTGTCTTTGTGAGGACCGGTTTCAGCCTGTAACCAACAGAGTGAGGACATTTTTGTCAAAGTGAGGACATTTGGGCCGGTCCTCACTTTGTGACCCTCCTTTAATGGACTGTTTTGGGGTCAAGAGTTGGTTTTAGGGTTAGAATTAAGTTTACGTTAGGGTTAGGCCTTTAGTTTGGATGGTTAGGGGTTGGGGAATGCATTATGCCAATGAGTGTCCTAAGACAGCTGTACATTTGTGTGTGTTTGTGTGTGTGTGTTTGTGGGTGTGTGTATACACATGTCTGAGTGGTGCAATCCAAGACTTGAAATATGAGGTCGACAGACGAACACAATCTTAAGTGTCATCTAGTTTCACATGTAGCCTCTTTGATTGATCGCCACTCTATTTCTTCACTAAGCTCAAGGAAACTAAGCCACTTTTTGCCGTCACTCAAGAACTGTACTTTCCACTTTACTTATTTACCTAAGTCGAGGTTTAAGCTTAAACAGTGCACTGATCACAAGCCTCTCTGTGTTTGTGATTGTGTGAATATTCTGAGTTGGCCTCAGCGGAAATCAATCGTAAGCACTGCTTCATTCACCGAGCTTAAGTGACCATAAAACAAGTCCATCTGAGAAACCAGAATCCCAAATACTTTAGTCAGACAGACGACCATCACTCTGGTGAAACTCCTCGTGGAACTGGAACACACACATTGATACTGTGTGTGGATTCTGTGGAGGCTCACACCTTCTGACGCATGACAATCAGAATGTTTTTCAAACCACTGTCAGCTTGTCAAACTGGTCCTGATGAGCCTATTGAGTTTGACTTACTCTCGTACCGTGGTCCAATTCAACTTTGATGAACTCCCTAACACGCTCACATTTGCTGCAGTTTCTGGGAAGCAAAAGCAAAACTGAATCGGTTCTTGCTCGTCTCACTTCCCATGAGAAGTTGATGCAAGGTCGAGTAGTTTCTGTTGTTGCATCATTACAAGGAATGAGAAACTAGAAAAAGGGAAACAATATGAAGGACTGACTCTACCTGTTTTACCAAGTCTCTGAGCATCTGTTCTCCTAAAGTCTCCTGTCAATGGAGGGGTAATTGAAACAACCACAGTGGCACTCAGTAGAGCACATACCTCGGCTCAGGCCCAACATTCCTCTTAAACCCAATCAAGCTCTACCATAGTTCGCACACTCCTTTTTCCAAATCCATGCCAAAGTTAAATCATTTCTTCCTTGGTCCATGTCCAATCCTTTCAAAAAGGTTTTCTGGAAATCCATACCCCGTCCTCAGTGGACGTAAAACTCTATTTTAGATATTCGAGAGCACGTATGATGGAGGTGGCTGATTGACACTGGCTCTCACTGTTCTGCAGATTTAATCAAACACTGGAATAGTGAAAGAGAAATGGTTAATTTGAACTTTTGACTCTGTTATCTGTTGCAGTGGGTTTGCTGTGGGCATCTATACCACCAACAGCCCCGAGGCATGTCAGTACGTAGCAGACAACTGCAAGGCCAATGTTATTGTGGTGGAGAACCACAAACAGTTGCAGAAGATCCTCCAGGTAAAACGAAATACTGTCGTCACAGGCAAATTGATGAGATGCCCGTACATGTGAATAATGTTTTACAGAATACAGAAGTTAGTTTTAGTTTTCTATGTTGCTCCTCCAGCTTTGTTTTTTGAACAAGATGATAATAAATATTTATAGACAGACACAATTCGTCTTGTTGATTAATCCCTGGCAGTACGCTCTAAGATTACATTCTTTATTGTTTGTTGACAGGTTGAAGACCAGCTTCCTCACTTGAAAGCCATTGTCCAGTACAAAGAGGCACTCAAAGAGAAGAGACCAAATCTGTACACAGTGAGTAGAGAACACAGTGATTACACTCTATCAATGGCGAGACCAAGCTAGGAAAGGATTTTGGTTCAAGAAGCATCATTCGAGCGGTTTTGCTTCGTCCTTTGTGCACCACAGTGGGAGGAGTTCATGGAGCTGGGACGCGATGAACCCGATGCTCCCCTCGATGCGATCATCTCCAGCCAGAAGCCGAACCAATGCTGCACGCTCATCTACACCTCAGGAACCACAGGCACACCCAAAGGAGTCATGCTGAGCCATGACAATGTAAGTTAAACGGGCCAATTGGGTTTTTTCTTACCTCTGTAGATACTGCTTGGGTCCAGAGATCCAGAGAAAAGTGCAGACGCAGCAGGTGGACATACACTATTCAATATATTAAACTGCCGGTTAGGCAGTTTTTTAATGTTGCTATTGATCAGAAAATACCTTAAGGACTGAAAACGACTTTACCATTAGACCAATGCTCACTTCACACATAAAAAACCAACGTAGATTTACTCAAGCCTATTTTACGCTTTACTTTGACTCCACTGCACTTAAGAGAGAAATATTATACTTTCTAGATGTGGCATGTGTAGGGATTTCTCACATTTCAGCTGTCCATGAGTTACAGGGAGGTTTCTTCTTTAAACAAATCACCTAGTAAAATTTAATTTAAGGTTCAAAATGAACATTTAAGAGAAGTCCCAAAAAGATATCAGAAATTAGTATTTTCTTTCTCCCTGGTTTGGAAACACTGAAATAAACCAAACTAACCGACTGTATATGAAGTAGTTAATCAGCTTTATCTCACATTTTACAACAGTACAATTCATTGATGCATAGGTATTACTCTAATATCTAATCATACATAATAATATATGAGTTACAGGAAACTAATGTATTGAATAATTTTACTTTTTAAATACATTTAGCTGATAATGCATCTTTAATTTGCCTTTAGTAGGATTTAAAAATGCCAGACTTTTCCTTGTAATAGTGTATTTCTGCAATAATGTAGCTATTGGTACTTTACTTAGTAATCTGAATACATCTTCCATCACTGCTTGTTCAGCTGATGCATCAGTAGAAACTGGTTTTCATGCCCCTGTTTTCATTCCATAGAGAACTCTGTGTTATACACATTATAAACCACAGTGTCCACCATACTGTACATCAACCTTTTGTTTCTGTGCTGATGAGAACATGTGACCTGTCACACATCAAACCCAGTGTATTTACCGCTTTCTTCTCGTCTCCCACCAGTTGACATGGACCGCACTCTCCACCATCCGTCACGTGGGCCTGAAGGACGCCACGCACACTCAGGAGGTGGTGGTCAGCTACCTGCCGCTCAGCCACATCGCGGCTCAGATGGTGGACATCTGGGTCACCATGAGGGTCGGAGGGCTGACGCACTTCGCTCAGCCAGATGCCCTTAAGGTGAGAGGCAGCATTTGTACATGGTGAACAACAACAACATGGATACATAACATTCAGGAGTTTCTAATATTCTCCAGTTTGTAAATAGTGAGGATTAAAAGTTATAAACACCTCAATAATGCAGTAATTGAATTTGCACTGACAAAGTGAGAGTTCTCTTCATCAAATCATCAGTTTGGTGACGTTGTGACCCAGCATCGGATCATTGGAGTTTTTAGGATCTTTCCCAGGATCCTTATTCACCCTCCTTCACGTGTTCTTTCATTGGAATTACAAGATTTTCCTTCTGACGTAAAAACACGTTTGGTTTTCTGAACTGCTGCTGCGCAGGGGTGTTTTTTTTCTTAGGCTTTCTTTCTTTTAATCATCATCAGCACTCCTTCACGCTCATTAAAATGTATGGGAGCGTATAAGTTTGTTGTTGTTGGTGATTAGAGGCCGATTATCACGTTTTCCAGTTAATGTGGCATCCGGAGGGGAGACACATATGAACATGTTAGACAAATTGAAAAGGCTCCATTGTTTCTGTTCAAACATATGTTCATGTAATATCTCTCTGAGATGTCAATGTTTTGTTGTGGTGGCAGCTTTAAATAGAATTTTTTCTTGTTGTCATCAGGGCTCTCTGGTAGAGACCTTGAAGGAGGTGCGTCCCACAGCCTTCATGGGCGTCCCTCGCGTCTGGGAAAAGATGCAAGAGAAGATGAAATCTGTCTCAGCAAAGTCGTCGACTCTGCGCAGGAAAGTGGCGGTGTGGGCCAAAGGTGTTGGTCTGCAGACCAACCTCACCAAGTACCAGTACGTGCATGTTGATAAAGTACAGCTGTATTTATATGGAGTCATGTCCACAAGGACGGGGAGTTCCTGTTCCTTTCTTTTTACTGGAACTTAATGTTTTTGTTAATGTTATATTTATAGTTCCTGTATTTTCCACCTAACGCATCATAGAAAGGATTTCTTCTGTGAAATGTTAAAAGGAAAACTGACAAAAATGAAATACTGAGTTAATCATGTCAATATTATTGACAAGTGTTTGAAAATGGGTTTTCCAGCATGGAGTGTTTTATTTGTTAATCTTCCAAAGCAACTCAAAAGTAGAAGCATGCAATTCTTAATGTTTATTACATACAACACAACATTTTCTTTGATTAATTTCATTCAAATCTTGAATCCAAATTCAAAAAAGAAAATACAGCTTTTGGGGGAAATAATGAGAAAGGTTTCTAGAACATTCTTACCTTTTTACATGAAACCACCAGTTTGTAGACTGTACATTTCTCGTTAAGTGCTTTCATGTGATTTTTGGGTTTGTAGGCATACAGAGAGATTTACAATGGGTGTCTGATATAGTGCATCTCATTCATTCTCTCTTTTATATATCTGACACTCAAACCCTTTGTGTCTCTTCAGAAACGGAGCAGTCGGCCGTGCACCGGTCAGCTACCACATAGCCAAAAAGTTTGTGTTCAAAAAGGTGCGCAAGGCCCTGGGCTTGGACCGCTGCACCAAGTGTTACACGGGCGCCGCACCCATCACCAAAGACACGCTGGAGTTCTTCCTCAGTCTGGATATCCCTCTGTACGAGCTGTACGGCATGAGCGAGAGCACCGGACCTCACACCATCTCCCTCCCCGAAGCCTTCAAGCTTACCAGGTACATTTTTCCTTTTCACGCGATAGGAAAAGTTAGACACAGAATCAGATGCAGTTCAAGAACACTGCTTGAGTAATGTGACCAAACACCGAACGACGTTTCTGTCCCACAGCTGTGGCAAAGAGATACCAGGGGCCAAGACGAAACTGCACAAAATAGACGAGGAGGGAAATACGGAGATCTGCTTCTGGGGTCGCCACGTCTTCATGGGTTACCTCAACAAGCCCAAGGAGACAGAGGAGGCTCTGGATGCAGAGGGCTGGCTGCACTCAGGTGACCTGGGCAAAATTGACAAGAACGGATTCCTCTTCATCACCGGAAGAATTAAAGGTACTTGTTTTATATCGAAGTCAGGTGAATTTGTACCAGATTACAGGGCAAGACTTCTGCTTCATCTGTTTAGATTCTCTCTTTTTAGAAGGACACGTTTCTTTATTTGTGATCATCATTTAAAACCTGCCTGTTTTTCTCTGTTTGATTTTTAGAGCTGATCATCACAGCAGGAGGCGAGAACATCCCTCCCATTCCCATCGAGGATGCGATAAAAAGTGCTGTGCCGCTGATCAGCAACGCCATGCTGATCGGAGACAAGAGGAAGTTTCTGTCCATGCTGCTCACCATTAAGGTAAACTGAAACTGACACCTGGACCTGGTCAGACCACATTACTGTTTGTCCACTTTAATCCAGGAGGGAGGTTAAGTAGACGGCAGTAGAGGTTAAGTAGGAGGCAGTAACTACATTTAAATTCTCTTGAGCTCTTAAATTTCTTTCTGATTGTTTCTTTTTGTGTTGTCTGACGCTGATTTAAAATTTATCATGATGCATTTAATATCTTATGTGGAGCCCTTTAAATTTCCCTGAGTTGAAGTGTTTTATAAAGATAAACCCTGCGTTACATTGCACCTGATTAGAAGAGGAGGAGGTGAAGTTTATTTTACTTGTGAACTTCAGGACTTTTATACTTGCTGAAGGAGATTTCAGGGGGAAAAAAGCAACGTGCTGTTTTGTGTAGATGTTCAGACACTGCCATCTAGTGGGCTTTGACTATAGTGACATGGAAATTCAGCTTTCATCCAAAAACAAAATCTATAATTTGAACACTTGAAATGGCACAAAATATGATAATATTAACAAAAATGTTATTTGATTTAAAAATAAACCTTGTTGTTTGTCCCTCCAGTGCAAGGTGAACGCTGAAACAGGTGATCCAGAGGACGAGCTGTCATCAGAGGCCCTGGAGTTCTGCAGGAACCTGGGCAGCGAGGCCACGCGAGTCTCTGAGGTCGCAGGCGGCCGAGACCGGGCGATCCACACCGCCATCCAGGAGGGGATCAACAGCGTCAACGAGAAGGCCACCTCCAACGCTCAGCGCATCCAGAAGTGGATCATTCTGGATCGTGACTTCTCCCTCCCTGGAGGAGAGCTGGGTGAGTGGGACGAAACAAGTCTTATTATGTTGAGACCACTTTAAAATGAGTTTGTCATGTCTCTGTGTGTTGTAGTTTTTCTCAGCGATACAGATATTAGCACACTGTAATTAAACTACAAAAATTTAACATAGCATGATGTTCCTCAGCTACTTTACCTAATCTTTAATTATAGGGAAGTTGAAGTGATTCTAGGACTTTGATATTCCTTCATATCTGATGTACCAAACATGACAGAGAACCTGTGGCAGCCTTCAGTCGTCATGAAAACTCTACAAGTGTTAAGTTTGTCCAGTCTATAAAGTATTTAAATATAAAGGAGCCATTCTAGGGTAAATAAAACAATCATTTCTGCAATTTAGATGAAACACACGAGTGAAAACATCAAAAGGATTATTTTAAATTCAATTTTTGCCCTTTCACCTAAATCTTACACACTGGACCTGTAAGTTGAAACCTGTAGGAACCCAGAACGACACACAAAGATCAAGTGTTAAACAACATGAAACGTTTGCTCCACAGGTCCGACCATGAAGCTGAAGCGCCCGGTGGTGGCGAAGATGTACAAGGAGCAGATCGAGAACTTTTACAAGGAGCTGGTGACTCCGACGACTCCCAGCAACCCCCTGCCGCCCAAGTAGAGTCGCTCCTCCGCCTGCAAGGAGACACGCAGACACACTCCACCTCATCCACACAACTTCTCGCCATCTTTGTTTGTTCGTTTTTCTCTTGTGCAAATGCCTTAAGTTCTGCTTGGTTTACATTTGTGGGTGTTGTACAAAGAGAAGTAAGAAGAAGCCATTTTAAAAGAGCTTTATCTTTTTTTTTTGAAGGTTCAATAAGCTGAATTCAACTATTTATTTGATTTAATGATGAGCAGTGAAATCCGATAGATGAAGTGGCAGCAGCTGTTTATAGGAAGAGTTTACGGTGCTCTGATACTTGAAAAGGAAAAAAAAAAAAAAACGTGTTTTATTTATTTTTCAGTTTGCCAAAGTTTACACGGGCCAAAACAAAACCTGCTTCAAATGAAGGAACATTTCTAGAAAATGTTAAAATTCAACAATCAAATCAAAATGTTTACAGCCTGTTCACTAAGTGGTTTTTCCTCTGTCTTTGTTCACCTGGGTTTCCAGGAAATCAGCATTTAATTTGTTTGTGAGGTCAAAGAGGTTTCCTGCAGTTGTAGACATTAATTGCAATCTGACAACTCAGCATCCACATTCTTTTTCATGCTGTAAAATGTCATTTAAGCCATATATATTTTTCTTATCGCAACTGTGGAGTCAAACTGAATCATTACAGCTTACTTGCTGCCTGGTCCAGTCGAAGTGTGTTTGTGTGTCAACTTTCTTTTTGTTTGGATTTTGTTTGATTGTAAATACCTTCTTGCCTTCATCGCCTACATTTACTATTTATTTCATTTTTCTACTTGGTTTCTTTTCCTCTGGTTTTTGCACTTGAGCTCTGATAAACCGTAACAAGTTAAAGATGTACAGAAATGTAGATTTGATTGAGTTGACTTTAGGTTTATTGGAAATAGATGAATAAACACCGTGCATCATTTACTGCCCTTATTGGTCTGTTCTAATACTCAATGCATCAGATATATAAATGTCCAAACGCTCCAGGTTTTAACACCCTGACCACATCTCTGATTTGTGTATATGAAGTAATTCTATCTAAGTATATTACAGGTATTTGTAGCAGTCTGATGGTTTATAATGAAGGCGAGTGTGGATGTAATGTTTCGCTCAAAGCAATTAAAAGTTCAGGGTAAATGTCGAGAAACATCGGCGTGTGTATAAAGTTCTAAACGAGGGAATGACGGTGATTCAGTTCCTCTGGGTGAGTGAGTTTCTTACTGTCTTTTAGCTTAATGAACATGGGTGTGTAATTAAGGTTTGTTATAATAGAAAAATAACCAAAGGACTGGCGTTAATGTAAAACCCTCTGATTATTAAGAGCTGTGTCGTTCAGCGAGAGACCACACGAGCCCAGACAGAAGAGAACTGGATCCACCTGAACCTTTGTTAGAAATATCAGGGGTGAACGATGAAGACGTGTGTGACACTGTAGGAGAACAGCGACACGGAGCCGTTTGTGTACACGGTCGACAGAAATGTGAATGTTTGTGTGATCACTTATAAAATAAACTTTGATTATGCTGAGGAGTTTCTGCTTTTTGAGTGTCTGACAACCTGTTTAATGTGAATTGTAATAATAACAAAAATGATAATCACATATGAAAATCCATAACAAGGTGCTTTACAAGACAGCAATTAAAACAAATCAGAATTGATAGACAGTAGTTTGAAATGTTAAAAAGTAAAATAAGGAAAGTATCTTGTTTTTTAGTGTATTTAAATTTGAGGTTTATCACTTCTCGTCAAGATTTCACAAAAAAACGAAATGTTTGGAAAAGTAGGAAAGGCTGGCATTAAACAAGGAGTGAGTAATATGGACAGTTTATATCGAGGCTGCCTCTTTTTATTTTTAATAAATATCTTTATCACTTTCTTAGTTCATTGATAAATTTACCAATACAATTTTATAAAATTGTTTAAAATATATACTAGTTTTCCGAAGCCCAATGAAACATATCCCATGTTTTGTCTGACCAACAATGTAAAACACATTTTTTTCTCCATTCAGAGACAAGTAAGGAAATATTCACTTTTAAAGATTTAACTTTACAAAAATATTCACACGTCAAAACTTGAAAACAGTGAATTTCAACTATAACAGTGATTTATTGTGATTAACAAGTGATTATCTGTGGCCTCAGTGAAGTCGTACTTATTCCACCACTGGTAAAACTTCAGCAGCTAAATGGATTTTATTATCGTCACCATTATCCTTCTTTGACATGTCAAAATGTCCACTTTAAGAAAAGACCTGCATGTTTTCTGTGCAGTCAAATTCAATTTATTGATCGTCCTTTGCCAATAACGTCCCTCCCTGTAGTGACATTTCCTCGATAGATGGTCAATGCATCATGAAGGTTATTGCTCGGACCACTTCTTGTCCTTTTCACCCCCCACCCCGCAATGACCGTCACATGAACTTTCCACGAACCCTTCACACGCAGCCATGACCGGGTCACGCAGCGGTCAAATGATGGGATGACGCTGGGGAAACAGTACTTAATGACTTTATTAATATGATTTCAAAATAAAAAATAACATTAAAATAACATGTGTTGTCCTTGTTAACAACTTGCATCAAATGGCCACATGGTGGCATTTATGCCAAGTCTTTACTTTTAAAAATACCAAATTGTTCATCTGCCATCCAGTTCATTTGTTCTGCCAGTTGTTTGCAGCTTCAACCACATATATGGACACAGTTCAGATCCCCCCCCCCCCAGGTAAAAAAAAAACAAATCAAACCTTTATAAATACAGGCAAACCCTGTCCCCTTGTCACAGACACATTATGACAACCACTGACACAGGAAACACCCCGTCTGCACATGCCCCCTCCCACCCCCCCCTCCACATATTCTCAACGAACCATTTGCTCAATATTTTTGCTTTCTCCTCGTCCTCTTTAAGATCCACACAGTAGATAATATTCTACCTTTGCTGTATTATACACTTATTATATATAATAGTCGCAGCTGAAAGGCTCCACTCCCACAGACCTGCTCATAGAGTTGCAAAGTGGGAGTGGGTTTTTGTTTCCTCCAATTTTTCACTTTCATTAACATCGTCAGCGTCGCTCAACACGGAAACACAGGACTCTCCTGGATGATCCCACTATCGTACGGGTTCACGTTGTGACGACCATCGTGGACGGCTCGAACGTTCGACCACAACCATGAGCCTCAGCTGCCGTTGCCATGGAGAAGATGCCAGGCAGAGGAGAGTCAGAGCAGCCGTGAATTTGAAATTTAATCTAGAGTTTGCAGAAATGCATCCTGGGAGCCGTAGTTAAGTGTCCTGATTTCTTTGATGCAGGTGCTCGTAAAAGCGCAGGTGAAACTGGAACTCATGGGTTTGCTCATTAAAAATCCCACTGGCATTTGTAACTACGCTAATAACAAATCCAGCATTAGAACAGATGATGTCAGAATCCATTAGCATTTTACTATTATCTTGTTTTGCAGCCTTTACTTAACACCCGTTCCCATAAACCTCAGACATTTGTGAGCTAAACTTCAAAGCACAATTGATGAAAAGTGAGCTGAGAGGCCACGGTTTCAGCAGGACAGAGGAAAAACGCGTATTAAGACAGCAGAGGATACAACTGGAAAGATGAACATTTGATGTAAATGAAACTACCTGCGCTGTTGTGCTTGTAGTTTTAAGGAGAGCAGTAGATTTTTTCCTGTGATCAAGAGGTAAAACTTTAGAAACATATAGAAAGATTGATGTGAGAAATACTAGATGAGAGACTGTGACAGAAGTGAGCGGAACAGAGTTTAACCTGGACGGGACGTCGTGACTTTGACTTTTCGGTTTCATGCGGTTCCGAGTGTGAAAGTGCCACAAAGCGTGAGTCACATGATGTCGCGTACGAAAGAACCGAGTGGCTTCCCACAACCTCGCAAACTATCGTTTCTATTGCTGTGTTGCTTCAGGCTCACTTTCTCAGAGCAATAATGCGAGGGTGTCAGTTTGTTGTTCAGGTACAGACTTCTATTAATGAGTAGGGTTAAAAAAAAAAATAAAAACACTCAAATCATAGCTGGACATGAGACAAAAAATAAACGGTTTTCAGTTCACTGAACTGAAGCATGGACTCCTCACGTCCTCGTTCAGGTCCAGTTCTTTGTTACTGGAAGCAGAGATATGATGAAGTTAAGCTCATCCAGCAAACGTTTGTCCAACACCTGCTTCTTGGTTTTCAGCTGTCATCAGAATCATGATACACAACATACAGGGAACATCCCCATAACAACATTTGATGCCTAAAATAGATTTGACGGACATGTTTGTTTGTGAATAATAGTGACCAAACATGCCAAAGGTAAAGACAATTAAATAAGAACGAAACAAAATAAAGTTGGCAAAAAAAAAAAAAAAAAAAAATCAATTCATATTGTATTGCATGTAAATATTGTATAAAATCCTTAAAAATACAGTTCAGGTAACTACGTTAAGTACTGAAGTCATCACAGCCAAAAGTGCAGAGGTCCATAAATAAAACATTGACTGTGGGTAGACAGTGGGTCTTCTCCAGTCCCTGTCTAACTCCCCCTCTTCTCCTCCACCACAAGGGACTGAATGAGTGCCTGGTCAAAGGTCAGAGTTCATGAACGAGGACTTAAAAGTTCCCACATCGATGAACAGAGAAGGGCAACAGCAAGAAGAGGTTTTTTTTTCTCTAATTCCCTCCGTTCACTAACAAATACACTCGCAGATGCACAAACGTCACTCACACAGTTGCAAAGTTCATTCTTAGTAATCACGGCCTGAAGTTCAGAGGCACACCTCGAGAAAATGAAGAGGAAGGAACAAGGGCAATGAGAGGAGGAGGAGGGGGGTTACTGCAGGGCACGTAAGGCGGCAGGGATCCACGTTTTCTTTTTTTACTTTGTATTTGAGACACATTTTCCATGCTCAGGCGGAGTTTACAGTAAGGACAGAGGGAGTGTGTACATGTCGCTGAGCCAGGCAGGCAACAGAGGACGAGAGGGGAAGAATTAAAGCTATCGAAGCGTCAGGATAAAAACACTGTCGGCAGGAAGAGAACTGAAGACGAGGGGAGGAGGGCAGGGAGGGAATTGCTCATTGAAGGTCTCTACCACAGTGGTTTGGTGTGTGTGTAGTGTGTGTGTAGTGTGTGTGTGTGTGTGTGTGTGTGTGTGTGTGTGTGTGTGTGTGTGTGTGTGTGTGTGTGTGTGTGTGTGTGTGAAGCCTAAAGGGGCCACAGGAACTAACACACCAGGGGCCTGAATCACGAAGCAAGTTAACTTCACTCCCTCTTTCTTTGACTTCTCTGGCTTCAGTCTCATGAAGCTGGTTCCTGGTTTTTCTTAAAAGCCTCACACACATTTGTTTACATGAAACGTGTGTAATGAGAAAACGATCACATGTCACAGATTACAAAGATATGAGATAAAACTGCAGATGTTGATATATTCGGACTTGAAAATTTAAAGACAGATTGTAAACATGATGGAAATATAAATAGAAAAAAAGTGAATGATCAAAAGATTTGAGTATTACAAAAACGTTTAGTACTGCAAATCTGCAGTCTGTGACAAAGCACTGTGTCAATTCATCAACTGTAAATGATAAGTATTGATAACTATGGCCAACTGTCCTGAGAGTGACCTTTGGGAGCCCCAGATGCTTTGCGGTAAAGACGCTGAAAACATTTTATCGAATCAGGATTCAGTCTCAAATCCTCTAATAAAAATCTCCTTGAAACTTGTTATTTAATCTCACTCAGAACAGCTTTCATCACCTGTATGTAGCTAAAGTTATAAATAATCACAACCCTAAGATTCAGTTTAGATCTGTGAGCTCCTGCTTTTAGTTGTAGTTTCACACATTAAGGTTTTTGACCAGGAGCTTCTGACAACGAGGTGAAATGTTGTTAGTTCAAGCTGATAAATCGCCCTGGCACTGCAGGTATATTTATATTTTGGTATCAGTTTATCTTGAGTTTTCAACTGTAAATCAATATCCACCTCAGAAGTCTTGTATTATTCAGGCTGTATGCTCTACAGTAAATTTTAAAGGCATAAACACATTAAAAGAGAGTAACATATGTCTGATATACAGTATTTAGCATGTAAAACCAAGTGAATCCACCAATGTGACAACCATCAAATCAGATCCTTCTCTGGGTGACGTGAGCTAACTTGGTTAAAGTGACCCAGCTTCATGAGACCAGTCAGCCTGTGTTACCGTTTCATCAAGATTCAGGCCCCCGAGAAATACATTTGTAATATTCAGGGAAAGAAAACACAAGGAGTGCTTTGCTTAGCTTACATTTCTGCTTATGTGTCCTAATGTGAGATCAAGTGCTGTTTACTTGGTATCAAACGCTCCACTGTCAGTTCAAAGACTTCAATCGGCTGAAGAGGGAACCCCCACCCTAACAACGACCGTCTCACAAAACACACACACACAAAACACAGCTGAACGCAACTGTTACTAGAGCTAATTAATGTAACTACCACAGTAACCTGATGCTTTCTCTTTAAAAACACCGAATCTAATCTCAGAAAGCAGGAACATAAAAACATGACCACCATCAATGAAAAACAGTCGTCTGAAAAATGTCTACAGGGCTCAATGAACAGAAATATCACCGGTAAGAGGACGACAGCCTACAAAGACACTGGAGAAGGAGACGCAGGGATGAACGCCATTAAGACAATACTGGATATTCAGGCATCCCACTTAACACTTGTTTCCCCCGCAGAGGGGGGCGTTTTGAGGGGGGTGGGTTCAATCTGTGTGACCATGGCTAAGAGAGCGCACACCACCCCCTCACACTGCAAGGTGCAGGAAAAAGGCACTAGAGTGGGGCTGTTGCTAGCCGTAGAAAAGTAAAAGCGATATACATTCATAGCTCACAGGTTTTTCTTAACCGCAGTGTGGGAATAAATACACAAAAATGCACTTGTAGAAAAATAAAATGTAAAAAAGCGTGGCCCCTATTTTAGTTTTCGTATTTTTGGATTCTGGGAGACAAGTATGGCTACTTTTTCACGGCTTATTATTTCTTTAAACCCTCCCACCACTTAAAAGGCAATTCCGGAGTGATCCTCCACTGCTCTGGCCACGAGCAGTCGAGCCCTTTCATGCACGCCAATATGGGAATAAGAGAGGAGGAGGGAGAGAAGAAGGGATGGAGTGAGGGAGCTTCTGAAGGAAAGAAGGGGGTGGGGGTCTGTTGGTAGGAGGTCAAGGCTCAGCTTTCAGTGCGAGGAAGCAGAGGAGGGGGGGGACTCGACAGAGGAGACGTTTTCAGATGTTCAGACAACAGAGAAACCTCATCTGAAACACACACAAGCACTTACAAACACACACACACACGCACGTCTCAGTATCTTCATGTACAGTGTTAAGTGTAAGGACCTGGGAGGACCCCCCCCCGTGCAGCATTGAAAGCACTAAACATATAATAAACACTATAATGCAGTTGTTTGAAGGTATAAGAACATTTAAGTGTTTACTAATGTACCATATATTCTATGTCATCCACCAGAAGTTGACCAACACAAAATGAACCAGCAACTGTTAGAATCTTTAGAATCTTTTCAAACCATTTTCAGGCAAAAATCCACAATATAATTTACTTTCAGCTTCCCCAGGAAGAAGATTTCTTCAGTGGGTCAAATTAAAACAAGGTAGTTTCATGATCATGATGTTCATTTACAAGTATTTTACAGTGATTGAGAAAATTAGCAGCTAATAGACAATGAAATAATTATTTTTTATGACAAATACCAAGCTAACTCAAATATAAGACTATATTCTTTCTTTTAAAAAGTGTGGTTTGTCCTTGATTCAAGAACTAGACCATCGTGTCTTCATAACATCAGATTGTATCGCTGATACAGCAGCTCCCAAAGAATGATGAATTGTGGGTTCTACTTGAGAAGTGCCTTTCGAGTCTGTTAAGAGTAAATCAGCAAATAAAGGGTTTAGTTTGTCTTTCTGTTTCTGAAGGATGGGTTCTAATAAATTCATCACGATTAGTGTTTCATGCTAAACGAACCGGGAAGAAAAATGTGTCCAGCAGCCAAGAATTAACGCTGTCACAGAAGATGGGCAGCTCGAAGAGAGAAGAAAATTATTGTATGCTCTCAAGGCCCTGACACAATAAATTGAGTATCTGACTGACAATCAGCTTGAATATGAATTTTGGTTTCACTTTACAGAGAAAAGGATTTAAAGATGTGGACTTCTTGGACTAATGTTTCTTCAAAAAGTCAGTGTTGTCTTATATCTCCATAATTACACTAAACATTCATAGCTACTTACAACTGCATTACAGTGTGCTGTAAACCATTCATTTAATATTAGTGTAGTGCCTATAGTAATAAATGCTTAGTTGGGGGGGTTACCTGTAAAGGTTACCTGTATGTATATGTTTTCCATGTGTGTTCATGGGAAGGAGGGAAACTGGCTGTTGTTTGTACTTGGGCATGACGAACAAAGAGAAGTCAGCAACAACAAACACAACTTGTCCTGTTAAACCTCAGCAGTGCTCGCATGCACACACTCATGCACAGACAAACACACACACACACACACACACACACACACACACACACACTCAACAGTATGTCGGGAGAGAAATGAGCTCCAGCTGACAGCAGGGGGAGGGGAACTGGAGTGTTCTGCTGGGTAAGAAGTGTGCGTGTGAAGAGGAGGAGTAGTATTGGGTTCGCTAAGGCGGGAGCAATGTGAGTGCAGTGCAGGAGGGTGAGGGGGGGTGTGTGTGGGGTGCATTCCATAGCTCTGCACGGACTCAAAAAAAAAAAAAGAGACGTGTGATCAAAATCCTGACTGTAGACGGAGATCAGCGACTCCAGCGCTCCCTTCATCACCTTCGCCAACTCCTCCTGTTTCCTCCCCAGCGTCATGTGAAAGTGGTGTGTCTTCATGTGTGCTTGTGTTTGACCGTGTGTTTCTGTTCTGGTGGTAGTTGTTCAATGTTTCAGTCAGACCTGTGAAACAGCTGCGACAGATGTGACCACTCGTCACCTCGCCTATGGAGGAAAATAGGTGGCGAGTCGACTCCCGCCGCTGCTGCCATCCACATGCCGGTGTCCACTTCCTGTCACGTGGCCGTCGCCTCCAGGTAGCTCTGTAGTTTGCGGACAGTGGACTCGTCCAGTGAAAAGAGGTCAAAGTCAAAGGTGGTGTTGGTCACGTTGAAGTGGCCCGTTTCCTCGATCAGGTTGACAATCTGACAGATGATGAAGAGGACAATTATCATTTTTTATCGTACACAATATCTTTGATGACGCTTTATTAATTATCAAAAACTGCAATATTAGTTTTTCGTTTGGTACAGATGCCATGCAGATGTATCAAGCAAAGCAGAAGCATTAACACACACCTGCTGTAGAACATTACGCTCTCTTAAAGCCATCAGTCTGCGATGGAGGTCCACCAGTTCCTCTGTGTAGGCCTGCAGCACGTTTTAGATTTAGATTACAGAGGAGAGTGTACATGGTCAGTTCAGTATTAAAAGAATAGATTAGCATTGGCGCAAAAGGATTTGGCTGTAAAAATAAGAATGTCAAGATTCAGTGCAGGAACTCGATGCATTTGTAATTCAAGGTCTTCCATGATTTGATTTTCTACCTGTTGGTGAACAAAGGTTGTTTTTTTGGTTCTATTTTTTCTTTCTCTGAATCTGAGTGCGGGGTTATAGAAGGAAAGAAATAGTTCATACAAAGTGTTGTCTTACTATGTGGGGACAGCAGCACAAAGTCTCTCCAAGATGTTTATAGTTCTGCACTCAATGGTTCTCATGACTCGTGATGGAAAAAGTGGTATAACAAATGTGGTAGAGAGGAGTAAAGTGGATGTTAATATCGAGTCGTTGGTTTTGGAAAGTTAAAGAAAGGGCCTGCTGCAGATCCCCAACTCTGATGTTGGGTTATTGTGGGAGGATTTTACCATTTTCATATCTGACAGGCAGATGTGAGGGGGCGTATACATCCTCTTCAGGATAAAACCGGGTTTACCACAGTGTTGAAAATCTCTCTAATTACTGAAGTTTTTACTAAATTTTATGAAATAAAGCTTATTAAACTTCATGGAAACTGACCAATGGTCGTACAACACACAGTTAGGACTCGTATGCAATGACAGTGATGATGAGATGTGGTGCATGAGGATTTTCCGTTCAGTCATAATCAGGCGTTGATGTGGGCAGCACTGAACTCCTGAGCAATAACCCCTCAAAGCATGATTTCTGAAAACTTCCTCATTTTAGTTTTACTGGAAAACATTTGCACAATAATGTGTATAAACTGAAACAAAAACATACTTAGAGCTTTTCTTTTAGCTTCTAGTTTTGGCAGATGTTTTAATGTGACTTTATCACAACTTATATCATCTCATTACCAGGGTTCATAGGTCAGAGTCTGTTTGCACATCTGGATCAATTCATTGTCCATTACTGCATCTTGAATTCATGAATGACAGACTTATTTGTGTGTATGTGTGTGTGAGAGTTAAAAGCATAAAAAGTTTTATTTACCCTTCCTACCTTGTCGTATCCCTTCTTCAACACCTTCTCTGAGCGGAAGGAGGAATCTGGACTCTTTCTGCCAGACACCTGCAGAACAGAGACCAGAGAAAGTACAGAGTGAGAGAGACGTCAGAGTGAAGAGAGACAGAGGACGTGATGTGAGACTATGAGACTATCAAGGATACCAGTGACAGTGAAAAAAGCTGAGGTGGAGGGTTAAAGTGCTGAAACACAGAGGTTTCCATGTCAGTTCACTGAATGACTACAGGCTATTTTATTTTATAATTAAGAAATGACCCAAAATAAATAATGCAGCAAGTGTTTGAATGTCTGAGTGATCTCTGTCTAAAAATGGCTCGGTATGTTGTTTATCATTGTTTTGATTGTACTACTCGTACATGACCTTCTCAAACACGCAAAACAAATTTCCCTTGTTAATATTAATCACAAAAGCACAGAGGTAAACCACACAGCACTTTTGCTAAATTCCTGTTTACATTGAACACAGGAATGCACAAAATGAATAAAAGAAATAATCACCAACCATAATATTGAGAAAATTAAGTAAAACCAGGATTGTAAGAGCAGGCCCAACTCTGAGTCTGTTGGTCAACAACTTGGCTTGCTTGGCTTTAATACATATTTTCAAGTCAAATCATTTCAGCTTCAGTCAATATGTCAATTAAAGCAAAGCGTAAAATGAGAGGCCCGTGTGACTCACTTTGTTGTTGGAGGAGCTGTGTTTCTGTGGGGGCGGGACGGGGTCTCGACTGGGGCGGTGTGAGCCGTCACTGCTGTCACTCTCGCTGTCCAAGCTGAGTCTGTGAGGGGGATAAGAGGAGGTCAGAGGTCCATCACACACACAGACTGACAGCCAGAACACATTGTCAACACCAGTCCTTTCTGCCTAAGGCCTATAATCTCTCAGCGGAGGAGATTAAAATGAAAAAATCTACAAAAGTAAACAAGAGTGAAAACAGTGAGGCTGGCAGAGAAAATGTAAGGCTCCTGCACGAGGCTCCAGATTGTGACTGTTCTGTTTGCGGGACAAAAATCTCTGAAGTATTGATCATAGTTTGATTTAACTTCAGAAAAAAGTGAGCAGATGAGGGAGACTGACCGAGAGTCACGGTTGGGTGGGTTCGTCTTGATGGGCGTCTCCTCCTCCGAGCTGCTGTCGTCATCATCCGACTCTTCTGACTGGATCTCCTCCACCATGGATCGTAACGGGCCTGGGACAGAATCACATAAACTATAAAACTATTGACCCTGAAAACTCAGTTCCCTCTGATGATTCTCAGACATGGAGACTCTCAGCAGTGGAAGCTAATTCAATCAGCCAAACAATTTTAAAATTTTCCGTCTGATAACGGACTGTACCTTGCCCTTGTTTCTGTCCCGGCTCAAAGTCTGAGTCTGAACTGGAGTCAGAACTAGAACTGGAATTGGAAGGACTGGAAGGGGCCGACTGCTGTAGAAGAAGAAGAAGAAAATGATGAGTCAAAAAGAGGAAGAAAATGGGATGAGACTAAAATTACCGGCTTGTGGTTGTTTCCATGTTTGTCCAGACACATAATATATGTAGTGAAGACCATGAGGGAAATAAAATGTAATGTAAAAGTAATGGATCTTATCATAATTAGTGTATGAATGTGGGTCCTCTCTACAGATGCCGCCAAGTTTTTTAAAGTAGCCCAGACTGGACAAACTAAACACCTTTTGAGTTTTAATGACGACCGAAGGCTACCAGGGGTTCTCATTTATGTTTGGTAGGAGAGGAAGATTGCTGAGGGGTACTCAGCTGCAGCGTGCAATTTCATCATGTCACTAAATTCTACACACTGAACCTTTAAAACAATCAATCAACAAAAAAAAAATGAAATTTAACAATCACAGATGACATATTTTGCATAGCATGTAATTATAAAACACTATAAGTTGTAAAAAGAAAGTCAAACACATTTTGGCTCCGTAAAGAAGAGAAAGCTTCTCTCTAGCTGTCGTACCTCTGACTTTGAAGAGGCTTCATCTTCTGAATTCGACTCTTCTGACTCTGGAAGTTTCTTGGGCTCCTTCAGCTCCTGTGTGTCATTTTTGCCTTTGGCCCAGCGACCTTTTTCCTTGGGGGGTTTCTTCTCAGCGTAGGACTGGTTAGCTACAGACGATGAGGAGACACGAGGAGAAGCTCCTGTGAAGGCTCCGCTTCCCGGCCCTTTCGGCCCCTCAGAGTTGCCCTTCTTCTGCTTCTTCGCACTGGGTTTGGGAGATTCCACAGTGGAGGGTCGTTTCCCCGGAGCTTTGGATTCTGCAGGCCCTCCCCCGCCTCCCCCCCCACCGCCCCCTCCACTCCCAGCCCCCCCTCCTTTAGGGGACATACCCTCCATCTTTGACTCCTTCAGGGTGAGCTTAGGCTCCTTGAATGCTGCCTTGGGTAGGACCTTCACTTCATCTTTCACTTTGATCTCTGGCGGCTTTTTTGAAGACGAGGAAGAGGAAGAGGAAGGATCTCGGCCACTCTTGCTGCTTCCATCTCTGTCAGTGTCTCCTTTTGATGTGGCTTTGCTCTCAGAGTCTTTTCGGGGTCGTTCGCGATGCTCCTTGGTCAGCTTGTGTGGTTTCGGTCCCTTGCTTCCACCACTTCCTTCTTTGCTGGGTTCCTGGAGAGAGAAAACAGCAACTATGTCATGGGTACTCAACCTTTAATGCATTCAGCTCAAGGCCCCATTAAAGGAAAGAGGCTCAGCTGCTGGAAGACCTAGTCAGGAGGTTTAAGGACATTGCTGTCTTCTCAGTAACTAAATCAGGCCTGGCCAGTAATGTCTGACGTAATCACATTATTTACTGTGAATGACATGTTATGCTAAGTGTTTTGGTCAGTATGAACTTCAGCCATATAACAATTTTCTAAAATTAGTAAAAAAAAAAAAAAAAAGGAAAATAAAAACAGTGACCTATAACACCGTGCTACGTAATAATATGATAGTTACAAGTACGACAACCAGTCTATTGTGACACAACAGCTCTGTAAATCTGCACTTGGACAAAGTGGTGTCTCTAGCAAAATGCCAAAATCAGTATAATATGTTCACAATACTCACCATTTTATTTAGTGTTTTAGCATGCTAACATTTGCTAATTACCATTAAACCAAAAATATATCCCAATAGCCATGATACTAAAATCAAGGGACACATTTATACAAACACAAACTTTTCACCTTACATCAAGTCACAAGTTAAAAAGAGAAAGCACAGCGCTCTGAGCTACAGCATGAACAGTATTTAGACACTGATCCCGACAACCTGCTTAACTGACAACCAAGGACAAACAAGGAAGTAGCCATACAAGTGAAGGACTGAAGTTCCATTAGATTAGACTCTTGGCTCCAGTGCAGTCAGTCAACATCCAAATTCAGTGGTGGTAAAAATGTGGTAAATGAGCACAGATCCACAGGAGTTGCTTTTAACTGAGCTAATTTCTTAACTAGGGCAGGGAATCACAATAAAGGATATTGTCTTCATTGTGAAACCATTTTAAACCACTGGTGTACTGATATTATAGCATAATCAAGCAAGTACACTCTATTTTTAATAACTTTTTCCCGCCAAAAGAAATTCAAACATGCAAATTATCTGCTTCTAGAATTACACTTCATAACATAGAAAATGTATAATTGAGAGAATTAATTAAAAAAATGAGGAATCAAGTTCACCCTTTCAAAGAGCAATGGACTTAATTCTAAACAATATTCAGTCTGACATTACTGAGTTAGTGGCGAGGATTTCCCATGTGTGTGTTTGTGTATAAACTCTGGAGAGGAGATGAGATGAAGAAGCGACACGACTCACTAAAATACAGAGAACGACCAGCTAAATGTTTGCCGCACTGGTGCGACCAAGGCAAACCTTTAGTCTCACGTCACAGATTGTAGTGACGTGCAACACTTTGTAGTTGTCATGTTAACCAACCTTTGACACATGAGAGGTCTTGGTCTTCTTGGGGTCTGAAAAGGCAGAGAGGGGGATGGTGGGGAGCATTGGGTAATCCGGATTGGGTCTTGCTTCAGCCCCCTCTGGAACCACCAATACCTGAAGTTTAAGAGACCGCAGTTAAAAATCTCAGAATCAACTTATAAAGAAACCGTCTGTTGTCTATTTAATTTCCAAATAGTGCCAACAGCTTTTTAACTTGCTTCAACTGAGGACACAGCAAGAATTTTTTTTTTATAGATTTGTTAAATGTACAGAGACTTTAATAAATAAAATGTTTTTTTATACATTCTTTTACACCAGGAAACTAAATTCAATGTTTTAAGACATTTGTATACTATATTCAGTGTCTGATATATTGGGGGGAAACACGGTACTTTTAAAACTAGACTGAGTGTACCATAGCTGGCTGATGCTATCTCCTTCCGACTACACTTAGTTATTCAGTAATCAGTCAGTGTGTCATGCTGCCTCACCCCTCCAGCTTTGATCAGCTTTCTCCTGAATTCTTTGGTGGGGTTGTTGAAGGTGAGCTTCTCACAGCGTAGGTGGTTAACTGGGGGGTTACCCTCTAAGTTAAGGAACAGGTCGTAGTTGAAAAACACCCTTTTTGGCTCCTCCTGCAAAACAAGCATGAAATTAAGATTTTAATTACACTTTTAAGTTATAAGTGTCATTTTAACATTCTTGTCACAGCATGTGTTACAGAATGCATTCTGCCCTACATACAATCACCTCTCAGTACCTTTACATTTCACAACAAAAGATAAAGCTGAATGGATGAACTATAACCGGGTCAATAAAACAGACATATGACTGGTGCACTGATCAAACACAACTAACATTCATGACAGAAGCTGTGGTGATGTACAGTGGGGACAATTAAAGCTGGGGAGATTTTATGAGAGACTTTACAAAGACAATTATAGAGTATGGAGGTAATGCGGATTTCTTTCAGCTATGTTCTTGATCAGATTTGTCCACAGTGTAAAGGTTAACTGCACATATAAAGAGGATGTAACATTTTTTGGATGCAGCCCACAAGTCTGACATTATGAAGACCTGCAGGACACGATGGTGAACTGAAGTGCACATAACTCTGAGTGTCGTCTTGTAAAGAAAAGTTAAGTGGGTTTTTCTGAGAAATAACATTAGGAAATAATGCACATTAGTTTTACACTACATCCTGAATGTCACACACTGACCATACACTATCAGGCCATATATTAGTGTTTTCTTTCTATCGAAACATCATCTACATCCACACAGGATCTAAACTAATCAGCAGTTTAATCTCTTTCCAGTCAATCTTACCTTGTTCTTGAAGTAAACCTCAATAGGCATGAGGAAGCCTGCGTAGCCCGACTCCTCCACTTTGTATGGAGGCTCCTTGCATACTGTGGACAAACAAAAACGTGTCTCTGGCATCATGACATAATAGTAGAGTAGAAAAGTAATGGGATAAATAAATCTGTTAGTTTATTACCTCTGTTCTTCAGATCTGATACAAACAGAAAATATGAACTGGGTTTATCTACTTGCTAATTTCCATCTGCAGTCCATGGGCAGCTAAACATAAACACTAACATAACAAATACAAATAATAAAAAGACAAGTTCAAATAACAGCAAATATAAATACTATGATCCAGCCATAAATACAAATTTCAATCCTCACAACCAACACAAAGACTTCAAAAAAAAAATTCTGTGTCATCAGATCTGTATCAAATTAACAGGAATAATTTGTTAAAATCCTTTTTTTGGCATCACAGGAAAAAGTATGGAAATCTACTTATGTTTCATTCATGGTCTTAAATGAAAAACACGATTGTGCAAAGGCCGAGAATCCTTTGTGGATTCGACAGGCTCCTGTAACAGCTGACCTTTAAGCTCCTATCATTTCATTCACTAAATTAATTCCAAGAAACAAGCAAACCTAAAACTTTTCTCACAAATTTAGACATTATTAAAAAACTGTAGTCCTGTCAAACTTTATACTGGATTATTTATATGGATTAGAATCATACAGAAAGGTTCTAACAACTAGAGCACTGTTAATGGAGACTCTATTGCATGGCTCTTTGGCTTTTAACAGGCACATTTCATTATTATATTTAAATGTATCGATAAATTAATTAATCAAATGGAAGTAGGCAGAGTAATAGACGATGAAATAATTGTCAGTTAAAGCTCCAATTCTTTTTCAAAGAATTATTTTGGAAGGATGGGGCATGACCCAAGGAGGAACCCATTCTAATGTTTCACTGTCTTTAACATGGCAAGATAGGACGTTAGCTTTGGTGGAGAAGTGTGTTTTCTAAGCACTCATTCTACTCACTCGTTTGTATTGTTTTTTTAATCTGTACTTCTCAACCACCTTCTAGCTGTTGCGGTTTAACATTTTCCTGCCAGTGGATCAATAACATTTTGTGTTGTGTTATCTTTTCTTATCTTAACTATAAGGAACTAACAAATATGTAAAAAAAAATAATCCAGAGATGGAAGAGTTGGCAGAGCTGAGGCAGAAACTATAAATTCTATAACTTTACCATCTTTGAAAACCAAATTAAATGAAGCTTCAGCACTTTGTCCATTATGGACCCACATGTCTATCTTACACTCTCTTGCATTAGTCTTTTCATGTGTTTAAGACGTCTCATTCTATATTTATTTCATGCTGTATCTGCATCATAATGAATCCCCTTTGTTAATGAAATATGCTACATTAATAAACCAGACATTGAAATCTCCTTGACTTACCTCTCTTGGGTTTAGGGAAGCTCTCGTGCAGGCGGAAGACAACCTTCTCTACAAAGTGCTGGATGTCACCGGTCTCTGGCCCTCGGACAAACACCATCCAGTCGTGGGTGAAACCTTCCGATGTCACTTTCTTCCTTAGCTGGGCTCTGTGGCCCAACTCCAGCTTCACCTGCACTGTGCACTGTATAGAGATAAGCAGAAATAATTGTCACGAACTCAGCCTGTATTTGAAGCACTGAAACACGAGAAAGAAGAAAGAATATGATCTGTAAGGGCAGGATGTTGAGCAACACATTAACTCAGATCAGGAAACTGCTTACATTCTTCTACCACTATCAACACTTTCTGTGACGAGAAAAGGAAGGACAAATAAAAGCCATAAGATTTTCTGATTGTGTTTAAAAATATCCTCAAAATGAAACGGTAGTGTGGGGTGAAACGGTCTGGACAACCCTGTACAATATTTCTACATGAGTTATATACAAGCTAGTTTCTGAAAAGTATTAAGTTGAACTTTTAAACAAGATGGTGGCAAAATGGCTCGAAAACAAAAGTTTAGCCACCCTGCATGCTCAGTATTTAATGATTCTTTGGCAAATATCACAGTTTGTAAATGCTTCTTGTAGCCCAAAAAAAAATCTTTTGAATTTCACCCTTTCTCCCTTGAAAAATCTTCTAATTCAGCGTGGTTCTTCGGCTGTCTTGTATGCACTGATCTTTAGAGATCTATCCACAGATTTTCTATTGTTTTTAGGACAAGCGAATGTGAGAGCCATGGCACAGCTTGTGCCTCTTGAGGTTTGGGGTCATCCTCCTGTTATAGAAGTTGTCCTCTTTTCAGCTAAAGCTTTTCTTTGTTTTATTTGCTGAGATTCAATTGAATCCATTCTTCTCTCTACCAGTGAAATGTTCACAGTGCCAATTACAGCAAACGAAGCCCAGGGCATCATCGATCCGCCTCAGGGCTCATTGCAGCCAAAAAGTTATTTCTCAACTTCATCTGGACTGGTTTCCAAAATGGGTCAAGCTTGTTTAGAAAAATAAACATAGCTTTACGTAAATTTAATATACATTTTTGTCACCGGCATATTTCTAACAATTCAAATAATTAATCACTAAACATGACCTGCAATTGGATAAACAGCATCAAAAGGATGGATGACCACTTCATGGCCATGGTAGTACTGAAGATTTTTTCTAAATATAAAATAATTTCATATTACTGCCTATAGCAGGCTAAAGAAATGTTTAAGACTTAATAATACTGGAAAACCTTTGTTGAAGAAACCGAATGATTGCTTTTTAATCAAGACTTTAAGACCTGCAGAAACCTTATAACAAAAGCAAACACAGTAGTGATATCGATCCAAAGCGCCCATTATTCATTGGTTTCTGACTCCATCTTAAACAAAGCCTCTGAATCTTCTACACTGAGTGTGTGGACTTTATACTGAAGAGGAGAGGTTGGACACTTGGCCCGGACAAACACAAAGCTGAACTAATGACGGGACGCTCCCTGTGGAATGGCAGTGATTAGCTGCCCGAGCCAACAGATCTCAAAAGGTTTGTCCAGAAGAAGGGCACATTGCTGAGCCTCCTCGCCCTGCCAAGAACAATGACTGCGACAGGACGCACACATGACACCACGCTGGTGCGGTGGTGGTGATTGGCATAACAAGTGAAGAGGCTATGGAGATGGGAGTGCAGAAGGGAATGAGGGATGGGTGGGTGACGGGAGAGGACAGAAAGGCACTTCATGTCCAGGGGACGACTGAAGAATGTGGGGATTTGGCCCCAGCACTGAGCAGCTCGTGAGCTGGGCCCGAGTGGGGGGATTAGAGGGGACTGGATTGAGATGAGCTGGTCTAGCACTCTCCAACTCACACACACACACCTCCCCTGCCTGGCATTCTGCCCGGCCATTCTGTGGCAGTAATGCCCTTAAACTCCAGACTCCACCACACCCACAGTGAGCAGCCATGGAGCGCCCCCCCCCCGCCACCAAATCAACAACCCCCCTCCCCTTGAGGCGTTCGTAAAATCAGGAATGTGATAAGGACAACATAAAAATTGGGAAGATAATGAGCCACAGAGGAAAACAGTCATTCTACAACAAATATAAACAATAACCATAAAACAAATACTTCAAACATGTAATTCATACCGAACACTAAGAGCCCAGGAGGCAGAGGAAGCATTGGGCCTACAACAAAGTCATATGATGATTGCTTGAATTTATTGATTACTAAATTAATATTGACCAAGATGATGTCTTCACCTAATCACTTCCTAAACAAATATATAAGATACTATCATAAGAGATAAACAAAAGAACAATTAAAGAAATTGAGATGGAGAATTAGATATTTGGTCACTTTACAGGGTAAAATTTAAATTGTTTTAATATATTATCAAGTAGATGCTGATTCATTTTCTACAGATCAATTAGAAAACACGTAATACAATTTTGCATTAAAAAAGTCCCAAATATTGAATTTACTTGTATACTTGATAGAGACAAGCAACTAACACTTGTGTTTTAAAAGCTGGAGAATCAAAGTCTTTGGCATTTTAGTAATACAAGTATCAAAGAATCACATGTGAAGATAGTTGCTGATTCATTTCCTGTGACTAAACTGTCTATTTAGATTATTACTGGTTACAAGTGAATTACTGGAAAATAGCCAATTGTGATGTTTTTCTAATGTTCTGTTGTTTCTGACTAACTGTTCAAAACCTCAACATTAAAATCATATGAAACTAACAAGAAATTGTTCTGTATTTTCACAAGAATTTTCTGTCAATCTGCTTATTAATGAACCGACTAAGATTTCAGCTTGAAAAAATACGGACAGGTAAAGAAAACTATACTGAAGGAGACTGAAATACACTGAGTCAAACTGTCAAAGCAAGATGTCAGAAACACCAGAGAGGTTTAGAAACATGTGATTTAAACTCTTGACTATAATTGCTACCTATAACCACATTGATGGAGATGGATATTAATTGAACTGCCTGAGGGCATAGATATAGAAAACAATGGTGTTATTTGTCAAGCGTTAGATCTTCCTGTATCAGACAAAATTACAAGAAGTGACATTATTTAACCACCATTGACTAAAGGCAATGTGGGAGTTACAAAAATAAATCACACACAAAAAACAACTGACACTGAGATGATGTGCACATCTTCTCTCTCTCTGTTTTTCATACACAGTGCTCCAATTGAGGGGAAATGCAAATTTTGGCAGACACACCGGCTCCCATGAAAGCAATGAACTCCCAGCTACCATGTAAATACCATCCCTCATGACCATAGTAATCCCTTCCAGCCAATAAACGACAAACGAAGAGTCAGAAAGCTTCCCCAGAAGAGGACACACACACACACACACACACACAATTAGAGCAGTTGTGCTAAATCCTTCATCGTACCCGCCCAACCTTAAATACCTGGAAGATGATGTGAACAGAGATCAAAAAGTTACTTGTATTGGAAAATGATGTGGTGTCACAGGGGAATCATATTAAGCAGCAACCAAGGAAAACAGTGAGTCTTACAAATAGAGTGTGCATGTGTGTGTGTGCAACTGAGTATGAAAGGCTATATGACCACTCATCCAATCGTCCCAAACACAGATATGCTTAATTCTCCTCTAATTGTGGAAGGCTATCATGGTGATCACTATGTTAAGTCTAACATCAGTCCAACATCACAGAAGTGCAAATAAAATCAGTTATATAAGCGACAAACTACTACAGAATATTTTATAATATAATAAAGCTATTCGATTTAATGTCATAAACCATGTGGCTGATTTATAGACTCTCATTACAGTTTAACAGGATAGTAAACATCATAACAGTTATGGATGTAAGTTACAGTGTATTAGACTGCATTGTTTAACCACATGTACCAATAAACTAATTTAAATATTTTACAGGCAACATAGGTAACGACCTGACCACCTAACAACCTGGTTTTCACTTGAAGTAGACAAGTTCCACTGGAATCACATCAACAGAACTGGTTAAAACTTCAAAAGGGACCAAAGCTGAATGGAGACTAGTTTCAAAAAAGTGGCTGAGCCACTTTCCACGGGTGTGTGTGGTCTAACCATCTGAAATATAGTCCTGAATAACCTCAGGCATTTAGAGAGCAACCCATTCTGAGGCAGTGTCTCCCCTGGAGTTAGCAGATATGCAATTCGGTTTACCAACCTTCCTGTTTTATGAAAAATAAATTATGTGGCTTTTTCATGATGACAAATCTTTAGTGTGCACATCTGTACATGCACGAGTATTAAAAGTAAAGGCACGATCTTGCCATATACAATGGTTTTACACGCCAGTCCTTAAAAATGACACCTTGTATTTCAGGAATCTTTCCTATACAATGACCAGCCCATGCATGGGTGCACATCATGACTGGATTCAAGTTCAACGTTTGCAGACACACACAAGCTTGTGCCACCATGCTACATGCATGTTACTTTACAATCAGAAATGTGGTGCGCAAGAATTACATATTAACCAAAGGTTTGCTAATAATAATAATAGTAATAATTCCAGAGGTGTACAGGGTGGCTGCTGTTTGAATGAGCCTCGTATGTGTTGAGGTTTCAGGCCCCTGGCAGTGGAGACACCACCCCGCCTCTCCAGCCGACCTGGGGAGGACAAATCTTTTCCCCGGCGCCTTGTAGCGGCTCCTTAGCCTTTAGCCAACGGCCGACACTCTCCTGGAAGGTAGACTAGCTAGCCACATTAGCTTAGCTGCACAAGAAGCTCGCCTCGGGTTGCTTGTAGTGTGAAACCGGGAGCACCCGCTCGTTGTTAAAAACACAACACAGGGGATCGAACACAAGGTGTGGGTCTCTTTGTGTGGCTACAGCTATGGTGCTGAGCGGAGTGGTGCACCGAGGCTACAGCTAGCGGTAAATACCGATGTATGAGTGGCCAAGCTAGCATAGCTCCAGAGCCAAACAACTACGAGTTCATTAGCAGCGGGGTTTTTTTTTTTTTCTCTGCTGGCGACCAGAACAGAGGTTTGATTCCTGCCCTGCCGCCGGGCTGCCTGCTGCCGTTCCCTCCGGGGAAAGTTCCCATTCCCCCGGGAGACAGAAAAGCCACAGTACCTGGTTCTCCATGTCGCTCCGGCCTCAGTGATTGTAGTATTTATTTACAGCGATGTTCGCAGCGCGTCTCTCCAGCCTCGGCTCCTCATTGTGTGTCAATCCAGCCCAGAAGCGGAAGCCACACGCGGCCCCGCCCCTTCCCCACGGCCGCTGGCAGGCGACCCAAACAGAAAGCTCCCTTAGCCAATCACAGAGCGGGAGGTTTAAGCACTCTTGAAAGCAGCCAATGGGGACTCTCCGGGGGCGGGCCGTCCCGACGAGCTGCAAATACAATTAAAGCATTGAGTGGAGGTTTTCTCGAGTGACAGCGGCTCTGTCCCAATGGCTGCAGCTCGGTTTCAATTGTAAAATGCACATGACGCTAATTGATTAATCAGGTTATGGCTTTCACGCTGTAACCATCGCTTACAGCTAAATGCAATATCAATAACAGGGACAGATGAGGGTTGTACCTGCGGTACAATCCGTCCCATGTGCAGTGTTTCTATATTAAAGCACAACTGCAAGACTGTAAAAATGATTCTTCAAAAGTTAAGGTTAAGTATTTAATTTATTCATTTGCATAAAATGAATATACTTCATTGTTCTACCTCCATACCCTGTACACCTGAGTCAATCTACCTTAGTAACTCTGCACCTCTGTTAAACACTCATTATCCTCTGTATTTACAAAAATATAATTTATCTCATTATTAGAATTTTTCTGAGAAGTTCATAGTTTCCTATTTTTCATAAACACATTGTGTTGCACTCTCAGAATATAGGATCCTTCTCACTGCTCTCTGGCCGCTGTCATTCACAGGCCTTATAAAACCATAATACAGTCAATGGAAAGCAGTGATGGAGAATAACCTCCTACATTTAGTCATTTCAAATTTTATATTACACTTTACTTCTACACCTCTACAAGTCTGACATAAATACCTTAATTTATCTCCATGATAGCTATCAAAACATAGTGTCACTTTATTAAATATGATGTTCCTGCAGCAGTGCATCCCGTTGTTGAAGACGTCTCTTTTCTCCAGAGTCAGGGAGTGAGGTCCTTTTGCCGTAAAGTCTCTGCAGGGCTCAGACTTTGATGTGAGATTATCGGGCCTCAGCTCTGGGACACAAGGTCACTGCTCTCTCACTGGCTTTGGTGCCTCCCAAGATTGATCCAGTCTCCCTCTTAGTCAAATCTGAGTGAAAGGTTCCACCTGGCTGTCAGACACGATGATGTCCCACTTGAAAAGAGATGTCAGCCTTTAAATCCTCCTTTTCAATCTGTGGATAGAGACATATAAACAAAACAAAGGCATGTCCCATAGGTTTCACGCACAAAACATACAAGTTTATTATGATCAGCAGCAAACGTCTGATTAATAAAGATGTAAAACGATTGAGAATGTTCAGGAGATGTTATCTTTACCTTATCATTTATCATTTATCATATCATTTAACTTAATAACAAAATACATAAACTATGTCCAAACCATAGACTGTATGTCCAAACATGCTCGTCACTCATAAAAAATAAAATAAAACAGTGAGTGGGACTTCACAGTATGTGTTTTTTTCTACATGAAAACCACTTGATCCCCTTACGCCCAAAAGGAATTAATCACCAAGTGTGGCTCCAGGGGGCGCTGTTGCCCAGTAAAAGTTGCAGATTGTTGCTTTAAGACTGATGACATGTTCACAACTTGTTTCCACTGCCTTCAAGTGGTCAAAAATAGGTAATTACATTAAAGTGAAGAATCTGAAAATCTCCTGTTCTGTGTATTTATCTATATGTATTGAAATGTTACAGTTTATAGCAGTTTAACTGACATGCTGATACGATGAAACATAACATTTTACTGAAGCTGAAATACCATAAAAAATTTATATTTAGGAATAATTTGCCAAAAAAAATAGGATTAGTTCATATAATATGACACATTGTCACTGATTGAATTATCATACCACCGAAAATCTGATGATCTAGTCGAATATTTATACATGATGGCACACATTGAAGACATGCACCTCAGATTTCATATGGAGAACTTCATCATAACTCATCGTAAATGTTTAAACCTGCCAACAAATCCAGCTTTTTACTAAACCCGAACAAATATTTTGACATTTCTCTGGATGAATAAATAGTTAATGAGTTCTCCACCTTTTCGATGTTTTTTTTCTTCTTGTTAAAGCCTTAAAATAGACATGAGTTTTTCACAAACATCAATTTCGTTGCGGTGCAAGAGGAAAAATCAGGGAATCAAAAATTTGTATATATTCATCATTACAGGGGCATGAATATCAGAAAGAAAGAAATCAGTTTTCTGTAAAACTACGACAGGACACTGGAAAATTACAGATGATTAATGTTTAGTCTTCTCACTCATTCTGATCATCAGTTATCTGTCTTGAAATACATCATCTTTCTAGAGGCAAAGCATTGGTTGCTGTTCAACATATCCTCAACCACAGGAGGTCACTGTTGAACACTGAAGCTCAGGGAAGGGAGCGAGTGCATTTCTTTGTGTAGTGGATCTATTGTTGTATGTATTGTGTCCTTCAGGAAGGATCATGTGAATGGAGGCACAGTGTACCTGAATATTCTCAAAACACCACAAATTTATTCAACAAAAAGGTCATTTTAGTGAATTAGGGTCAGTGGTACAAAAGAAACGTGACTGTTGTGGAACGGCCAGTCACACAAATACACCCTAGAATCATATTTCACAGGTCCTGAATGAGATTGTACAATTTTTACAGAGAAAGAGATGAATAAATTATTTGATATTGACAAATGTGCATTGCTGAAATGTTACAAGAGTCCTCTCTTTAAATCAGTGTGAAACTACAGCATTCCAACATGTAACTATGCAGACAGCTCTACGTTTAGGAGCAAACCAGACAAATGTTAGTTCAGGTTACAGTTCAAACCCAGAGGACAGGTTGTATGATTATAAAACAATTACATGTCAAGGTTTTATAAAAGTCCATATAAACACATTTCACCGAAGAACCTCACTCCAACAAACTTGGGCACTGAAGGATGACAGCAAAGTTTCATCATAATGAATCATGTACAATACATAAAAATAGAATCTGTCATGAGCATGATCAATTGTGCATTGATATCTTGATTGATTTATAGATACAAGAACACATGTTTAACTGTCAGAGACGAAATCTTCAAAAAGGGACGTATACAGACATTTTATGAAACCATTCATGTTCATCAACAACACTGAAGGCTAATTTGCTTGTGTGTCAGAAATATGAATCTACAATTTAATGTAATACTTTTTAACCATATGCGTTTATTCAAGTATATAGTTTAAGTTAGATCTGTGGATGATAAATTAGGGGAAGGGCAATAAAATAATAAATATAATCACTGCAATATAATTCAATATATAAATTATGCATATGCATCGTGCAACCACAGGAAGAACCTAAATCGGTTTGAATGCTCTCTCTCAGATTTGAAAATCTTCAAGTAGTTGTCATTCTCTTCTCATAAGAGTTTTAAACCACAACCTCCACTCAGGAGCAAAAATCAGTCTTTAAAAATGTATGTGACTCAATGGTGACTCAATGGTGATTATTATCGATAATGACGTAAATTAACATTTTTATCTGTATATCATTTTTTGCCGTATCGCTCAGTCCTATGACAACAAATTATTTTGTGTACATGAACTAACAGTAGGTCTATCTGGCAACCCATCTATGGTGTCAACAATCTTCTGAAAGGATCAGAAAAGTAGCATAACTTACATTTTGTTGTAGTTGATCTGTGTATTGAAAGACAAATCAGTCAATACGTCAGTAAATTTAGATTCCTGCATTTTCAATCCTGGGATAGTGGGGACAAGCCGTTGATTCACAGATTGTGTCGTTAGGGTTAAAAACCTGTCTTGACTTGTCATTAATGAAATACTGTACTAATGGAGAGTACCAATTGAAATGTTCTGATGTTAAAAAACGACTTTGTTAGCACCGTTTATGTGTTTTGGTTGTGCCTTTCAGGACAATGTGAGGTAATCCAACAGACCATTCATCACAGGGCCAGAACTCCAATCCAGGCAGTGAGTACGGTATCTCATAGTGTGCATCCAGGTAAGCTATCAGGGTGCTGCCATAAGCCACCGACATCACAATGAGAATGTGCCTGGAGGATACAGAGAATAAAGATCAATATACAGAACGTGAGCTTTAGAAAGAAATAACCCTGTCCACAAAAACCTATGTGTAAAAACATTTCCTCATCATCTTGATAAGGAACATTGCTCACGGGTGTGTTGTGTTAGGAAAAGAGAGGGACACATCTAAACACTCACCAGATACCGTGCAGGTAGCAGAAGTTAAGCTGCTGCCAGAAGCTGCAGCCAAAGCGATCGCTAATCCAGCAGGAGATGGCAAGTATCCACAGAGCCACAGACATCTTGGCCAGTCGCAGAACCTTCTGGTCAGTGCAGCTGAGACACAAAGAAAAGAGTTCATTTTTAAATACAGTGAAACTGCACCAAACACATTCACAGGAGCACGAGAGGCCACAGTTTTCATACCATCTCATCTCGACTGCCAGAGTGTAAAGCAGGTGGAGGCCAAAACAGTTTAAAGCGTAGGCGTTGGCTGTAGGTTTGACGAATGATGACACAGAGGTGACGACAGTAACCAACAGGATGAGACGTGAAAATGTGGACCTGTGGTGGAAAAGACAAAGAGAAGGAAGTTTGTGGATACCAGCAGAATCTACAAGTTCTGGAGCAACTTACTCAGAAATTTGCATTTTTACACACTGCCCCTCCAGAAATTTCAGTTAGTTTCTGTAGCCTCAATCTTTCATGCTCATGATCATTCAACAAACTGGAGCAGGATTTCTTTGGAAGATAATAAAGAGCAACACATTTGCTCCCTGTTTAAAGAGATCTTAACGTTCATTTCAAACAACCAATGCATTACTTTGCAAAAATGGAAAATTTAACATGAGTTCATTGAGAGGAGGGTTTATGGGATTATTTTCAGGTGTTCATTAAAGTTTTATTCATCTTTTCCCCACCTTGTGGTTAAATATTTACACGGGATGGGTGGTGTTTCATCTTCTTACAATAGTGAGAGCTGCTACCTGTCACATTCAGGTGATGGCAGCGGCACCATATTGTATGTTTGTGACAATGACTTTCATTGGGGCTGTTGGGCTGGTTCCTCAGCCAGCACAGGTAGGGTTTCAGAGTAGAGTCCCTTTTAAACGCTATCTCATTGTTCTTTTCAACTTGTCTTATTAAAGGATTAGTGAGCGGTGTTTGAGTCCTTAGTAACACATGGAGATGTGGGGTATATTTTACAATTTGCCGAATAAAAACATAAACAAACTTACAAAAGTAAATCCGCTGTCTGTTGTTGTGTTGATTTTTACAAGGTTATCTTACCTGTCTTTTATAAAAGAAGGAAACAGCCTGCGGGGAAACCAGATTGCGTATCCCGCTGCCAACACCCACAGGATTGACAGCTCATCTAACATCTGGCCAACGAAACTCAGAGTCATGTGGAAGTACGCTGAGAAGAGTCCTGCAAGAAGAAAAAGTCTTAATGTGTAGAAAATAAACATTTTATACAGAAACAAACACACAAGAATTTAATTTCAAAACTGAAGGTTTTAACCCGTGTATTGAAAAAAACACATTCACATAAAACAGTTGATGAAACAACTGGTGAATGTTTGCCGCAGGTGACAAGAGTTCTTAAGTAGCACTGCAAGTTATTTTCACTGTCTATTAATGTATTGATTATTGAACGGTTTAGTCAATAAAAAGTTATCAACTTAAAAAATGCTCTTAAATGATTAATCAATAATCAGTACAACTGCAGATTTGTTTACGCTGGATTATATATCAATCATTTAACAAACTAACACTCAAAATGTTGGGAACCACAGCTCTGAACCATTAAAGTTCAGTTTTTTATATTACATTATATTGCTGATGTTGTATTTTAAAGAAATAAAATCATTCTACTACTTCATCTGCGACAACTGCACCTGTCTATTTGGCAAGTCATGTCAAATTATAACTGAACCAACAAGTCAACTGTTCATGTTTAACAGGCTCTGTGACTCAGTGAGTCTGTGAATAATCGGCTCCATGTATGTAAAACAGTAAAACAGATACAAATCTACATGAAATACACAAGAAAAGAAAAGAGCAACTGACCCACAAAAATCATCATGATCCAAACCATGTGGATTGACAGGCTTCTCTCTTTGGCGTAAGGATGAAGGAGGTAGAGCATGACAGGAGATATGATGAAAAAAAAAAAGCTGCTCATCTGTAGGGGAACCAACAATCATTAAAATATATATATATATATATATATATATATATATATAACTGGGAGTTAGGGATCAGTTTTTATGGGAATATGTATTTATTAGATGAATCTGAAAACATAAATCTTTGTTTTGACATAAACGCTGCAGTATATAGAACGTACAGTGTTGAAATATTCCACCACGTGTTCAGAGTGTCTGTAGTTGTCTTCACACCAGTCGATTTCTGAACTCTCGTAGGAGAAGACTCCTGCCATCCTTTCACTGGAGTAGAAGCCTGTTGGGGGGGGGGATAATTTGGTTTATGCAAATCAGTTTCTTCTCCCTCTTGATCTCTAGTCCTCCTTTATTCAAATTTCATTTTATCCTCTCATACTATGAAGAACAAGCTCGAAAAGACAAGTAATGCTGTCTAAGGATTTCCCAAAACCTGATTAGCATGAAATTACAATGATTCCTAAAAGTGGATTTATAATTCATTAACAGCCAATGAAGTCATTAATTAAAGCTTTTTAAATGTTTTTGTGCAAAAGGTTTTGTAGGTTTTTGATACATAAATACAGATGTTGGTAGTTTAACACCTTTTCTGGTCTATAAAAGTTGAATTATCTCTCAATATAAAAAGTCTGAATCCAAAAGAGGTGAATGGATCTTACCCCCCATGTTGCTGCTGCTGCCTCGGCCTCAGGTCTGTCAGTGTTGCTCTGCTGCAGGTGGAGTAACAGGTGCTTCTCTCTGGGTGGAGCCTCGCACCGCTCCCTCCTGATCCTTTGTCATCGAGGGAAAATGTCTGGAATGGACTGATTGATTGTTTTTTTCCACTGGGTCTTCACTGGTAACATGTTTCACTTCGGAGGAATTGGCATCTTTGATTTAAATATTAATATTAAATATGACAAGATTAATACTTTATGAGCTGTTATTAGAATTTGACAGATATTTAAAATGTCAGAAATTATTATAGAGCTGTGTACAGACTGATAAAACAGCACCGGTCGCGGCTGTGCTCGTCTGTATAATCCTCATCCCTCCTCCTTTATCCCTCATCCTGTCCATCTGCCTCCGCTGCAGGCCAACGACACCCAGCTACTTTTCAAAATAAAAGCAGGAGCATTCTCAGAGGGCAAAGGGCATGTGTATGATGAAATGTACCAAAGTAAAGTACTAAAAAATAAAAGTTTTAAATGTCAATTTATCCACATTCCACACTAACATTGTCATATTAGATGCTTAATTCAAGCTGAGGAACAGAAAAAAAGGCTTTTTTTTTTTTTATTATGTTAAATAATATAAAATAAAAGTGTTGGGGTTATAAACACATACAAAATTGGTTTAGAATTAATTAAATTCAAAAAAACGATATTTATTGACTATGAGGGCATCACATCATTTTACAAAAATCAACCACACTCAAACAAAATGCAAAACTGGCAGAAACAAACACTTGTTAGTAATTGATAAATGCTTAATACATTTTCAGTCACTTCTCACTTATTGTCTAATAACTTACTGATGACACAATCTGGACCAGTGAAAAAGTCATTGAGGTAAAATACGAAAATATATTTCTTTATGATATTGAAGTGAAAACTAATGGAAATGTATTATACTATTAATAATGAATGAGCAGAAAATCGAGAAGTTCTTTTTCAGTGACATCAGCAGTATTGTGTCTAGGAATGGCTTTGATTCATCTGAAACAAGTTCATTATGGTGCAAATGTACAGTCAAGTTCACAAAATTAACATATTATCTAATACAGAACCGATGACTACTTAATATTGTGCTGTCGATTTAATCTATAATACTGATCAGGATCTGGCGTTGCTCTAGAAAAGCTTCAGGCAGATACAAACACTGTTGACAATAAAAGCAATGCAGCATTTTCAGGTCACTTTCTCTCGAGTCTGTAACTGAAGCTTTGAGACGTTTTCAGTGGAGTAACAGCCCAAAGGAAGCTGTTGGTGAAGTGTGGGCAAAGTCAGAGATCTTGTTGCTATAGTCATTGTGTCATCGGGGCAACCAGAGACATGAAACCTGAGCAGCTCTTTGCACTGGATGTGCATTTTAAGGATCATGGTCATAATGATGATGTTTCCTCTTCTTGTTGAAATGTCAGAAGGGTCTGCTCTTCAGCAGCCCTGTACTTCGTCATGGATGAAGATCTACAACCATGAACTATTCACTGGCAGTTTCCTTCTCAAGCAGAATGTTTTGCTTTCATCAAATTACACATATTTCTCAACAAATTTAGAAAAGCCTACGAGGAAGATATGAAGTCTGAATCAAATCTTTTCTACATAATTGCCAGGAAAGAGGCCTTCTCTTCCGTTAATCCTGCCCGTCCACCATCCTGTTGGATCTGCAGAGAAACACACTTTGTCAGACACTGTGGAACATTTGAAATCTGATTATATCTGATCTCTGTTAAGGTGGTATCTTTCTTCTCATCCTCACACCTTCTTTGACCAGGTCGAAGACGTCGTTGACCTCGAAGCTGATCTCATCCGTGTCCTGGCCGACATACTGATACAGCGCCCGGCAGCGAGGCCCCTTGGGTCGAGGCTGATGTTTAGGAGCAGGAGGAGGTCGCTGATTGATGCTCCTTCTCCTCTGCTTCCTGTGACAAAGAGAAAGAAAGGACAAAAGGGATGAAAGAAGAAGGAGATGACAGGAACTCACAAAGGGAGAGAAATGCTACAAATCACAATATATTGTTATATAATTTTACTTTTAAAAGTTTTATGTTTGGGTGCATATCTAAGCTGTTTAAATGCTTTATTTTCTACAGCACGTGTGGAAATAAACAGGTTTATCTTTCCTGTCTCAACATTTGGTTTTGTTTGGGCCCCACCTTGACAAACCTTGAGGACACAACAAACCTGTATGCGTGTATTTAAAGTGACTAAACAAGTCCACCCACACATAACGCAGTCATAGTTTCTTTAGTTTTTAGTGATCTCGCTCACCCTGACATGCCCTGGTCAGGCACATTCAGGAAGTCCATGTTGCCTTGGCTGTGCTGGTTGTGGGTTGGGACCCTGGGGGCCCGCTGAGAACCCAGTTTGGGCAGAGCGTTGCTAGGTGGCCGGCCTTGTTTGTGCGAGGTCGAATATGTCATTTCTGAAGGTTGGGGCTGAGGAGCTCTGGAAAACTTGGCTGCTCCATTCTGGTGAGCTGAGGAGAGGAAGAGTGGAGTCACAGTAAAATGAAACCCCCTCAAACTAAAGCACAAGATCCAAGTACAACTACTGCTGAATGAAAACAGAGCTGCTCAGATATTTCCATAAACATCCAGCTCTAAAGTTAAAAGTACTCATAATTCACTGAGAGTTACTCCAATCACAATTATATTGATGATAAAAAGTGATAAAAGTGAAAAAAAAGTTATATATTATAAAAGTGATTGTTATATATTATACAGGCATGTTTTTACTGCTTTATATCCTCTTTGCTTTAGTTTTAATGTTAAAGTTGAGTTGAAGGCTGAAGTCCACACACTAGAACTTATAAAATAACTTTAAACTGCATTTAAATATAATACTTGAGTACATGTACTTCGCTATCTTCCAGCATCTGTATATAATGATAGAAATAAATACCTCTGCTGGATATATGATTTCTCCCTCCACCATGAGACTGTGGGACACTCTTCCTGGTCGGCTCTGATGAAATGAATGTTCAGTTATAACAATACCTGGATATACAAGAGTCATTTTTATATTCAGTAACTTAAGTATTACTTAACTTTACCTCGGCTATCCTTATTTCAATATTCTGCATCATTATTTTGTTTTAACTCACTGGAGGACTTGGGTAGTCCATCTCCCACTGTGATGGTGAGGACCTTCCCTCCAGGTTTGAGCTGGGCCAGGTCTCCTTGCCCCCTCTGGAAGATGACCATCCTGGAGCCTCCTCCACCCCAGCCCTCCTTCTTCACCCTGAACTCCAGTCTGAGTCGTGAGGAAAGAATGTCAGTGGTTTCTGTTTTTCTGTTTTTCTGATTTTCTGATTTTCTATGCAAAATGCAGGTGGTCTGAGTGTGTATGTGTTCCTCTACCTGTCAGTGAAGGAGATGGTCAGTTTTCTCCCGGCCACGTCCTCGTAGCGTTTGGAGAGCAGGCTGAGGAACTCTGTCTTGAAGTTGGACTCCAGCAGGCTGTCGTACTGAGACTCGTGCAGGATGAAGAAATCATCCTGTCTCGTACTGAAAAGAAAAACAAGACCATTGAGAGCTAAATGTGGGTAACTGCTCTTGCACAGACGGAGGACTGGGAAGTTTGTCCTCCATCTCTTTATCGGTTTATCTTCTGCAAATGACAGCTCTACCTGAGAGAGACGCCATTGATGCTTCCAAACTCCAGCTTTCGTTTCAGCACCTCCCTTATCTGTCCCTTCTCGGGCCCTTTCTTCACCTTCTCTCGACCAATCAGATAGATGCCCTTCGGGGTCAAGATCAAATCTCTCTTGATGGACTGGGTTGTGAAAGAAAATAAAAAACAGAAGTGAGAACTGTGTGTGGCCTTTCTGTAAAGAGCATGTGTTATATATAACATCTCTAATCTCTTTTCCTTCATTCTTTGAAGGATAATAACACACGTGCTCAGCAAAGCTTCACCTTGAACCTGCGATCAAACTTATTGACTGAATCAGCGAAGTCGACGCGCTCCCTCTTGGACAGAAACTGTCGCAACTCGGGCCTCTGCTCCAGGCCGAGGTAGTCGCCGACGAAGTTCCTGTTGATGCTGTTCTTCCTCCGCTCCTTGGAGTTGTACAAGATGTCCGAGGCTGAGAGTCGCAGGGGGGAACACACAGTATATTCAGAGCGGGGACTTGAAACTTGCATTAGGTGGAGACAGTATGAGGAGTGTTTGTCTTTTACTCACCCTCCTCTCTCATTTGTTCATACTTCTTCCTGGCGATGTACCGTCTCCAGGCTTTCTGGATGATCCTAGCGAACGTGTCAAACTTCCTCTCCCTCATCTCCTCCAGAAGAAACAGCTGAGGAACACAGAGCATGTTTTCAAGAATATATTTAAATATATATATTTCGTTTCAGTCATATTTCACCTTCTGTTTCTGGCACTTTTATGGATTTGCGTCCAATATTGCATCTCTTTGAGCTCTGTTTTTGGTCACTACCAATTCAAGGAAATATCTCTCATGACTCTTTAACTGGAAAATAATAACTTTTATTTTCTTGATTTATTGATGGCTATTGGAACGTAGAGTGTATTTCATCAAATAAGATAAAAATGAACCAAGTATCAAAAGTAAAACTACTTATTATCTGAAAAATGTCCCCTGTTATTTATATATTTTCTAAACTGATTATTATTCCTTTTGCTATTATTGCAGTATTAATGTTTAAGTAGCATTTTATTCAAGTTTGATATCAACTAAATTCAACAGTAGGATCTTAAGGAGCCTCATCTAAAACATTGTTTCATAATTTATTAGTCTGCTATAAGTCAGATAAATGTTACACAGCAAGAAACTACAATACAAAACTACACTCATGAAATGAAACTACCCAAGTGATCCTAACCCGTACCTCAAGGTTGTGAGACCAAGAATAAAATATAAAAAGTTTGTTACCGATTCAGGGTTCTTGACGAAGATTTTGGAGCGTCCCATCTGATACTGGTCATTGTCCATGTTGACAGAGCGGAGGAGGTGAAGGACCCCCTGCTGCTCTGGACCCCTCCAGCCCGGCCATGTCTCCGCTGTCAGAATGGCATACCTGGATAGAGTACAAACACACCATGGTTCCGTCTTTCATAACAAACACATTGAAAATGATGAACCCTTTCTTAAACATGCCCAGGACGAAACTCACCTCATCAGAAACTTGTTGAAGACCCTACGGTACGCGAATCCAGCTCGTCTCACTCGTATGTTTTCCCGCAGTCCAAGGTATTCAACCTGATGTCGCGCCCTACAAACAGACCACAGCTCATTCAGAAGTGTGTTTTAAGTTCTCATGTGTGCGTATTTTTGACAGTGATGATGCTGACCTGCTCTCCTCCCAGTCTTTAGGTCTTTTTGTCTCATTGGGTTTGATACAGCGGATGTAGTGCGGAGTGCACTTCATCAGGGTGTTCACCAGGTCATTGGCTTGTTTCTGTTGAAAACATTAATGTGAAATAAGAGCAGTGTTAATTTCATGGTTACTTCAGGGGCAAATCCAGGGATGCTGCTGTAATCTGATTGGCCCCTGAAGTGCCCCTGTACCTTCATTATACTTTCTTTTAAATAAATTAGTCACTTAGTTACATTACTAATGATACATGTGAAAATCTTTTATTTTCTAAGCCATTTTGAAGTACACAAACAATTTTCTAAATGTATTCGATGACGTGTCTTTGCTCAAGGCTATAGAATAATACTGAATAAGGTATTATGCATGGATGTTAGACATATAATTGGCACCTCTGTGTAAATTTTGGCCCCTATATGGCCCCTGATATATAAAAATCCTAGATCCGCCACTGGGTTACTCTCAGGTCCAGCTCTCACCTTGATCTTGGAGCTGGCTGTGGTCGGCCTCCCTTTCTTATCAGTGTTTAGGTTTTCAGGGAACAAGCTACGGATGAAGTCACTAAAGAGACAAATTCAGGAGAAGGTTATTTTCACAGTGGTTTTTACTTATAAATACACCACACGTGAGAACATCAGATAAATGCAGAAGACTCACTACTCGCTGCTCTGCATGAGCTCTATGAGGTCGGGGAAAAGCACATCCCGGTTTCTCTCACAGAAGCCGGTGATTTCATATGACACCTGAGATGACCAAAGGTTACGTTAAAGTTTCATGTCCAGGTTATTTGCTTAAAAATGTTAAATTCAAATGTTTTCTGACCCTAAACCAAGTGAGTCAGTTTACCTTGCCGGCGTAGTGATGTATGACAAAGCCGGAGTTCCAGCTGTTGAAATGTTCATGCGTCCCCACAGCGGCCTGCAGTTTCTGCAGCAGTGTGCCATCTGCGCCTTCTCCTTTAGCGTGCATAGTGGCACACACATCATCCAGCACGCTCATTATACCTGGAGGGTTCTGCAAGGAGAGGATGACGAAGAAGAAGATGAAGTTTATTGAACATTAGAATGTCACTCAGCAGAGAACCAAACTCCATACACTCATAAATATGTCTCCTAAACGTGTGATCAAGATCCATGAATTATTCTCTGAGAAATCAATGAAAATGTTGAAAATCGCTCAATGCTAAAGAAAGAAAGACGAAAAAATTCCTGGATACGTCGCCTGAAAGGATCAACACCAAATTTTGATGGGATCTTTCCTAAACCACATCCCTCCACCAAGATTTGTAATAATCAGCCCTGTAGTTTTTGCGTAATGTTACTTACAAACAACTAAAACAGACAGGGGAAAACAAATACGCAAAAATGTATGTTAAGTCAATGATATGAAAACAAGATCTGAGAATAAAGTATTTATGGGAAGTCGTGGGAACTTTCGGTTTCCTCTTCTGAACAGTTTCTGAATAATCTATTTTTGTTAAAGTTAACGTTAGAACCTTACCAGTTTATTTTCAATGAGGTCACACACAATCTTGTTGTTGAAGTACTCGATAGGTGTCCACTTGATGCCCTCCTGAACATACTCTTCCTATAGGAGAGAGATGCGAGGCCACACAGAGAAGACGTCTCAAAAACAAAACTTGTTACATTTAGTTTTCAGTTGAGTGAAAATATTTACAACTTTATTTGCACTAAATTAAAAAGAAGCAGTGTACATCAGTGTGTGGTAGCTACCTGCTCAGCCTTCAGAGTGAGTTCAATAAAGATTTGCTGCAGTTTTTCGTTCACAAAGTTGATGCAGAACTGCTCAAAGCCATTTTTCTGCAGGCAGAAAGCATAATTAACTTAATGTCAGAGAATCACAACATTAAAAATAAACCTGCCGCTATGTACCATCTGTAAAACTCTCAAGTTATTTCAATACTATTAGTAGTGTACAAACCTGGAATATTTCAAAGCCATAAATGTCGAGAACACCAATACTGAATTCTTCATGTGGTTTCTGAATGGCTTTATTTATGGCCTGGACAAGACAGACAAGGACGTGAATATAAAATACAAACGCATTTATTTCTGGAAGATAAATAGAGGAATTTCTTATTTGTGCACCTCAACCAGATAGTCAAAGAGTCGTGCGTAGAGGGCCTTGGCCAGAGCGTCTCGTGTGTAGGTGGCCTGCTCCTGGTTCAGGGTCACGTTGATGGACTCGGACTTCCCTCCCCACTTTGAGTCCATCTTCCTGCTGGTCAGCTTGTCCTGCAGACGGCTGGAGTCGATGCCCAGCAGGTAGGCAGGGAAGGCGAGCACTGGAGAAAACAACATAAATGTGTAACCTGTGTCAGACTCCGATATGTTCTGCAATCTATACTGTTGAAAGTGAAGATGTTTTGAAATAACTTAAATTGGTAAAATGTCAATTGTGGATGTAAATGCTAATTAGTTGTTGAGCAGGGAATGAAGGTTGTAATGACACTCACAGATTCTTTCAATTAGCAAAGTGGCTGTCAAGGGACTGCTTTTGTCATGGTGAGCTCTAATTTACCCCTCAGGTGTTACATGGGTAATTACATACTACCATGCGTGCCCGGTGGGAATGTACACGTGTGAATCAATGTGTGTCTGGCGAATACATGTGTAAGAACATTAATGTGTGTGTGTGTGTGTGTGTGTGTGTGTGTGTGTGTGTGTGTGTTTGACTCACGGTCCGTGCTCTCCACCTGGCCGTAGTTGCCTGCCTCTATGAAGCTGATGTTTCCCAGGTGGAGGATGCCTGCGATGATCTGCAGCACCTGAGCCTGGATGTCACCTGGGATCCCGATCACCTGCATCGCCTCCTGGAAACCATGATATAAAAGGGCGGAGCAACAGGTTAAGGCAGGCGTAGTACTGCAGAGGTGGACGAAGTTTCCAGATATGACTTATAGGTGTGGGAGCATGGTCGTGCCTCAGCCACACCTCTTATCAATCCTATTTATACCTGGTCAATCCATCATGCTCTGTTTGTCTGAGATTCTCCAACCCAAGATGGCGCCGTTCCAGTGGCAATAACATTTCTATACAAACTACTTCTGCAGTGAACAGTGTGTATTATGTTCATATTCAGAATTTTTTAATTTAATTAATTAATTTATTTTTCTATTGCCTTTAATATTTGTATTCTCTTGTCTACATCACTCTGACCTGCCTGCTGCTGGAACAAATTAATTGCCCCTGTGTGTGGATCAATAAAGTATATTATCTTAAAATCAGGCAGTAAGATCTACATTGATTCATAAATCAAGTTTGGTTGAATCTACACATCAAATCGATAGATAAAAAACATAGTGTTGGTTCTTAACATTTTTGGCCTGTGACTCGATGAATTGAATCTCTGTTTAATTGTCAGAAGCAAAAAGAAGTAGCACAATTTGGTAATTCACAAGGCAAACGTTAAGATTTGGGAGAAGTCCGAAGAAACAGTATAAATCTGTTTGATATAAATGGTATAAATGTTTTTTCTTCTTTCCAACATTTTTGGACCCTGTCTAATCCATGTGTTCATGCTCGTTCTGTTATGGACTGAGGTAAAAAAACATCATACTGAGGATAAACCACAGGATATGTACCATAGTCTCTTGGAAGTCTTTGCAATCATTGGTCCCATCCACCTTATAGGTCCCAGACTGGTTGAGGTAGTAGTAGTAGTCCGGGGTCATGATGCCCAGGCCCTCTTTCTGCTGAGCGTTGGTGCCCTCCATCAGCTGAAGGACAACAGTGCAGGCAGAGGATGTGGTTAGACATGAACAGTGGTTCTCAAAGTGGGCACCAAAATAAGGAAGTGTGCCATCAAACTGTAACATCTGCGATTGATTCTCTCATCGGCCTCTGACCTGATAGTAAATGTGGAAGTTCCTCTCGTTCTCATTCTGGTTTACCACCCTCGACTTCTCCAGCAGGAAGTTTGAGATTTTGCCGCCGTCTGGCTCTCCTCCTCTGCTGAACTGAATCTCGAAGTATTTCCCCTGGTAGATGGACACAACAGTATGAGCTGACAAATTTGTCAAATCTGATTCAACTCAACAGCTGTTAACTACAGCGATTTCCAATCATTGTGCATTTCCTCCAGACACAAAACACCCGCTGAGATCTGTTGAGCTTCATCAACAGGAAACTCAATACATTTTGCATAACATCGACCACATCAACATGTATTGTTCATGTGGTTTATAAGTGTGAAATTAGAAGAGTGGCACTCACTGATGAGAAACAACAGAGGTTTGAAAGACATTTCCTCAAACCAGCACTGTTAACTGAAACTATGGTGCATGGTGATGCCACAATCAATGACTTACTGGTTTCTGGATATATTTAATTAACTGAGTGACAGAAAATAAATCTGCAACTTTTTTTAAATCACTTAATTGTCATTCTCAAGTGTAGGAGTCTGGAGACCTGCTGTTTGCTCTGTGAGCACAATGCTGATATTAACATGCTAATGTTAAGCAAGTATAATGTTAACATGTGCACCACCTTAGATTCATGAGTTATAATTAGCACTAAACACTTGGTACAGCTGAGGCTGAATGTCTTAGGTATTAGATAAACTAAAACCAACAGTTGCTCAACTTTTTCACTGAAACTGACAAATGACAACCTCATGGTGGCGCTAGAGGAAAAGTCGGGAAATTATGATTTTAATTTGAGATATTACTTGAAAAGTTTTCATGCTCTAATGTTCAGAAAACACATCACTTCCCTCAAACTGTCTATTGCTGCAGATCCTCTTTTCAGCTTCTGGTTCAGCCACTGTCTCTTTAAGGCCCCTCTCTTCTGTGATTGATCAATAACTTCTAGAGTGTGTAGGAAATGTCGGCCTCGGCTCTCGCTCTACATGGTTTTGTGAGGGGGCATATCAGACTTCCTGCTGGTTGCTTTATTTGCATAATGGCTGACACTTCCAGGGCATCGTCATGTCAAGTGACCACACGACCAACAATGAGAAGAAGTGTTTTCTGGGAGAGCAGCTCCTTTATCACCAACTTTGGGCTTTTTAAGTTTGCAGAACTTTCAATTCACAAAAAACTATATATAACAAAAAAAGGGAAGTAAAACTGAAAAATTCATCATCTTGGAACTTCATGTCTGCCCTTGTTATATTTGATAAGATATTTACCTCCGTCACAGAGGTTATGTTTTCACCTGTTTGTTTGTTGGTGGGTTTGTTTGATAGTTAGCAGGAATACTCAAAATGATTTGTCGCATGGCCATTAATTTGGTGGAAGGGCACCGTATGAGTCAGGGAAGAACTTGTTAAACTTTGGTGCAAAACCGGATCAGGGGGAGGATCCTGGTTTTTCTTTTTATCATTTTAATTTTGAGATATTTTTTTTCTTTTGTGACATTTCCACCAATTATTCAGTTCATGCATCTTGATGAAGAAAATCAGGCACAGGTAGGGAAGTGATTTCTATGAGTATATTCTATCAGAAAGGGACTGCGCCTCGGTGCAGGTAAGCGCTCTACTGACTGCTGCTGTTGTTTGGTCTGGCTTTGCCCGCTGAAACTGAAAAATGAAATTTATCAAAAGCTCCAAACAGGCTACTGAATGTGCTTTGTGTTTCTTATTGAATACGACTTTTGGTGAACAGAGCCACAACTGCATGTCTTACTGTAATACATATGAAGTCCATGAACAGCAACTGCAGTAGATGCTGAATTAAAGATCTTACTCACAAAACGACTGGAGTTGTTGTTGCGTACAGTCTTGGCATTACCGAAGGCTTCCAGCAAAGGATTGGACTGTAGGATGATGTCTTTCACATGCTGTTACACACACACACACACACACACACACACAGAGTACAGCAGTGTGCACGTAAATGTCTTGATTCCTTTAGATAAGCAGCAGTGTTGTGTGATGTCTGTCTCTACCTGCACTTTCGATCCTCCTCCAGATACTTTAGAAATGTAACCCATGATGTATTTGGCAGCCACTGTCTTTCCAGCACCGCTCTCACCACTACCACAACACGAACAACAAGACACAGTCATTACGGGCCACACATCATTACACAAACTGCACCAGCGCTCAAGGCAAAGGATGTGTTGCAGCACAAAACACACCTGATGATGACACACTGGTTTTCTGCTTCGATCATCATGTTTCTGTACATGTTGTCGGTCAAGGCGTAGATGTGAGGGGGGTTCTCATACTGGGCCTGAGGAGAGAAACAGATCTGGGGTCAGTTCGGGGAAATGGAGGACGGACTCTATAGATCTTCGGGTGGTGGTAATAAAATGAGGAAGAATGTGACTCACGGCTCCTTGATAAAGTTCAATTTCTCTGTCGGTGAAATAGGGCATCTGTTTGAACGGGTTCACTGAGATCAACACGGGGCCGATATAAGTCTGAGCAGCAAGTTAAGGAACATGATGGAGAAATAATCACTTCTTACCCAGAGTATAGAGCTTTACTAACACTGACCTATTAAGAACAAATAGGGTTATTAATATTTGACACTTTAAAGAGATGATTACAATTGTGACATGAGTTTGAAAGGAATCCAGTACATTTCACTAAAAACCTGTAAATACAACCTCAGGTGGTATGAGAAGAAAATTGTTAGAATTCTCCTCTTAACTTTCATCCTCTAAACAGAATGTATCACAAGGTGCAGGAGTTACTGAAGTAATGAGAGGGATGAAAAGATTACCAATATGGAGGTCAAACAGTTAATCTACTTCCTGTTTCTGATAAAAAGAAGAAATTAAAAGAACACCACGTCGGCCGGAGATCAAGATAAATTCGACCTCATGGTCACTTAATGTCACCTCACTCAGCTGTTTTAACCTCTGCAGGAAAATAGCTCATCGTGATTGATGATTTAGCCAACAGTAAAGTCATCAGTTATAAAGCCCTCGTCATGATTTTTTTCTGTCAGCTTATTCCGCTGTGACGACAGTTGTTCTTCTTTGCAAATTAATATTTTTTACTCTCTAAATATAAGTTTGAAGTTTAGAAGAGCTTCATGAAGAAGGAACTGAGATGTTGGGACACTCAGCGAATGCAGAAGAGGAAGAGTGCATTCCTTGTTTTTATGCCCATATATGTTTTTGTCTGTAAATTGAACTGTATACAGTAAATATTCTGTTTATTGTTGCCTGTTTGGTTGTTTGGAGGATGGCGATATACCTTGATGATGGAAAGAAAGCCTTATTATAAGTCCCTGTTCTCAGGGGTCTGAACAAGAATTTACATTTGTTTGTTCATCTACAGGCAAAATATTGTCCACTGTGGTCGACCAATCCTCCTGAGGTATATCTAAAATTCCAAATCACTATTTGTGGCTTGTGAGAATAAAAAGAGCAATAAAACAACGTCGACAGCCTGTAGGATACAAAGATGTAGTCGTCCATGTATCTCTTCTTCAGGTTCTCCACGATGGCGTCCTCTGTGATCTTGGACAACAAGACCATGTCGTCCACGCCGCTCTGCTTCACATTCTGACTCTGCCAGTGATACTTGGCCTGAATCACACAACAAAGACATTTCAGTCTGTTTATTCATCTGTGTTTATCATTCAACATTGTAACCATTCAATAAGTTTAATAATTGATAGAAAAATACTACACTCCACTGATTTTCAATTTTGGAGATGATTTAGAAGTCTAAAAAGAAATGCTGATAATGTCCCGGGGTTGTTTGTGCCTGTAAGCTACATGTTTTTGAGTTTGATAGACGATTATGGGAAATGTAGGCTCCAGTGTTTTAGGGACTAGAAGGCTATAAGTCAGTTTATCAGAATCTGTAGGGCACACAGAAAAACAACATTAGGTCTGACATTAGCACAGATGTGTTTTAAAGATGTAGCCCCGTGTGGTTGCCAATACAGGAAGTCTGGTCGGGTTGCTAGGCAACGGGTCACAGAGTAGTTGAGCTCATTTTCTATCTTGGACATTTTAGAGAAGCAGCTCTAAACCAATGAACCAGTCTAAATATGTACCTGATGATATATAACATGGCGATGACTCAACAGTCTCTGCTTCAAAGTGATGTTTCTCATTTTGTGAAATTAGATCTTTGTGTTTGGGATTAAGAGGAAGATCATCTGACCACACAGTCTCACACTTCAAATTAAGTTTGTTATACAGTGAGATACAAGATGAACACTTCTCCTGGGACTTGGTTTTCCCTAAAGGATGCTGGTCTGTTTGACCTGTGCAGTCTGATAAGTCTTGTCATTGGCAGGATAGCTGTGCTGTGGTCTGGGGCTTTTACATACATCCACTGCTTCACTAGAAGGCTACATACAAGCCTCACGCGCTGCGTCACAGGCCGACCTAGTTCAAAAAACAAACCATTAAATGAAAAGTCATACCGAAGTAAAGAGGGGATGACAAACTTATCAACATCAGTTTCGGTGCAGCAGCGTGTAGACGAGGCCTAGTAACCAAACATGTCCAGATGTTCTCCTGAGAACAACAATCTCTTTGAGGTTCCTGGGACAACAGCTGCCTCAGCCAATCAGAGCATCCCTGACCCTAACCCGATACAAAAAGTTGATCTCAGGACAGAAGGCACTTGTAAAAATCAGGAGCCTAATGACCAACCAGATAAAGAGGGCAACTACCAAATAGCCACAAAAGGTCCAGAATTATTCTATTTCTGTCTCCACTATTTGATTATCAACAAAGTAGAAATACTTAAGTAGAATATTGATGGTGACACTTAAAGGTGTGGCAATTTCCAGTTAATTTCCTGGAAACGGTCCTCTCTATTCAAGAACCTGCTCCCTATAGTTTTATTAAGTATTGCTTGTAATTGCTTCATAAACTCCACCAAGGCCCAACAGTCCAAAATCCATTATTCTCTCGGAAATCACGGAAAAGGTTGCATAACCCCAAAAATCTTCCATTCGGCATTCCTGGATCTGGACCCTCATCTGGATCTGCACCAAATGTAATGCTTCTCTCCAGGCGTACTGCATCCTTCAACACGCTTTCATGGTCATCCATAGTAGTATTTATATAATCCTGCCAACTAACAAACAAACAAGCAAACGCAGACAAAAACAGAACCTCCTTGGCGTTGGTAAAATTTTCTGAATCTTAATCATTGGTCTGATCTTCAATCTAATGGGTTCTTCCTTGATTTGAACTGCATTCTTCCACCAAATTTCAAGAAAGACGTTTTTGTGCGTAATCCTGCTCAGTGTCAGACAAACATTACTGAAAACATGATGCATCAAAGATGAACAGAAATCTGACCTCATCAAACCAGAGCTTTCTGTTCAGTGTTGGTAGAATACAAATTGAGTAAATTGAACCTTTAACGCATTCACTCCTCAGATGTTATTCCTGTCAAAGATGTTACACTGGTTACTTCACTGTTGTCAGAATCGGTCACATCTCAGAAAACATTATTAGACTGTTAAATACTGGAGTGAAAACACAACACATTTTAGAAATAGCTTGTTCTTAAATTTGCTTGTTGTGGAATTTTAAAGACTTTTCTCTGTATACTACGACTTAAGAATTGACTGTAGTAACTCTGTGTGCTGCAGATTTTGTGATTTTGGGTGTTGGAGGATGTTTGAAGACTCCTCTGAGAGCAAGGAGGAAGTGTTGTGACAGAAGCTACAGGCCTTTGCTACAGTTCACTTCCTCCTCTCATACTTTATTGCTGCCTCTTTTGAAACCATCGAAACTTTGAACATATGCTAGCAGTTCTCTTCCTGCAACAGGCTGCAGCTTGCTTTGCCACCTTTACTAGCACACACTCCACATTTTATATTGATTTATTGGTCCACTAACCATGAGTGTCATGAGTCCACGTGTGTGTGTTTTTACAGGAGATGCTCACAAATCAAAGTATGCAGATGTGGAATAATAAGGTATTTTGCTGCTATGAGCTGCTCTCAGTGAAAAGGTTTGTCTTGAAAAAGAGGAAACTCAGCTCGCTCTCCCTGAAGTGATGGCACACAACATTATCAAACACTATCACTGTCAAAATGGACTTCACAGCATGAAATCCCTTTTTTATACATTTTGTTTGTGAAAATGAATAAACTGATATGAGATATTTTCACCTTAGAAACCAGAAAATGTGTTTAAAATGTCGTTTCTGACTGAAAAACATCCAGATTCTAACTTTCTAAGATTTGTGTGTTTGTTAGAATATCAGCAGGCAGATTCAGGAGATACACAAGTTTACTTAGTTTTAGGTTTGTACACACTTTATAGCTGTTTGAGAGAAAAAGGTGTGGTACCGTACCATTCTTCCTGTCCTGTGGGCCTCTCCTCCTCAGGTATTCACTGTCCAGACAGTGTGTCTGTGTCTGTGTGTGGGTGTCGTTTAAATCCACAGGTTGACCTGCTCACACTGCAGCCATCACACAGCAGGAACACAGCAGCCAGCAACCTACAAGACATCCATTACAAGATTCAAAAAAACCTTCTTCCTCATCCTCCCACAGGCCAAGTGTGTGAAACCAGTGAAACAAGAACTGCTCTCAGAAGCACAAAAACACACACACACACAGACACACACACACACACACACACACACACTGATGAACCTACCATGCAATGATAAGCTGCTACTTCTGTATTTCTGTCACATTCACCGTCTTCAGACAAAGGTTGAAAATCATGATCTGACAGCGTCTCTGTCAGCAGATCCCAAAGTTAAAGTCAGACGACCCACATCATTGTGCACACAGGTGTCGATGGCAATAACAACCACAACTGCACCATAGTAATTACAACAATCTGTTGCCAAATGATGGTGTTCAGTTGTGATCTGCCAGCTCCACCCAGGCTGTGGTTACCTCACGATTGTGTCGTCAGAGCGGCTGCTTCTTCCAACGCCCATAATAACTGATGCATGCAGGTTCACACAGAGTGTACACTGTGCCGATAGCAGTGTGTGAGTGCAGTTGTCAAACTGTGTTGCTTTTTGCTGTTCTGAGTCATTTTGAGTGAGAATGTCAGGTCTCATACATTCAGGTGTAGAAACTTTTGTTTGGAGGGTGGAGGCAGATCAGAGTTTTAAAGAAGAGGAGCACTTTTGGTAAATTAATAAGAATGAGATGTGGCTCACATTTGAAGCTTCTTCACTACTATGAACTGAATTTTATTAGGGCTACCAGAAGTCAAGGTTTGACATTTCCCCTTGAAACAGGAAGTTCTTCCAACTTGACTATATTTATCGTTGAACACTGTTGTTGGGGGAAAGACAGCAAATCCTGTATGTATTTTTTACAGTTGATCACATTTTTGTGAGGCTAAACATGCACAAGAACTCATGAAACTTGGCCAACCCATTGGAAATGACAAACATTTACTTCCAATATATGTTCTGCATATGGTCGTGACAAAATGGCTCGATAGCGCCCCCTTCAAAATTATAACAAAGCAGCACTGACGGCACGATTCACTGACACGTATGAAAATCGGTAGGTATATGTATCATGGCCAGACTTACAATAAAGCATCTTGGACCCATACCCTACATTGAACAAGAAGTTGTTGATGTTGATTGTATTGTACAATTTTAGCTTGTTTTTTTGCTATTTGCAGGCATTCAACTTTAATGAAGTTAATCTTTAGAATAATATCAACTGCAAACTTGGTTTGTGCAAACAAACAACCTTGACTATGAATATGAATAATTTATTTTACGAACAGATGAAGATTTTAAGACAGAATAAACAATCAGTAGCAATTAGTTAGCTTTTAATTGTCAATGTACGGCCAATGTAATTCATTTAATGTTGAACACATTTTTGTAGTAGATATTTAGGTTGATTGTCTGTTTTGTATGACTGGCCATAAGATACTGTTCAAATCTACACATTCAAATAACAGAATATTATAGTGTGAACACCAATGTAAAGTCATAGAAGATGATTATCAGTGAGACATGATTGTTCTTATCTTTTTGTCTTTTTTGCAACAAACAAGGGCCAGGGCCGTAGAAAGGGTGTGGCTTCTGGGGCTGCAGCCCCGAATGCTTTCTCAATAGCCCTGCATCTATTTTTACAGTAAAAAAACAAACAATAATAATGGTATAACTCAGTAAATACCCAGCTTCTTAAATGCATTGCCTGAAGCTATTCCTAGTTACCTAGCATCCCATACTTAAATGATCATGTGTGAATCATCATTTGTCCATCATCTCTCTGCCATCAGTCCATCATCTGTCCATCATCTATCAACAGGAGCCACAAACCAGCAAGACCACTGCTAATACAACTGGGCTTAATAGTTAAACTTAGCTAAGCAAAGAACTGTTAAATTCTGTTTAGTGGGATGTTTTACAAGTTTGATTTGTGTTGTTGGCACACCGTCAATGGTGCATTTAACTGTAATGCGTCACATATCACAGATGTTCATTCATTAAAATGTTCGCACACATACTAAATGATTCAGAACTTTCCATGAGCGGTTAGCTGACATGCTAATGCCTGACTGGTTGATTTGCAACTTTATGTGAGATAAACCGTGGCGATGTCCGGTCTACAGAAAGACTGACTGTAAAAAAAAATAAAAATAAACCACAGGTCAACATTTTTTCCTGTAATGACATATAAAGGCACAATTAGAGTTTGTTTCTCCTGTTTCCCTAATCTTTGATCAGCCATCTTGTTTCCTTTAGGAGCTGCAGTGACATTTAGATGGCTTTGATCTTCCTTTAATTTGTATCCTTCTACCTTTAATTTGCTGGAGGTGCCTTGGGTCAGAATCAGAGCAAAGAGTGACTACAGTGTAGAGAATCTAGTTATTAGCAAGTTATTGTGATGAAAAAAAATGACTTAATCCAACACCTTTGACAAGATGGCTGGCATTCACTGGCTCTACACAAATGTTGGGAATGTCATCAGATTAGTTCCTGCTGGTTTACGACTGAATCACTCTGACACCCAGGAAAGTAACTCTCCACCTGCCCAGCATCAATCAAATGAAAGTGGAATTATCTTCAGAAAACTGAGGAGTTTGTCGTGTGATGGGCCAGAATACCAGGATGGTTATTTCTACGGATGTACATCGATTTCTGCATCAAATACGAATGGAATGAACCACATAATAGCTCATTCTGAACAACGTCTTGATAAAGGAGGAACCCAGATCAGCAGTTCATCAGGTATTCAGCCAACAAACCTGAATATGATGGACGCAAAACGTTCTGACAGTCCGATAAGTAATTCATCATCTGCTCACTCAGTAAACAAAAGTGACTCTCTGGACACAAGTCATGAAGAGAACTCGTCAGATGAGGCAAGGAAAATCAAAAAATTGGAAGCTGCTAAGAAAAGGCTTGCAAATTTTGAATTCATATTAACCTTTTCTGATTTTTGAAATTTTGCTATAATTACCAGCCCATTTCCCAGAACATTTGAAGAGATGGTTTTAGTTTCCAGTTATTTAGAAAAACAAGAGCCTGAAAAATGCATCAGGTGACTTGAAAAAATGTGTGGCTTACTCCTGGTGCTCAGGATTCCTCCCAGTTTTCACAGTCATACATCAGTTGAGTACTGTGAATCCCCTCTTTAAGGAATGAATAAAAATGAATTCTGCTGTATTTTATATTGCAAAGTCACAAAGTGCTTTACAATAACAAATGATACAAGATTAAAGAAATCATAAAAATATAAATTATGTGAAATTGTTAAAAACTAACCCCATCAGTTAAAAATTAGGCCATTCGATAGAAGTGAGTTTTAAGAAGAGTTGAGGAGCCTGCATGGTCACCTGCGACCAGACTTTGGAACCGATAGTAGTGCCCTGTTGGAGGATCTCAGACAGCATTCAGAAGCGTCATCAGAAGGTTTTGGGACATCCGTTTTTAACGTCAGCAATGCAGGACATCGTACGAGCAACATCAGTGGTGCCAGGCTTTAAACGGGACAAACAGCAGGGTGTTGTCTGCATAGCGATGGAAATCAATGTCATAGCCAGGCATGATTTGCCCCAGTGGTAGCATGTATATAGTAAACAGTAAGGAACCCAAGAAAGACATGAATGAAAACTTGTGAAACTTTGCAAACACATCGGGAATGACAAACATTTACTTCTGATACGGGTTTTGCATATGGGTGTGTCAAAATGGCTCCATAGCGCCACCTACAAAATATCAACAAAGCAGCCCCGGCAGCATGATTCACCGACATGTATGAAAATCGGTTTTGGTATTTGCAGGTGTTCTTTAATGAACTCTTCCTACAGAATCGTAGCAACTTCAAATTAGTTTTTTGCAATGAAAATACAAGGACGATGTATGACATTATGTGGAATTCTGAAGTTGTGCTGTTAAAGAGGTAGTTGTAATTTGAGTGTACATGGTCAAATGTTGTTGTTAAAAGTTTAGACTTTATAACATTAATGTTTCATTGGTAAAAGTTGTGCTAATCGAAAGCTTAGACTATACTTTGTCCAACCTGCATACACCTTCTAAACATTAGTGGTATATCATTCTCATAGTATTTCTTCGACCCCTTGTTTCAGTCTGTTCACACTGAAGATTTCTCAGCCTCACTGAGACAGAATAACTTCGGAACTCTTGCTTCAACTTTTCTTAGAAAGTTGTCTGATCCAGAAATACATGACCATCACTCATGATCTCACCTTCCGGATGTTGAAGCAGACGTACAGACAAACACTTATAGCACTGATACAAATATAAATGAATGAAAACGTTAAAAAAAAACCTCAAATGATCAAATCCAGTAATTTTAAATCAACAATGCACCATGTTTAATCACTTTAATATTTCCTTTTTAAAAAGATGTACATAGGGGACAAATTGATTCATCTTCAACATACAGTACATGTCATGTTATAATTAGCATGTGAAAAGAAAAGTTACCAGTACTGTCCCTCTTATTTAATCTGACAACTGGTTCACCGCTCAGTGTGAACATTTATTATAGGCCCAGGGAGATAGAGAGAAAAAGACTACAACAGGAGGGTCTCTTGCAAATACTCTCTTCTGAAACTGTAAATGTGCAACTGAAAACGTTTTAAATAGTAATTCCACCTTTTTCAGGCCTGAACAGCAGGGGGCCGTACACTCTGATGACACGACTTGACTGAACCACGGTTCATGAAATAATTGGATGGATTAGCTCGGCTGGCCCAAGCTAATCGTTTCCAAAAAACTGTCCGAGCACTGGGGAATGATTTTGTATAATGAACTTCAATTATGATAAAAATGAGACAAACCCAGAGGGCCCCTGTTGAGTGTGGGGGGGGGGGGGGCCCGATCAGTTGCACTCTCACACCTCAGGCCAGCTCTGGTTTTATTAACAGGCTCAAACTGATTTCTAAATAATTAAACTGTTTAAACTACAACTCAGAAACAATGACAACAACAGTGAACTATTAGCACCAATCCAAACAAAGCACCAAAAGAAAAAAAAAGGAACAAGATTGCAGCTCGTCCCCACAAAGATGTGCTGTAGCGTTCCTCTCTTTACAATGAAATGATGTGACACCATGTGATCAGTGTGAGTATCTGCGGCCACAGCTCAGACTTCAGGGCACAGTGGACATGGGAGCAGTGATGTCCTCTGACATTTCTAAAAATACCCTCCGCAGGATGGTGAAACGGCTGAAACAGCAACTTTAAATGTTTAACTACTCCTGAATGAAATCTGTGCCACACAGCACTGAGTCAGGCAACGTCCTTCCTGCACAAGAGCATGAAAACCTTATTAATCACCGTCTTTCAAAGGAAAGGCCATGTTTGTATATTGAGGAAAAATATCTGCCCCAAACACCTGAACATCACATTAACAAATCCTTCAACCGCTGTTAGATCCTCTTATGATATTTATATCCTTGTTTTTGAGAATTCAGCATCAGCAAGTGTGTTCATCTAGTCAAGCATGTGATTCACCAAGGTTAGGATTTCATCTGCATTCATTTGATTTTCACGCAAAAACTGCTCAACCGATTTCAATGAAACTTCGTGGAAACTTTATGGGTCCATTTTTTTTTGAGAATAATTCATGGATCTTGATGGGAAAAAGTGTCATGTTCAGGGTACTGATGTTTAATTGTGTGTGAAATCTGAAAATCAGGATCTAGCGAATTCAAATGTGGTTTCATAAGTGGACTGTTGGGCCCTGGCAGAGGTGTGCACTCCACTGAGAGAGATTTTAGTTCAATATATCAAATGACTATGTGAAAGTGGTCAATGGTATGGGCTGTACAGAGCTTTATACTGAGTTTCATGTGATTCTTTGACTGTCCACGCCACAACTTTAGTGTTTTGCTTCACTCTCACTGTGCTCAAACAGCTGATTTCAGAAAAATCAAACTCTAAAAACCAACTGTAAGCTACCTGCTTGTCACCAAACAGCAAACAGACATAGTTAGTCACTGGCTTGTGAACACAGTGTAGTATTTAGCAGCTGAAAACAGATATTTCCCCTGAGGAGTTAATGGTTATTGGACTTAGATTCACCAACAGGAATTTAAATGAAAGATAAAGTTGCTCTGTAACTACTGGAGGACATTTTTGCAAACATGTTTACAACATGTGGCAATAGAATCCAGTTAATACACATTAAACATAACATTAGTTGAAATGAGCTCTAATGTAAACACTGCAGATATTTTACGTGAGTGTAAATCCATCCTCAGATTAGCACTCTGTCGGTTAAACGCTGTTTGAATGCAGTGTGGTCGGAGGTGGTCACTCCTCCACACTGGGCCTGTTCCTGCTGGCAGAGACTGGCTCGCTGTGTCTCACTGTGCTCTGAATTTCCACTAATGCTAACAGTTAAAAGAGCTGGCCAGTGAGGGATATCATGTGGCAGACATTCACTCTGAGGGATTTTCAGATAACGACAGTGAGCTGAGCTGTTGAAGTTCCTTTTGAAGCCACCATCTGCAGCCACAGAACAATATAACATCCGATAATGTAAAAAAATGTCCAGGTGATGTGAGCACTGGCTCTGCTCACATTACTAAAGGTAGTGTAGACATGAACAAATTAAACCAAAAAACGGCAAGAGAACGGCAGGTTCACCGCAGTGAGGCGGTTGTAGCTTCCATGTAGACGTCAAGTCGAGAGCAAACATAAATGCACACGTCCTCTCACTGCCGACACTGTGCAAATCAAACTCATACTTCAGCTGACTGACAGTGAGGACGTGGCGAATACGATGATACACAACAAAGCAATAGCACAAAACAACAAGCTCAAGTAACAACTATCAGGTAACATGGAGAAATCTTACATTTCATAATATAGCATATTCCTTTTAATGGGCAAATATATTTGGAAAATCAGTTTCTTTACAAAGTGGATTTTTTTTAATAATTCATAACTAACCAGATATCCCCTGTACAACATACAGGTTTAAGAAAACTAGGCCACTGAATCAAAGACAAACTGCAACCAGTCCTGTGGCCAAAGAGAAATATAAGTAGCACCAAAATATTACAAGAGAGAGAGAGACGGTTTAGAGAGACAGAGAGAGAGGGTTCATCCTAGAAGACGATGGAGGGACGTCTCTCCCTCTCTCTGCCTCTCCAGCTCTCAGCAGCCCTGCCTCCAGTGGAATGTTTTAACTCCGCTCAGGCTGTTTTGGCCCGGCTCGGCCCAGAGAGGCGTCTGGTCTGGATTCTGGCTGGAAAAGGTCCCATCTGACCAGATACAGGACCAGGTCAGTCTGACAGCACCGCAGTTAGGTTCGGTCTCTCACTCCTCTGACGGAGGTAGCGTGAGGGCTGCTGCTACACGGCTCAGTGGGAGGTTTTCAGGCGTACTGTGTGTGAGTGTGTACACGACCCAGAGACGGATGCTGCGTGTTTTCATGGTGTCAGTGTCCCTGGCACGTCTTGCAGCACATTTGTCTGAAATATGGCCGGCTGCAGAACTTGAACCTGAGCACCAGGGGGCAGTAGGCCACAGTGTTCACATCTTTACACTCTGTAGGGAAGAAACACACGCACACGTACGCACACACACACACACACACACACACACACACACACACACACACACACACACACACACACACATGAAACGCTTAATTGACACCACCAGAGCAATAGTTTTTTACAGCAGATCTTACAGAAACAGCAGGATTTAAATAAAATATCAAAAAATTTGCGCTTTTATCAACCTTTATTGTTCAAAGACTCCCTGAGATCCTCTGACATACGGCCTGTGGATTAAAACATTTATTAATTAACTTCTTGACGCTTGAGAACATCAGAGAATTCACATTTGAATAAAATGTGCAATGCAATATTTTAAAATGTTCAATATCCTCTAAGTATCTGAGGTAGATATCTGCCTTCCATCCTTTCTGTGTCCTGCTCTTTCTACATTTACTTCACATTGTTTTTTATATATGTGTGTGTATATATTTATATATAAGTGTGTGTGTGTGTGTGTGTGTGGTATTTAGTCACATCCTCTTTAATTGCATTTGAATTATAGGTTTGTCTGTATATGTATTTGTGTAAAAGTTATTTAATATGATAAATACAATGATGTGAAGCACTTTGTGTTTATGAAAAGTGCCCAATATCTAGATGTATATACTTGAAATGATTTACTTTAAGTCTATCAAGGCCTATCATCATACAATAACACAGTGTAACTGGGTTAGAGTTCCACTGGAGTTTAGTAAAAAATTGTCCAAAGACATTCAATTGTAAAGAAACATTAACTGATTTGACTATTACAACTGTAAACAATTAAAAAGCTGGCTACAGAATTGCTCTGAGTAGACCTTTATCTTTACTACATTAAGCATAAGCATAATTTGATTAGATAAATCCAGTTCATTGTCAAGTCACAGAATATCTCAGAAATCAATGTTTTCAGTTTAAAATTAAATTAAAATCCTAGTTTGAGCAAGAACATCTATTGTCTGAGTTGGAAATCTTCCTACATTATTCTTTCAACATGACACAAGAGAGAGTGGTGTTTGACCTCTGACCTTCCGGGTTGTCTGTACTGACAGGCAGACTGAGGTCACATTTGCTCTTGCACTGCTGCATGGCTGCTGGTCGCTGATGCTCCAGACACTCGATGGACAGCTGGCCGGTGTGAGCAAGACACTGAACTGAACGCATCTCCTGACCCAGACCACACTTAGCAGAGCACTAAAACACAAAGACACACAGAACGTTGGATATAAGAACAGAACAGACACTGACTAGTATAAAAAGGCCCCACTATAACCATGAACACGACCAATAATAAACTAAAAGTATGTCTCACCTCACCCCAGGGACCTGTCACCCACAGAGGGGGAGGGCAGCGCTGCAGGTTACAGCGCACCCTGGAGGTGGGCCGGCCATGCTTGGGACACTTAGACTCTGGCAGTGTGTCACCGCTCTCCCCACTCTTACACAAGACCACACGGTGCCTGAAGCCAGGACCACAACTGGGCGTGCACTGCAGACAGAGAGGAAGATGAAGAAAGGAGGGAGAAAGAAAAAAAAAAAGGGAAAACATCAGGTGGGAGGGAGGGCAGGGAGATGGAGGCGATGGGAGGGTGCAGCAGAGGGTCACTGCGGTCACAAGCATGCAAGTAGAAATCTTCTTAATCCATTCAGCAGAGGTCAGCAGCTGTATAAGAAACAAAGTCGAGAGCCTGCTCAGTTCCTGCAAATCAGCTGCACATAATTCCTCGCCTGCTTGCGTGTGCCATTGCTGCAGAGAAACACTGGAGCGCTTCTGAAAACATTTCATTTGGTTTCTATTCATCCCGAACTGTGAAAATAAGATTTAGCTCCAGGAACATAATAAGGTATCAAGTGAGGGACTTTTGAGTTGTAGTTTTAGCAAAGTTCAGCAACACTGGAGGAGGAAAAACTCCCCCAGGCTGCTCAAACTAAGGACTCAGTTCCCTTGTGAACGTGCACACTAACAGTAACTGACACCACTGACTTGTAGTTGTTCTTATTACACTTCTTTTTTAGTCTGCTTGGAGGATGCATATGCAGTTGTTGCCTAATGGCCATGTGGACTACTGAGTACGCTCTCTGATGATAAAATGTACATCATGCAGACCCTCTAGACACAAACTTAATGGTGGGAATAAAAAACAGCCCAGGGGATTCCCACTTGACAAGTGTAACAGTATGTATTCATGACTGAATCAACATGTTCATCGTGATGTATTTGTCTGCTCCGTGCCTCTGTTTTTTATTTCATGGTTTAAGGTTCTCTCTCTCTCTCCTGGCAGACGTTTGGGTTTGTAAGGTTCATCTGGAAAAGAAATGACTCCTCCATTTGAAAGGCATTTTTCAAAACTCCAGTGTTGGTTCAAGTTTTTTTCCCCAGAGTTGACTGAAAACATTGCAGGAGCGCATGCAGAACACATACGTGATGGGAGACCTTTTGACGTCTGCTTACCTCTGACCAGTCCAGGGCCAGCCATTCTGGGGGGCAGCTGTGGTTGCTGCAGGGCTCAGTGAGCGAGGGGCGTGTGGGGGTGCAGGCTGAGTCATCCAGGACTTTCTCCTCTGTTGCAGAGATTCTCCTTTTACATAAAACCTCCCGACTTCGCAGGCCTCCGTTACAGCTGCGGCTGCACTCCGACCACTCTCCTGTCCACCAGCTGGAAGCAGAGAGGAGCCGGACCCTTAGTTTGTGTTCAGTGCATGAGTTTGAATGCATTGCATACTATAGTATAATATATATAGTATATTATACACGATGTAATTACACTGTACAAACAGGAAACTGAGGTAGAAGCTGTTGTGCTCACACAAGGGCAACGATAACTGCAATCAACACACAACTGCATGTGTGCACAAAAAAGTAAATAAGACTTAATAAAGAGTACAAATTACAATGAATAATGTGCATAAATGTGAATTATACAGTATGCATAAGACAACTATCTCCAAATCTACCTGACAATAAGACAAAAAACTGTCTTTCAGGGTCTTTAATACTACCAGTGTATGACTGTAGCAGACAATGTCAACAATGATGAGCCTGATCACGTCCGATCGGATATCATTATACATCAGCATCATGACATCAGACTGCAGAAAACCTACTCTTGTGTTAGTCTCATTGTATCTACAAGTATTGTGTTATATATTATAAAGCACTTCGTTATGAACATGAACAATGAACATTTATTATTTTCAATATTGTTTTTACTCTAAAAGCTACTGGAAATCAAAACTATTGTAAAAACAAATATGAAAATAAGAAATCCATCTAAAAGTAAAAAAAAAGGTTAAAATTAAAGCTATAAGTGAGATAAAAAAAACATGTAATGTAAAATAACACACGCGTGACACAAAGAGGCACAAAACCTTCAAACATCTCATCTGTGAGAGATAACTCACCTTGGGGAGCAGGGCTCAGTGTTGCAGAATCTCTTCTTCTCTTTGGGTTTGTTCTTCTTGTCACAGAAGTGGTTGTAGACGACTGAGTGATCCGACTGCTTCCTACACACCACCTGCTGGATCTGTGCACCTGACAGATGAGACAGCACAAGTTATTAAGCCTGGAAATCAGGAAAAGCACTCACCTGGAAAGCTAGTCTGGAAAAATAACAGACCAACCTTCAATTCACAAAAATTACAGACATATTTTTCTAGTGTCGTATAATTTTATAGAATAAAATGTGGGTTTTAGGGGAAAGACCCAGAGTTTGGCATGTAGTGATCACGGTTCTGGTTCTGGTGTATTGTCTCCAGGACCTATTTAAAGTCAATGCAGTGACCTATTAAACGACAACAGCTTGTATGTGTGTCGTTGTGTTTCTACCTCCGGCGCAGAGAGACGAGCAGCGTGACCAGGAGTTGTACTGCCACGCAAAACCGGTCAGCGGATCCCTGTTGATCGGAGGGTTGAAACGATAGTGGATCCCTGGGTTCTCCTCCCTCACCAGCACCTTCACATATACGACCAAACACGAATATTTAACATGACAACGAGACAAAACTTGATTAAACTTTTTTCAAACCATGTTTTGGGGGTTTCTTATTACCATGACAATAAGGGTTATGTTTGTTGGCCCCAGAGCTTCAAGAGTTTCTGGTCCGTCAGTAGGCCGTCTGTAGTGAAACGTGGTACCGGCGATATCGAACCTGCGCGGTGTGTCAATGGTCAGCTTCCCATTGATAAAATACTGGTCACCTTTACTCTTCAGCACTATGACACAGAGGGGAGGGACATTGAATACAGACAGCAAATGGAAAATATACTTGTACTTTGATTTTCAAAACAAGATACATTTCAGTTTTGTCTCATTTGTTCTGATCACAGGCCCAAACTGTATTGAATCTCGACCTTCAACACGAGTCAACACCCCTCTGAGAATTATCTAGCCCAGCTGCCACAAACACTGCAAACAAGGGGGAAACAAATATCCAGCACTGCTCCAGTATCCTGAGAAAAAAATCGACTGCATTTTATTAAGCTGTAACTGCTTGAAAGAGCAGCCGCAAGGTAACACAGCAGCGCTGCCTGATATCTCAGACTCATAATCACAATAGAAAGAAGATGATGTCAATGGTTTTTTCCAACTTGGCAGCTCATTACATTTTAACTTGTCATAGCCAGATAAGCACAGGTGAAACACATTTAGTTCCATCAGGCATCCCAGTAAACCATGAGAGTGAGCCAGCATGCAGAACACCAGGATGCTGAAAGAAGCTGATCTAAATGAAATGCCAGTTCCCAGTAATGTCAAGCCAAAATGTCTGCTGCGAGCGAGGTCGATTAAGGTCTGATTGACATGACATGAACGCAGCATCGGCAAGACTACGATCTGCTGTATTTTATCAAGCAGATGTCGATATTAACAATAAAAATTGCTGCAATGGTTCCAGTTTATAGGTTCTGATATGAGGAATGCTGGCTCACTGGATTTCCTACATATTGGAAACACCAAATTCAGAGGACGGCTTCCCACGGTGAGCTACTTCCTGCTGGGGTCTAAGCTCCGTTCTCCTTTGTGCCTTTATAAGTCTCTCCTGATTGAAATTCTATTAGAGGAACTTGTGCTCTTCCTGCACTCACAGCCCAAAAACCCAAACGTTCAAATACAAAAGCGTTCAAAAGCTTCACGCTTCGATGTTTAGTTCTGCAGCAGGTCAACGACCCCAAACAGACAGCCGGAGTCATCAAGAACTGTCTTTAGAGTGAAGAAGAACATGGAGTGAATCTGACAGAACTCAAATCAATGAGTCAATCTGGGATGAGATGAAGAGAAAGAAGAGCTTGATGTGGATCGACTCATCACACTATGAAGAAAAGGTTAAGACGTTCAAACAGGCACAATCTATTACCATACATGATGAAAAAGAATGGAAAAGATGAGTTAGTATAGCTCACGTCTGTGAAAACTGTCATCATCCGGGTCAAAGTATCTTCAGGAGCTGTACTTGTGTAGTTGCTTGTGTTTCCATTTCACCTCTTATCCAAAACTCTTCTTCAGTTCAGAACTGAAGGTTGAATGTGTCACAGTGTTGTGACTAAGCAGTGCTACATCAAGCTCCTTCAAAAGTGTCCTTCTATTCCCGTGCAAGGGAATGTAACGGGTGGATCTTTCTCAGACCAACATATCCCAGGATTCATTGTGTGTCGGTGACAAAACGAATGAGCAATCTTTTCGGACAGCTGAGCTCAGACACCTGCAAGTGCAGACGCTCAAAGTAGATAACAATAACAAGCTGGTGACTCTAGGAAATCCTCCTTAGACCAGACTATAGCTGTACAATTATGGAAGGTTAGTTTTTATAGCAGCAGTTTTGAGGTTCCTGTCATAGTTTTCATATTTCTTTCCCTAGTTCCCTTGAAAGGCTATTACACTAAAAGTTATCGTGAATATCATCTTACCAAGGTAGTTGAGGGAGATGTTGAGCTCTTGTATGTGGAGGAACACTGATCCTTTGGGGATTCTGACCACTTCTTCATAACCTGAGACACACACAAACACACACAGACCAACACAAACTCAAAAAAATGAAAACAAAGCGAAGGCGGTTTATTCACTGGGGATCAGGGGAGCGACTTATAAGTGTTTAGCTCTGTGGGACAACGATGGACTAATCAGAGGCTTGAGGTTCCAGTTGCATTCCTGGGCACTCAGCCTCAGCCGCTCGGCTCTTTGTTAGAGAGTGAGAACTACGCCAAGAGCCGGCTCTTCCTCTCTTCTGCTTCCCTCCATCTGTTTAAGTCTCCTTTTCTTTTTACGCTCATCTCACCTCCACCCTGCCTCGCTCTGCTTTTCTAGGCTCTGCCCTGTAAATAACTTTAGCCTGGAAGAAGAGGGAACAAAAAAAGGAAGACTAAGATCATTCCTTCCAGTGCTTTGACCACAAGAGGAAAGGAGAGGTTTGGCTTATGACCTCTTTGTGGAGCTTGTAGAGGTCACACTGACCCTGCCCTTGGTTTCAAGATGGAGGTGCGGAAGATCAGAGGGGCCGAGTTTGAGGGGTTTTTTTGGCTTCAGAAACTGACACACACGGAGCTAGGGTGTTAGTGTGTGGTTCTTCTGTTAACAATCAGAGGAGCTGTGTTGTTAACAGAGCAGAGGGGCTGTAAATCCCTTGCCCATGACACTGCAGTAACCCCTCACCGCCTACTACAGCCACAGGCTGGACAGATGGAAAGAGACTTAAAGGGACATTATTGCATTTAACCTGAGAGCACAAAGTAAGAACACGGCATATTTCGGAAACTTCAACTTTCACTTTTCTGGGATGGGGAAACTCGGATAATGGTATGATGTATATCAGTATAATGTGTCTCCCTGCATGAGCTTTTACTCACGTTTACTCTGCAGCCTTCTCTGCCAGGAGACAGACCATATTTAAATCACTGGAGCAGAGACGAGAGGTGCTTTAGGAGTTCAGAGAAATAAAACTTTTGCTGTAGACATGAGTGATTCTGCCTGTTATGAAGCTGCATGAGGTCAGAATAAGCCTTCAGTCCCTGAGGCCTGGAGTTTGAGTTTGGTTAGAGATGAGATCAGGCTGAACTGTACTATGTGACCAAGTCATCTGAGTGTTGGTAAGAGAGTATTTGGGATATTATAAGCTTGACCTGCAGCAATCAGTCAATAGTTTTTTGTAATTTTAGATTGAGAAGTTTGACTCCTACTAGGAAATTGAAGTCCATAAATATCAAACTATGTTTCACATCTTTTGAAAATTCCTTTTTTAATTAGTTAATTAGTTTAATTCCCCCAAACTTATGACAGAAAAATACTAATATAAGTAGAACACGCTTCTATACTCTAACAGCCCTGACCACAGACACCTTCACCAGACCACGAAACACGAGGCCAAACAACCTACGACTTCAGCCTTACTCACTGACTCTTTTCAGCCCGGTGGCAATGTCAGATATTTTGAGGGTGGTTGAGACTTCAGCTGGGGTTGACATACTGGCCTGGTCACTGTGGTCCAAAGCAAGGCTGCTTGCTCAGGGTGTGTCCCCCATGAGGAATCCTGGAAGGGGGTGAGCGGTGTTGACAGTTGGGTGAGAGACTCGGGAGTTTGGTGTTGTGGTGAGAAATGTAACCCTGAATAGATATGGCGGCTGCTGGACCTCAAGCCACACTGGTTGGACCTCACCTAAATCTGTCTGCCACGTGTCTCTGGGTGGCTGGCATAAATATATTTATATATATATATAAACTTTATGGTATGCATATACTCATTTGGGCTTGTTAATGTGCTCTGGGTATTGTTTTTTTGTGTATTTAGAGGTCTAGAGTTGGCTTGGAAATGAATGATGTACATCTGTATATGATATCAATCTGACTTGACTCACTACATTGGTTTATGTATATACTAATTCTTAGTTTAACATTAATCTAAAGACGTTTGGAGCTTTGTCTGGATTTCCAAATGTGTGTCAAACAAGTAAGACCATGCTGACCTCTGCTCTGTCTTAATCCTGCTCTAAATTCCACTTACATGTAACACCGCCAATCACATAATTTTACTCAATTAATTTATAATCCAGTTTTGATAATACTCACGTTATAATCTTTGATTTATAATTATCTATTTAGAACCTGTGGTTTGTCTCTAACATGGCCTCTTTCACAGACAACATTTGCGGTGTACCTCAAGGATTGATTCTGGGCCATATTCTTTTCTCTATTTACATGCTCTCTCAAGGTCAGATGATACACAAGCACATCTTCATGACAAATCTGCATTAAAACTATAATGACTGACTGATGCATTTTCAAGGCCTGCCAACTATAGGTTAAAGAACTAGCCAGGGATTTATTGACTTTATCCGTAATACCAATTAAATCTGGGGCTCCATCAACTCTCAACTGCTGTGTATACACAATGTGTATCTCTAAGCATTCATTAGAGTAAAACAGCTGCTGAGCTATGCGGATAGCACATAGCTTGTGCAGCTATGTGCTCAATCAAATAAATAACTGTGACGGCATGCTGCTTTGCATGTGAACAGACAATCATATGATACACTTTGAATATTTGGGGTATCCCAACTCATTGGGTAAGGCAGCTTTCCAAGAGGCATTCACAATCCAAAGTATCAGAATCCAAAGGCTGGATATGCACGTTTGGCAAAGGAGAAAATTATTTTGCATAACTTCTCAAGGTAAATGCCTCATGTTAACGTAATCTGATTCTCAGAAAAAGAAGAAAACCATTCCAAAGATCAAGTCAAAAAGTAAACCATGTTTCCCCACTGCTGATGAAGGACACATCAAAATCTTCATCTACATGAGCAGAAATGTCTGTGGAAATATCTCCCAAAAGTGAATCAATGCTATTACAGGGAGAGGAAGAAAAGTGCTTGAGTGTTTCATGTCTCTACCTCCTTCGGGCAGCGAGTCGTTGAAGAGTCCCTCCACAGTCATGCAGCTGCTCCCGTCACCTCCACAGATCCGGCAGCGGTCCTCGCGAACGTCCGAGCCGAGGATGCGATCGCAGCCTACGTGCTGTGAGAGGGGAGAGACAAGTGAGCGGGTGGGGTGTCACTCGGGGTCATGGGTTAAAGGGGCACAGGCAGTAAGTCGAGAGGTGTCAGAGGCCGGGCTGAGAGATTACATCTAATGTCTTCCAGACCACTTTTCCCAAACACAGAAATATCAGATGGTAAGTCCAGATGTGTTTTGTGATCCTGTGCAGACATAATGCTCTTTGGTTGCTAAACTCATCGCTGTCGACATAAATAAGTTTCATGATGAGCAAAGCAGGTGGTTTCACTCAAACTCTTTAACAGTGAACCAAACCTAAACAAAAGGGCAGAAAATGAATGGCAACTGCTCTCATACTCATATATTCATACGACAGTTGCTTATTGTAGAAAGGGATAATGAGGTTTAAGTTTATTATTACTTTTATGTTGATTAGATCATAGTTCAAGACTAAATCCACTGTTAAAACTGTGATTAACCCCTTGGTTACCTGTTGCATTTGTTATGTTAAAGTTTAAAATGATAAAAGGTCAAAACTCATCTCTACAGGCAAAATACATTGAAAAACAGACTTTCAAACTACACCTTCATCTGTGTAACATTCATCAGTTATTTCACTCTATCTTTAGTTGATTGAGAAAAAATGTCCAGTCCAAGTTTCCAGCTTTTAAATGTTCAGATTTTGAATATTGTCTTGTCCTCTGCATTATAATAATATTTGTGTTCTGACATTTTACACAAATAACAAGTCAATCATTCATTCAAATAGTATTTGTATGGCCTATATTCACAAATTACAATTTGTGTCACAGGGCTTTACAAGGTGCTTCATCCTATGTGTTAACCCTCAACAAGAGCAAGGACAAAGAGGAAAAAACAGAAAGCTCAATGACCATTAGTTGGAAACATAGACTGTATATAAAGATGGATAATAATATCGCTCCACGGACAGGGAAGAAGAAAGTCAAGAGCCTCTGACATTTTGTGCAACATGGGAAATGTTCAAACCAAAACTATGATTAGAGTATATGTGCACACAAGATGCTGAGCCAGGGACACCATAAAAGATATTTGAAGTTTTATTGTGCCTGTAAGAAACTCCTTTTAAAAAACTACAGACCAGCAGCAGGAAGAGCTTTTTTCAATAAAGTCTAGGTTTCACTTTTTCTTATCTGTCCATTACACTGGACAACTGAGGCTGATCAGCAGGTAAAATCCCTGTGAGAGCGCAGCCTTCACCTGGATTTACATGGTCTGTAAATTTCGTGAAAGAACAGGTGTTCCTAATGTTTTGTACATTTTATATTTTGTCCGCCAGATCCAGGAAAAAGTGACTGGAGCAGACGTGCCTTTTGTCTGCAGCGGCATGTTGCGTTCAACCGGACCATCTGTTCCTCGGCCCCTTTTTCTACCACCCTCATTTCTCCCTCTCTCCTTCAGTTTCTCTTTTCTCTCTCATAGGCAGACGCTACCTCCTGAACAAAAGCCAGCATGTGGCTACAAACACAAGAGATAGAGATTTCTCCACAGGACTATTGTGTGTGAATAAAATACACGAGAGATGAAACGATAGAGGAGAAGAGAGGAGAGGGTGAGGAAGAGACACTGACTAGATGGCAGGCAGAGAAACTGGATGAAGAAAGGGGGAAAAGTTGAGGGACAGAGTAAGAAAAGGGAGGAACAGAGCGATGTGGAGTCAGAGAGGGAAAGAGACGGAGATAATAAGAGTACAGTGAATGAGAGCCAGTCTGCAATGCAGACAGAGGAACAGCTGAGCTTGAGGGTCACTGAGTTCCTGCAGAGCTGAACAGAGCGAAGGACAGAGAAGCAAGAGCAGCGAAGGAGTGAAGGAGGGGGGAGGGAAGAGAGAGAGGGGATGTTGATAAACAAAATCCTCTCTTTGGATGAGCCCAGGATCTCCAGCCTCCTTCTCAATCCAAGCTAAATTAAGTGAAGGGGCTGAAAATAACATCTTTGGACATTCAAGAAAACAACAAGTTGACTGTCCTGAAAAATGTTACCTCTTAGTTTTTTACAGGAAAGCTTCTACTTATTTTTTTGAGATCAAAACAACAACATAAACAGAGCACTATTAATATTAGGTGGTTTTTTTAATCAACATCCCTTAATTGAGTCATGCTGCTGTCACAGTAGGTTCCAGGGACGTGTTGTAGCTCCAGGTGGTCTCTGCTTCCAGACGATTTCATTATCATTTAGGATTAAAGAGTGAGCATCCGTTAATGGGAATCTGAGACCGCTGCCAGAGTTAAGATCATTTTTCATTTCAGCAGCTGATCGTGATGATCGTCGGCAGCCTGCGTGTAAACTCGACAGTGGCAACTGTCCAGAGTCTGGAGAGCGAGTGTAAGCGACGCTGTCTCGTGTTGATTCTTTATTCTGCTGCTTCAGCTATTTGGCTTTTCCGCTCACATGTGGATATTTCAATTAAAGCTTTGCATGGATGTGTAGAACAAGAAACAAAGAGACAAAAGCTAGAATTACCGTCCTGCTGTTGTATGCCTCTGCCCCCCAGTGCAGTTTCAGTCTACATACATTTTTTCCAGACTCATATGAGGTCACTGTGACCTTTGACCACTGAAATCGGATGGTCAAACTTTAAAGTAATTGCCTGAATGCAGATTTGAGATATCATGTTCAAGAAGCCAAAAACATGTTGTGAATCCACTGTGACCATGACCTTTGACCGCCAAATTCTTATTAGAACATCCATGACTCCAATTGGCTATACGCCAGTACCAAATTTAGAGAATTTCCCTGGAGGCATTGTTGAGATATCGCATTCACAAGAATGGGATGAACTGAGGGACAACCCAAAACCATAAAGCGTCCAACCTCTGGCTGTAAAGGCATAAAAAACAACAAGAGTATTCAATCTTCATATCTCACCTTACACTCCCCATTTACACACACGTCCAGGGAGTCATCTCGGCAGGGCGTGCCGTCCACAACAGCTGGAGCACGCTCTGTGTAGAAGTTGTAACCTTCGGCCAGGCAGTTGAGAGAACACGACTTCACTCCCCCTGGACACACAGACACGAGTGAATGAAGCGTGTTTCATATTGACACATGTAACTGGTTTTGTTCTGCCGAATGTGTCACATGGTAATGAAGACAGCAGTGAGAGGACAGAGTGAGAGAGAGACAGTCTACAGGGGAGTGGGAAATGTTTTTCAGTGCTGACAAACAAAGAACAAGCAGCTGAATGTGATTAGGTCCCGGCTTCTCTTGAACATACGCACACAGACACAAAACTTTGAGTTAACTGCCGCTGCTTAAATACATAAAAACACAGCACTGCAAATGGGTACGACAGAGAGTGGCTGGATTCCCACACTAACCTTCTGAAAAGATGTATTAACACATGAAACTAAACTGGCAACAATGACAACGAAAAATCTTTTACAAAAACTCACTGACATCTGTTACAAGGGACTTTTGATTAGTTCATCAATAAAGGTCTCCATTATAAGCTGCACAATAATTTACAATAGGGACAACTGATTCTAGGTTTTATAAAGGTGTGCACATGCACATTTTTGTCCTTTCACTCTTCTATTTTGTCTTTTTCCTCACCATGATACACACACACACACACACACACAAACACACACAAACACACACAGAGGTTTTCTCGAGCCAAGTGGTATATATCCTTCATTCATTGCCAGCAGCTCCACTATTTGAGAGGCTGTTGACATCAGTCTGGGCTGTGTTTGTTTGTGCTGGCAGCACTGAGGCAGGTACAATGTGTACTGGGAAGGACAGAGAGGGAGAAAAAGAAAATGTGAGGGAGAGAGAGAGTATGCACTTGCAGGGCTCAAAAACGATAAAGTGGTCAGACCATGGAAAAATACAATTCCCATGGTGCCTAGCTTTGGCAGGGCAGTCATGGCTTACAGTGTTGTGTGTGTGTGTGTGTGTGTGTGTGTGTGTGTGTGTGTGTGTGTGTGTGTGAGTAATAACTTGCAGGGTATGTTGTATGGAGTGTGAGGGTTGAGTGAGAAGGCCGTTGGACGGAGAACAGCAATGCCAAACAGCTTGTTTAAAAAAAAAACAATTTTTTAATGATTTGGCTTTCAGTGCTGAGAGCGAAATACTCTGTCTCTGTTCTGGTGTCTCAGGGCAGAAAGTAGAAAGATGGAGAGAGAGGTTGCATAACGGTGAACAAAAGTGAGAAGTCAGAGGGGGCGAAAGGTTTAGAGAGGCATCCTGAGGAAAGAGGACAGTGGGGTGGAAGAGAAGGAAGCTGCTTTTCCCTGAGAGAGAAGGTAAAAGTGAAAGGAGGAATGAGACTTTGAGGACAGAGAGAGAGAGGGCTGCAGAGGACAGAAAAGGGGCTGGGCGCTGTGATCTGGCCTTAACGCAGGGCAGAGTCACTGGCACGGTTCCTATTTTAACAGCTGCAAGGGATTTCCATTGTAAAATCAGCTGACTTGATGAAAGGAGCACTTGTTGCCTGAAGTTGGAATTGGCTGTCCGGCCATCTCTGTAAGCCATTATGTTATTGGAGGGCTAGATTAAAGGCAGTTATGTCGTTGAAACTATTTATCTTTCACGTCCAGTGTAGTGCTCATCAGCAGCAAGGAATTCTTGCAAGGCATTGTGGGATGCATGGCTCTCTGCAGCCAGCATCTGTGAGCCAGACTGGAGAGAGTGTGCAGCTTTGCTTCACTTTCTCCTCACGCTGCACACGCATGGACACATACACACAGAGAGAGAGAGAGATAGAGAGAGAGAAGCAGAAAAAGAGAGAGACAGACAAAAGAATGAGACAAAAGTACAATGAAACATGTAATGGAAATACTGGAATGACACTCAGTAGACCACATTCTTCCACCAAGGTCCAACGGTCTTATGACCTTATGAAGCCACATTTGAATTCACTAGTTCTGGATTTTTATTTGGATCTGCACCAAATTGCACACACGCTCCCAAACATACCTGACCTCGTATATACGCTTGTTGTGTGAATGCACACAAGGAAAGCGGTATCTATCTATCTCCGGCTGAGGACGGTAACATCTTTATGGATGTTTTAATGGTCACTCACGGACGTAGGTAGGATTTCTCCTTGGGCTGCTAACAGACTGTGATCCATCTCTTAATGGGGGATCCCGAGGTTTTCCCAGGCCAGATGGGATAAGCTCTATTTCCAGTGAGTTCTGGGTCTACCCCTGGTTCACATCCCAGTTAGGAGGCTTGTAAACCTCTATTTAGAAATCACAGCAATTAATTCAGGGAGTTCAGGGCTGTGACAGACAGAGCCAATAAAACTGATGGCTGACAGTGATGCCGAGGTCAAAGAGGCCATTTGTAGTAGACAGTAGACAGACACACATGTGCACGCACGCACACACACACAAACACAGAAGGTTTACTAACTCACCTCCTCTGTATGGCTTCCAGGTGTAAAATTTTCCCCGGAAAGGAACGCTGTCAAAGTCAGAGCACTGAATCTCCCTGAAATCCCGAGAGCCTGCGGGGCACTCCTGTAACGCAACCACACACACGTAAACACGTTCATATACACGCAGGACATGCACCACAAACACATACTAGCAGAAGCCTGAGCAATGACCATTGTGTTGACCAATTGATGATAATGACGATAAAAATGATGAAGAGCAGTGATACTCACATCAATATTGCAGGACCTGAAACGCTTTCTCTCCCCCAGACAATACTTTCCACCGATGGTTGGCCTGCGACCAAACAAAGAGAAAAGAATCAGGCCAGTCCGTCACATCTGATCACAATTTAAGATCTAACCTCCATCACATCAGCGCTGGCTCCCGATCTCTGCTTTGTCTGTCTAATGTTTGTTGCTTATTTTGTTTCATAAACCGTCGTGAAAACAACTTTTTAAAAAACAGCTGAGAAGGTAGCCAGAGACAGCCACCATCAAATGGCTGCTCCTGCTAAACTTTCAACAAATTTAAACATCACGGAGCCAAATGACGCAAAGAAATGATACAAGAAAAGACTTCAGGCCTCAGATTTGGGTCAATTCATTCTTAGTTTTAATCAATTCAAGATGAGGAATCTGGTGACTGTGATTCAACAGCAAGTCTGTTAGTAATTTTGTGATGACTCAGATATCAGATATTTAGATATATATATATATAATTTTCATAAATTTCTCAGGGAAACATTCACGGATCTTTGGTAAAAAAATCTGGTATATTTAAAGGACTGATATTTATGAGTGTCTGTCATTTTGTGATGGAACTATACGAACTACTGAGTGCCATTCTAGGTTTAGGATTGATTTGATATAACCTCAGCGTATACTGTCTTTATGACTAAAAAGAAAGAGGGTGGCATCACTCAAAAACCTATTGTTTTTGCTGATCCTCACTTTAAGTTGCTCAAGTTTGATGTAAGTGTACGTGTAAGTGTACCTGGGGCTGTCACAGTGTCTGATAGAAGAGGAGACTCCACCTCCACACGTCCTGCTGCACTCCTCCCAGGGCGACCACAACCCCCAGCCTCCGTCCACACCCTCCGGACGAGTCCCATACACCACACACATCCTCTTGTAGCACCACTGCGGTAAAATACACTCATGAATACACAGGACCAATAACAGATTAACATCATTTTTAATAATGGGAAAATATAACCCAAAAGGTTCTAGAAAGCAAATATTATATCAGTCATAATCTCAAAGGAAAAACAAAACTAACGAAGAATAAGAGCAAAGCTCTCCGCTCCAGAAACAGAACTTTGTTTTCGAGAATGATTTGTTTTCTTCCTTTTACAACGGTTCATCTTACAAATATTTTCATTGGAAAACATTTGATCCAAACAAAACAACAGCCAAGATGAGTCAGCATGAGGACATTAGCAGCAGGACTGGAACTTCCATCCTACCTCCACCATTGACAACCTTTAAAAAGAATAAAGCATTAAACAAGTTATTTTCAGAGTTTACTCACCCCTTTCTCTATTGTGTTGGTCTGACAGATGGTTCCCTCTGCAGCAGGAATGCTACTGGTGATGCAACGGTTGCTTTTACTCATGCACCATAGTTCACTGCAGACTTCCTGTGTGTGTGTGTGTCAGTGAAAGGAGAATAAAACACAGACGATAGAGACAGAAAATAAAAGGGAAAGAACAAAGAATATGGTCAGACAACCTGTCAGAGTGTTTCTACATACGCTAAGAGACACAAGGCGGATTTGCTGACTCCTCTCTTCTGCCTCTTTAGAAATGTCTATAACACATGGGGCTACGTTTTATTGGGTACATATGCTCTGACCACACAGTATCCATAATAATGAGTCTATAAAGCCGTGTGCTGTTCCAGATGCCCATTCACTCTGAGCCTGGCCCTGTCAAAGACCATGCAATAGAGTTGACGCTATTCAGCAAAGGTACTGCAAGATCCTTCATATCTTATCATTTAAAACAAACACTCTGAATTCCTATCTGCCAACTAGTTTATTTATGTATTTATTAGAACCTTCAGTACTTTTAAATAAATGTAATATTTTTAAAGAAAATTACACTTTTAGCTCAACACAACCAAACAGCTTTTTTATTATGTTTTATTATGTTATTGTTTTCATACATACAAATATGTTTGTCAGTGCATGTCTGTATCTTATTTTTTGATTCTTGTTTTTTCTTTATGCGGAAAAAGGCACTATATGTTCATGTACTGTTTAAAACCTCAACTAGCAGATAGAGATGACGGAGAGCAAGGCATTAGAAATACAAGAAGCTGAAAGACGAATGAAAAGTGTGGACAGTTCACTCACCGCATATTTACATTGTCGAGATCTGATGCCGTACTGGAAGCGGCACTGTTCGTCTGCATCGTAGGCCTGACCTGGTGCTGTGGTGGGGTACACAAACTCCTGCTTTGGGGGAACGTTGTTCAGACAGGAGCCCATACCAGAGCTAAAACAGAGGTGAGAGCCAAATATAGAATAACTGGTAATGTTTTAAATGGTACAACGTTATTGAAACATTGAACAGGCAGCAGATGACTAAATCTAAGTTGATTTGCATCCTAGATCAAGATCAATCTATAAGTTGAATGTTTTCTCTCACCATTAAAAATGGTACATTGACGTCCAAGTTACTTTTTCTCTCTGAAACCTCTAATTACCAAATGATTTGTGATGTTGCAGATTTCTGATAGGCTGACTCACTCCAGGAAGCTGGTGATGTAATCCCGGCTACAGGCCGACCAGATGAACGGGTTAGTTTTCATAGTAATGTGGTCGGCCATCAGCTTGGCGGTCTCCTGGCTGCGGGGGCCGCAGGCGTTCCCCATGCCGTCGTGGTTCATCCCAAACCTAAAGCCCATGATGATACATTGACAACACTTTGAGGCTTTGTGGATGGGGACAGTGGACAAAAAAGATCTCTGTGGATTAACTGAGAGGAATCTAAAGCACAGACGAATTAAAGAGTGACATCCACAGTGTTAACAGGTGTTCCCCTTTATCTATCAGAAAAATATGGTATCTGACCAGATGTTCATTATTAGCACCATGTTAGCATCATAGGACAGTTGCTCTTTAATAAACTGAGACTCAGAGTCCTGCTGGTTTTCAACTTGACATCAAATCAGGGACTGATTTACACATTATGGTGACTGTCTGAGGCTCATGTGAATATTAAAATAGTGTGGACCACATTTTAAATAAAGCTTTTCCAGTCTCATCCACCACTGGAAGTGCTTTACAGTACAAGACGCATTCACCCATTCTCGCACACCTTCATGCGGCCCGTCTCTACTCAGAACTTTTTCTAAATTGTCTATGAGGCTGTCAGGGGAAATTTGGGGTTCAGTATCTTGCCTAAGGACAACCTCTCTACCTCCTGAGCCACAGCTGCCCCCCCAAAATAACAACACGTTGCAGCCCATGCAGATTCTGTCCAGACATCTTTTGTGACTTTTAACAGACATACGATGCTGAACTACAACAACAACAATTAGTTGATTAATAATCAATAATAATAATCACTCACTGACCAGTAAATGTAACTATTATAAATGTTTTAAGCAAAAAGCACAAAATTCCAATTCTTCTTTATTTTCTACTTGAGGTTTTCTTTGGACAAAACAAGATATTTGATGACAGCGAGGACAATGAAAATATTTTATTGATGTTTTATTTGTACTATTTTTTCACCAAACAATTACTGCATCTATAAATAATGCTCGAAATAACGTCAAAAGCACCCGACGGCGGCACCCATATGTGGGATATAGCTTCATTTTTGTTGAGCAGTAGAAAGTGGAGACACATCGTATCACTTTACATAGAGTCTCTGTTAACATCCATGGCAGACAGTGATATCACTCAGTAGCTGTGCTTGAGGCTGAAATATAAATGTCCTGAAATTCCTCTGCTGAGTCATTTCTGTCTTGTCTTTTCATGTGGGTTCTCTCCACCACAGACAGGCCTGTATTCAATCTAATCCTGCACTTAGATGTCAAAACAATTTATATGGCAATTATGAACAACTGTTGATTGTGTTGAGAGTGGAGAAGCAGACTAATACACACATATAAGCACACTAGGTCCTGTCATGTTGGCTTGACAGCCTTGGAGTCGCTGTACTCGAAAGCTACCTGTGTTAATGGAGGAGCCTCTGATGGATCCACCATCTGACCTAATACCTCTCACTGTTTTGTGCACATACAATGAAAATGAGTAATACTCAGTAACTCTGAGAAACAAGAGTAAACAAACAGTGGTTTCACAGAAATGAAATCAGTGATCTTTGTTGATTTATTGTACTCATAACAGAAATAAAGCTTATAGGCAGCGACAATTACTAGCTACAAAGTGAACAGCTGCTTTAGGAAATCACAGTCACCAAGGAGATCCAGATATAAAAAACAGCTGCTGTTCCAAACCCACATGTTACTAATTCCACTGGTAAATAAATAGTGTGACTGAAAAGAAAATATACAACTATTAACACATTCACAACTGATGGAAATGACTCATGGTGCAGGATATTACATAAAGTGTCTTTGGAGATGTGAAGGTGTAATCTGAGGACCGCACCACAACTGAGGATGTGTGTCATTTTGAGAGAAATGTTCAAGTTCATCCATGCGGGATGTGTTACTCACGTGTGTCCTATCTCATGGGCGATAGTAAAGGCTGTTCCCAGACCAATGTCCTCATTGATGCTGCAGCTCCTCTCAGGCTCACACATCCCTCCTACAGGAGCCAGACCTGCCACACACACAAACACACACATACAGTTGTATCTGTGACTAAAGAGGTCCTGCTTGTTTTCCCCTTCATGACATCAAACCCCCATAATGTGACCGATAATTACACAGATATACAGTATATATATACTGTGTGTGTGTGTGTGTGTGTGTGTGTGCATGTGTGTTACCTAGGGTTTCACATGGCTTGTTTTTTTGGATGCAGATGTCATACCTGCAGACGAGAAGAGAGGTAGTTTGGAAAGTTTTTTTAAAACTAATACATTAACTTCACACACATACAAAAGCATCATTAGCAGTAGTCACATGTACACACTGTATGCTTACAAACACACACACTCGAAATGGATGCAGTGAATTCACAAATATACACACAGACGTTGGGGACAGACAGTGGACAGCAGCGATAGTGGACAGATATCGTTTTAAAAGAACAATAGCAGGAAATCTTGGACGGTCACTGTGGTGTCGTCTGTCTGGACAGCTTCCATCCTCTACTTGATGAATGCCATCGTAAAAACCAAAACGTTCTCACAAAACCACCACAACCACAGCTAAAAACACAGTAATGACATTTATCTGTTTGACTGTTCACCTCCTGCAACACGAGCTGGTCCCACATTTTGTTAGAAAGAAGAATAGGAAAGTATTTGTGGCAGCTCAGCCCAGCCGGATCCGATGACTCTGACCAAACCATGGCTGTGCTGTTTGCTGATGGACATTCCTCAGTCAATAGCACCAGTGTTTTATCTGTTTAATACGTGTCTGCCATTGTTGTGTGTGTTTCCCTGCGACACAATCAGTAACAGAGTGGAGTTAGAGAAATGAAGAGACGACTGAGGGTTAGCAGGGCCGTCAGATTCAAGGCAGCTTTGCTTTGATTTCTGCTCCATTTCTCATCCTCTCCGATGTCTCGCCATCTTCTTTAACCTGTTTTTTCCCCCTTCAAAAAATAAATCTGTCATTGTTTCTCGCTCCTTTCTTAGATTTCTCTCTTTCTCTCCAGATGCTGAGAAAAAAATGGAGATGTGAGCTGGGCAGAGCGGTCCCAGCTTTCGTCACCTGAGTCAGGACAAGATACATCCCAACTCTCTGGGATACGACTAAATGAAAGCTTGTGAGGAGAAGAGCTGGAAAACTCTGCGTTTACTCTTTAATGAAAATGAAAATATATTAAACTAATCTAAAAATATTGTTATCTACAACGACTGGAGGAGCTGCAGCGTTAGGTGGACTAGTTTATTTATAAAGCTGCCACACAGCTAAGTGCTACAGCAAACATTTCCACATTTTCCGGGAATGAAAAAATCATATTGACACCTTGCTGCTGTGCTTGCCACTTATCTACTGCCATGTGACTGTTGTCTGTCCTATGTGCAAGGTGACATTCAGTTTCCCCCTTGAGAGATTATTGAAGTTTCTTGTTGTGTATCGTCAAATAAAGCCTTTCCATGAACATCTCTAAAGCCTTTTTGGTTATAGGTGTTTGTCTCATGACCTGACCTGGTGATAAGCACAGCTGTGTCGTGGTGTGCGATCCCGTTGTCTGGAATGGCGTTCCCATAGCTGCTCCGATGTTGGATGTTTTTCTGCCACTTGCAGAAGCTGTCTAAAGACTTCCCTGCATGGTGGTTGATCTCCAGTGTTGGCTGGAGGAAAGACAAGAGATAAAACATGGACTCAAGGCAAATCAGGAAAATTAAATTGCTTATTTAAACCTTAAAACACTACAGAATGGAGATTACAACTGGCCTACAGCAATTTCATGTTTTTGCAAAGATACTTTAATATTCCCATGTCAACAAAGAGGAGATTCCAACTATCAGACGATAGGCCAACAATGCTATCTTAACCCAGCCCCAGTCTTCCTGTATTGCAGTTTCAGGCTTGTTTTCCACCCCAGTATGTTATTCTTTCTGTTCTGTGAAAACCGTGCATCTCACAAATTTGGAGTTTTAATAATCTCAGAAAAAAAACAGTTTTAACATTCTTTTGATAATCCGATGGTTTTTTAAAAAAAATTTTACTATAGGAATTAAATGAATTTACTCAGTGCTCAATTTACATAAAATGGATGTTTTCAGTCTCAGATATTTGGAGATAAATGGTTTTATCAGACTGTATGTCATACATGGTGAGACCACATTTCTAACATTTGGATTCCCTGACTTTAAAGCTTTAAAAAACTTCCCTCCACTGTCTCAAAGAGGCTGAAGTGGAGGGAGGATTAGAGTGGAATTGCTTTCTAGTACTATGAGCGTGCCGAGAGAGGAAAGAGAGGAGGGAATGCACCGCTGGCCACAGCTGGCGAGAACTCGTAACCCAGGAATGCATGTGGTGACATAACTAGTAATTGCCTCATCCCACAGTCGCTCATTTCTGGGCCCACTGCTGGTCTGCCTTTCTTTTCTAGGGGCAGCTTGCCACTTTCAGACCTGCAAAGCTAAAAGAACCACTCGACTCAGACTCCTTGCGATCTGGCCCCGACCTCAACCTCAACGCTCCATGGAGTAAGAATAACAACATTAATAGTGCCCACCACTAATGATTCTAACATTTACTTATTTACTCTCTCAGATGACGAACACATCCGATGTCTGATGTCTAAATCTGATGCATGGCATGACTGTATGAATCATAAATGTTCCCTAATAGGATATCTATGGAGGAAACCTCAAAGCCACAGTTCAGTATGACTCTTCTGTCAGATTGCAATAAAGGTCAATATGACGATAGAGGCAGCAGCACTGTCTCGCCACATGCTGTTGATGGCAGGCTAATAAGGTCATTTACTAGGCAGTCAGAAGACTCCGTCATCTCCAGAGCTATGCTGGTAAGATCATGCACTTTTTATAAGCTGGACTCTTTAGTCTCTGTCCTCGGTCACCTGCATTCACTCATTCCTATCATACAAAGAAAGGACCACAGCCATGCTAGCCCCTCTGTATTGAGACACAGCAGTGCATTAAGCTCAGTCAGCGTGGTACAAATAAAACCAGAATTCTGTCTCTCTCTCTGTCTGTCCTTTAATTTTCTCAAAAATTGCTAATCGGATCAACTTCAAACTTGATGGATGTGTCTCTGAGGACCCCAGGAAGTACAGTGTGGACTGTGAAGTGTTTTGGTTGAGCGGAATTCAAAACCTTAACCCTAAGGGCACAGTCACACATATACGAAAGATTATCACCCGCCGAGGAGAATAACGAATCATTGCTTGCAGGATGACACGCAAATCAGTTGTGTGGTCAAAAGTCCGTTTGAGGTTGTGGTTGTTTTTGGAGGAGGGTGTTTTGGGTAGACGCAGCTTCTCTTTTGTGGGGTAGTTTATCATTTTCATGTCTGACATCATAAAATAACAGCTGTTCAACAGCTAATATCAGCCATCAACCATCTTGGCTCACTACGAAAACACCCCCTCGCTCGTACAGAATAGAAGTGAACAGGAGATGAAGGTTCACCACTGATATGCTCACCAAAGTTGTTAAAATTCATCCTAAAGGTAACATGAACATGTCGACCAAATGTTGTGCTCACCCATTCAACAGATCTCAAGGCATCTCACTCAGAAACAGAAATGTTGACAGGAGGGAATTCATGGAGTCGTCTACAGGAAGAACAAAGCCCTGAATTCTGTGTCAGTCTATTTGTATTAGATGTTGACATATTGAGCTGGATAAGGGAAAGGTTTAACCTGCTGGTGGCACTAGAGGTTTCACCAAAATCACGAGGATTCATCCGATGAGCACTGTGGACGTCTCTGAAAATTCATGACAATCTGACAGTTTTTATGAATTTTCCTATTTATATATAGTCTATGGACATTCCAAAAAAAATAAATTGTCAACCTCATGGTGGCACTTGAGGAAAAATCAAAGGATCATCAAAGTCATTCAGGGATTTATATTCTGGGGATCATGGATGAACAAAGTTTTATGTCAGTCTCTCCGTGGGTTGTTCGGAAATTTCTGTCTGGACAAAAGTAGTGGAACATCTGACAGTGTGGCAAGGAAGTATTAGTAAAATCACCAGACCTTGAAGAATCTGGTAAAAAAGGAGGTGATGGTGTTCTCTTGTGCTTTAAATGGTGAAGCAGATTTAGACGCTGATGTGTTTTACATCAACGTCTGGATCTAAAGCAGGTCACCTGAAGCAGATCAGAGAGGTTACTGTACACCACAGTAACCAGCCAGATAGTCACAAAGCACTTCTGTCTGACAGGTACAAAACTCCCCTCATTCCCTGACTTTAACGCCTTTCCTCACCCATCACCCTCCTCCACACCTCCCTACGTCCTCTTGTCCCTTTCATTACCACAGTGGCTATTCACAAGACGCGTTTACTCACTCAGTCCACCGGGGAGTGGTGGAGGAAAAGACACTTAAGCCAATAATTTGACGCAAACAAAGAGTGCATAGATGCTGCTCAGCGGAGACGAGAGGAGACGAGTATTTACCTGGTCTTCCATGAGCAGGATGAGCCGTGTCACCACTATGTTGACTGCATTCCCCAGGCTAGAATCCTGGAACAGTTTGGCAACCTGACCTCCAGGGAAACAAGAAAAGACCAGTCTTAAAAACAGCTGAGACACCAGTAGAGCATATCACACCAAAGTGGAGACAAGATGACAGATTGACAGATGAGTAGTCCGTCAAAAAATAGAAGGGCACTCAGTAGTGAGTACCTCTGCGAAGGCCCAGCAGTTGAAAGAAACCATCAAATTTTGGTGTGAAACCAAGAATTTCTTTTCACTCTTCAACATTGTGAGATTTTCAAACATTTTCATTGATTTCTCCGAGAACAATTCATGGATCCTGAAAAATCAGGCATGTTTTGGGGACTGATGTTTATGAGTGTGCGCAATTTGATATAATATAACTTCGGATCAAGTAACTTAAATGTGGTTTCATAAGGGGACTGTTGGGCCTTGTCGGAGGTAAGTTCTAAACTGAGTGGCATTGTAGTTCTCTGAGAAATCAACGAAAATTTTGAAAAACATAATATCTCACAATGTTAAAGAAAGTGAAAAGAAAATTCCTGGATCTGCCTCCTGATCTGAATCTGCACACAAATTAAATGTGTTCTTTCCCCACCCATACCACATCCTTCCAGCAAGTTCAGTAGCAATCTGTTGAGTAGGTTTTGGGTAGTCCTGCTAAATAACAGACAGACAGACAAACAAATGCAGACGAAAAACATAACTTCCTTGGCGGAGGTAATAAAGATTCTAAAGAGAAGTTAAAGAAAAAATAATCCCAGTCTTGAAAATGGAATGAATAACATCCACTGCGTGCCAAAGAAAAACCGCCTGATTCAGCTGTGATTTTCCTGTTGAGAAAGCAAACATCCCTGTCTCGTGTCCTTACTGAGATTGATTTTAAATGATAACCAAACACTGTATGAAACAGACTAGTGTGAGAGTCGGTATGCGAGCTGTAAAGTCAGAGCACCACCACAGCAGCACAAGTGCCAGAGATTATTAAGGAGCTAAAGCACCGACGGTAATAAAAGCTAAAACCACAGCTCGCACTGAGGCTGCTTTCTGACACTTGTCATTATTGGTGTCTGGTGCAATTTGGCTCCACTTTGCTGCACACCACTGAAGAGACGCTGTTGGTTTCTGTGATTCTGCAACAGTCTGGATGCAACCAGCTTGTGACAATAGCAGCTGACCAACCCCTCCATTAAATACATTCCTAGCGTGCGTGTGTGTGTGTGTGTGATCTACAGTGATAGAAATAGTGCAGATGATGACATACAACCTGAGCCTGTCTAACTAAAACTAAATGTGGCCTCCAAACACATTTTTTTTTCTTCCTGTCTCTCACCATCATTCATGTAAATAAATGAGCCTGGTTGTGATTTATTTCTACTTCATTTGGATTTTTTGACATTTAAATGTATAAAGTTTATGTCTGACGCACTGAAACATATTTTAATGGCAGAAGACATTTCTGTTCCTCCCAACTGAGCCTTTAATCTCACATTGAAAATGTTTTTTAGTCGACTCCAAGATGTTCATTTGTTTTGCACGACGCTAAGTCACCAAACCGTGACTGGGTGACGGAGAAAAATCTGCAAAAACAAACCATAATTTTTACCACATCTTCTCAGTCTGGCTTTGTTTTCGTGTGAAACTTGGCTCTAACCATTTTATAATTCCACAATTCCAATGTGCGACAATCTTCCCCCACTGACGCTGAGAAAGTGACCTTTGAACTAATGTGTGCATGTGAGTCTTTGTTGTGTTGTGAAACTTACAATATTCATGACAGCCAGGATGTACTGCTCGATGTCCCTGCGACCGTGGTAACCCACCATCATCTTATCGGCCACGACCAATGTCTCCACGTAGCGCTCCCGGCTAACCGAGCGCTTCAGAGGCAGTTGGCCGCGGCCAACGTGATGGGGAGGCGTCTTCAGCGTCCGCTGCCACCATGACGCCCCCTTCATCGGCTTTTCATCTGAGAGAGATCACAGACACAAAGGCACACATTTTGAACACATGTAGAAACAAGAAGAAGAATGCACAACAGCAGAGCAGCCCTTCAGCAGAATCATTCACTGAATATTTTGTATTTGTCATCATTTGCCAAGAGATTAATGACCATATGAAACACTTTACCAAGTGACCAATGACACATGAAGATGATTTTCAAGACTGCAGAGCAGAGCTAAAAAAAAACATTACAAGGTTCGATGTTTTGTTTGTTAAAACTTACTTTTCTGACTTTTACTTTTTCAGTAACGCTCCATGTAACAAAGACTCGGTCGCACTCAGTGAAAGCTAGGACCTCGCACTTGCGCGGCAATCAGCCTGGTTGAGTTTACCCCTTCAGTCCAAACTTCACTGCTGCTACTAAAAACACCAGAATATCCCCCCTCTCACCAATGACTCCGCAGGATAGGCCCTTGTACTGATGGCGAAGCGATGACCGCTTGTAAACCACATGGGGGCGCCCCTCTGCTCTCTCCCCCCTCTCCGTCCTGCTGGTCTGGTTATCTGATGAGACAAGGGGTTCAATCAGGTACTCCTCTCCCCCCGCAACAATCACCCCCTGCTGCAGAGAGACAGATTTGTAGAATAGAAAAGAATAGAATAGAATAACAGGAACAATTTCTATGATAAACATTTCACAAGTTTTGATTATAAAGACATTTCAAATCTTAGCTAATTATTCCTGCAATATAAAACATGTTCATACTGTCACATCAATCTCTCAATGAAAAGGACTAAACCCTGTTTTCAATCACTCCTACTCTGATTATTGACAGATATGGTTAAGTAAGCAGATTGAGTGAAGGTAAGGCAAAGATGAATCAGAGCTCCTCTGAGGGATCCTGGGGCTGATGGGTCAGAAACCCTGCAGAGGAGATTTCATTAAAAACCTGAGTTTCAGATGCATCAAATCTTGAAAACAGTTACAATTACATGTGAGCTGTAAGATTCTCTTGACTTTGACAAAAAGCTTGTTTTTCCATAGGGACATAAGCCAATGAGTTTGATTGAAAAGTTCGAAGCGATTATGAGCACCAGTTTTAAGAATGAAATTTGTTATTTGATCTAAATATGATTTCGATCTCAAAAGAGAGAAAACAAGACATTTTAAGACTTTACCGTCAACTCAGCAAAATTCATTTTTTATGTTTCATACACTAAACAATTATAGAATTGTGCTAATGTGCTCACAATGTTTGCATCTACAAATTCTCCAGTACAAGAAATCAAATTCAAGTCCTTAGCATAGACACAAACTTTAATGCACAACAATACACATGCTGACTAATCACCAAGGACAGATCAGTTTATTCAAAGATAAAAGCCTAACATATTGTGTCTGTTTTCGGAATGCATCAACAAACAAAGACTGTCCCTCTTATTGAGCCCTCCGATGATGAACACACACACACACACACGTGACATGAGAGAGTGATCGGGAGTGAGAAACATGAGAGGTTGAGGCAGAGAGTGATACACTAACACTTGCTTTGATTCTGCTCAGATGTGTTGGCCTCGGTCAAAGCGAGTGTCTCCCCTCAACTCACTGCGGCAGCTTTCAAAGTGCCTCTAATCCCTTAATAAAGTTAGCGATGCCCCTCTGGACACACAGTCTGCTCGCTGGTAAATGTGCTCATGCTGGTTTGACCAACAGTAATTACGTGTGCTACTTATTCACGCTTTGTGAACACATCTAATCCTTCAGCTGTATATACAACTATTATTGCGGGGCCTGCTGTTTGGAGTGAGAGGATACACAGATACACCGTGTCCTGAGTGAGTGAAGGAAAACGATGCATCAACAATATGATGCATTGCAATTCAAAATAACCATGGAAGTGATTCAGACAGAACTAACTGAAGGACCAGTACAGAGATGACTTCATTGGAAGTAGAACTGGAAGAAAATAAGACGTTGTTGATCCTTGTTGATGGACGAAGCAGGTTTCTTTGAAAAGGTGCTGAGAAGGTTCAAATCAGATCCTTAGTCTTGTGACCACAGCTTCAGTTAATGATATCCTACAATCCTACATTTCCCAGACTGCCTTTGAACATGCTAAAACTTGATGCACTGTGTGTTACAGGCAGACTTTAAAGTGTGCTTCAAAGGGAGTGATTGTTGTGTCGTCTTACAGTGTCAAGCTGACACCCACTGAATTTTTCAGAGGGGCTGTATTTGAGAATGCAAATGTGTCAGTGGCTCTGAAATGTCCCAAATGTCCAAGTGAGAATACAGCAGGAAAAAAAAGGGGACATTTTGCAGCGAGACGTGACAATGGCGTTTCTAACAGACGAAGAAAGAGGACGACAAATGATGATAAAGAGGCGCCATTTCATTGTCATACAAATTGTTGTTTCCACAACTACTTCTGTTACTTAAAGCGTGTTCAGACTAAGATTCCTTTGTCAGAGAATATAAACCATCAACCCAATTTGTATGACTCTTCTCTATGACAGCAGCTTTGGGGAGTTATGCTAGAAAAGATTTAGTTTAAACAATGTGTTGTCTGATCACATCGCAAAGCAGAAGTGTTTAGAGCTATTTCAAAAGGGCCAAACTCAAAGGTGGAGTGAGAAGCTGGTGACGAAGAGACACGAGGCACGGAAATGATTTCAAATATCCTCACTTTCTTGCCTGTACACACCTGACCAATCACCGAGAGACTATTCAAAGCCGGTGCAACTTGGCCTTTTTACTAAGAAAAAAATCAATGAGAAAAGAAACAAAGAGCCTCTTTTAGGGAAGAATCTTTGCTTTAAGCTTAGGTTGAGGAGCACCTGAAGTTTTCATTCTGGATCACTTCACTTTGAGAACCACACTGGTTGATTTGGCCAAAGATGAAGACTGGCTGTAAGACTCAAGCTTTGTTAAATGTCATGCTTTGATGTCGGATTCAAGCGCATCTGATCCCTTATTTGCTGAGCCAGCACTCCCGCTGCTGACCTCACTCAGTGTGGATTAGACCAGGAGGGTTGAATCTTACCAGGCCGTTACAGTTGCTCAGGGCTACTTTGCTGGAGTGCGGCTGGTCTTGCAGGTGTCCAATGTAGTGGCAGTGGGGAGAGTAAGGGTGACTCCAGGCTAATCTGCCCCTCTTCCAGTACTCGACCCTGAACTGCCGCGACAGCAGGCCTCCCTGCAGCGTCAGGTTGAGCATGAAGTTGTTACGTGATGTGGACAGCTGGTAGAAGAGCTTAGAGACAGAAAAAGTGAGTTAATAATTGTGTAAGACAAACTGAAAGAAAGATTGAAAAACATTTCAAGCATAGTACAGAGTCAGGCGGCCTTTCTTCAGTGCTGCGTCTTCTTCTTCGTGGCTGTACAGGCGCTTCTGCTTCCAGCGTCTCGCCATTAGGTCCTACACGTACCGGGATGGCGATTTCATACTGGCCCAGACTGGACAGGAAGGCAGCTAGAGAGAGAGAGAGAAAGTGAGAAAGGAATGAAGAAAGCATAAAACCACAATCGCAGTTTAACTTAATAAAACCAAAGTCAGTTTAATCCAATTGACTCTAATTAAACACAGATGAGGATTTTGGCGTCTCCTACTTTGAATAAAGCTCTTTTTATTGAGAGAGTAACCCAGTTGGCGAAGAGGAACTTGCTGACTTTTTGGCCGATCACTGACAAGGCTCCAAGTCCTCTGTGAGGCCAAAGGGACGTTGCCACAGTTACCCTGAAACTGTATACTTCCTGTCTGTCCCAGTCTTTGCCGGGGCCTGGGGGAGATTTATTGTCCAAACACACACAGTTAACTAATGGGGAAAAGTCACAGGCAAATGAGCCCGTTTTCTTTTTGTTTCTTTAATCAAACCTTTGGCCTCAGTTGGTGGAGAGGCAGCCCATTCCCACAGAGAGTAAATACCCAGAGATCAGAGTTCCCTGGTACAGACTTGAAGAGCTCTGCACCGGGAAGGTTCGGCTTTAAAAAAAAAACAGAAGGCACAATTATAAAAGCTGCCTTCACATGGTTCTGTATGTTCGACATGATTGGAGGTTTTGCAAAAATACTCTCTGCATACAAATGGTTTCAGTCAAAAGACTAAAAATGGACGGTGACGTGTTTGTGTTTAAGCCATTTCTCTCATGTTCATTCCTTGTTTGATTTTCGAGCTAAACACATACACTTCCAGTTATGGTTCGAGAAGGTGTTTTTTATGTGCAGCAAGAGTTCAAACAGAGACAAAAAACACAGAGACGACATCAACAACAGTATCCACAATAAAAACACATTTTAAGCAAGTACAGGGAAATGGAAAATTCCTACCACTTACAAACATGCAAAACAGATGCCCATTTTTAAGAATGTGTAAAAGAGAACAGAAATCTTTTTTTGTATTTTTTTAAATGGACACCTGAAGGCAGGCTCTCAGCTCAAGTCCTTGGAAGCATCACCTTCCTAATACCGACAACACGTCCATCCTGCTCTAATAAACCACACAAAGTGAATCAGACAGGTGGTCACCATTACTTTTAAAGTACAGAAGAACTCCTGGAGAGAAAATGAAGGGAGTGTTTTAATAAAGTAGATATGGAAGAAATTAATCAGACCTCACACAGAATAGACTAATAAAAATCTGCTAAAAATTAGTCTACACTTTGAACTACAGGTTTAAATAGAAGCCACATCCTCTCTGCAGACTATAGATCCTCTCGCTCCCACAGGGGAAAAGAGACACAAGTAGTATTTAAAACTGATGACTTAAATACTACAAGTATAAAATCATTATCAAGTCATTGTCCCTTTGATGGTTTATGTAGTTTCCCAGAGTAACAGATACACACCAGATGTAGAACCCCAGCGTTCGGAGCAGCAGCGGGATGTTGATGCTGACAGATTTAAAGCGTCATGTAAACTGCTGTGTTAATCACATTTGGATGTGTACAGTTTATTGGAAGACAAGACAGTTTTTATAGGCTTGCTTGTAATTTTCACAAATAAAATCTCATCTTTATTTGCGTATTAGTTTTACAACTGTTATTAAAGCAAAATGAGTAATGAGTTTAAAGAGTTGTTACAACTGCTTTCTATCAATATTTCTGTTTCTTTATTTATGCCTCATAGAATTACTGTGTGCGGGCCTTGGTCTTTTAGGAAAACAAATGAGACACAACATATGACAACATGTGTTATTGTTTACATTGCATCCTGCCAGCAATTATTCCTGTGTGGTCTTCTTGTAAACCGCACAACCTCAAATTCATATCTGATATTTGACCTCTTAATGGTGGTAACTTGAGGCGATACAGGAAACTTTGCAGTAGCCAACAGTGCAAAATACAGTGTGAGTCAGTCAGTCAGCATTTGAAAGTACTGAGTATCGAAGCATAATGAACAGAGAGACAGAGAATGGAAACATGTTTGCTAAATTTAATAGGAGACACTCCCTGGCTAAAAGAAGAGTGACGCGAAGCTGCACACACATCCACCCATGAACAGGGCATCACCCTGATTTCATTATCACCATATGAGAATAGTGAAAGGAAATACTCTGGATGGAAAAATGACCCTCCCTCAGACCTCAGGCCAAATGCCGCCAGAAACTGTGGGTATCACAAACATCTGTTAAATCCACTCTGATTTATACAGCTTTCTTTATTTGGAGACTCTAAATTGCGACTTTAAATAGGTGTGAATGTGAATGGCCTCTGTGCATTGGGCCTGGCGATACGCTGGCTGACTGAGAAGGATGTACCCGGCCTTTCACCCAAAGTTACTCTGTCTCTCTTTCAGTGCCACTAATGTCTGCAGTCAATGTATCCTATAGGAGCCTGGAAACCAGATCAATCAGGGAGGTCTGCCATGTGCCCATTTAGATCCATTTCCATCCGTCCTGAAAGTGGTTGGGCAAATCACAACCAGTTATCTAAAATGGGGCGGGTTACCATTACTGTCTGATTAGGAGAGCCAATAACTGAATCATTCTCATTACCAAGTAAGATGCCTGCCATTGCTGTGGAGCAATCTTTTGAATCTGGTATCGAAACAGTATCAAACAAACTGCATGGTACAATTACTTTGAAGAAGAACTAGCAGCTGCTGTGGAACATTCAGCTTTAGTGTGAAAACATGGAAGATCTAATTCAGTTAACAGTTTGAAAGTTTCGTATTATCCCCACAGACAGATATTACGGTGAATTTGTTGGTAAAAAGTCGCCTATTTACATATTCAGAAGACATGAAAACAACATTAACTTACTAACTAACTACAAGCTTTGTTTTGGTCTCTGCTAACTCCTGAAGAAAATATCAAGATTTGAAGTTGCTTCATTATGTTCATCATCTAGTGAGAATGTGTCTGTCTGTTGTTTGTTGCTTGGCAGGAAACATAATTTAAACGTCCTTAGGTCTCCTTAGCCACGTGAGTGTTTGAGGGGTGGGTTATTTAAAGGAAGTAGTGAGGCAGAGTATTGGAGACAGATAGCGGTGAGGGGTCAGAGGGTAAGTTTGGGAAATACACAATTACAGCTCAGTGCATCTGTGAGACTGACACAGACACTGTGAGGTGAGGAAGGGGGGGGCAGGCACGTGTCTGTGCCACAGCAACATAATTTGTGGAAGCAGAGTTCAAGTTCAGGAGACCTGCAGAGCGCCTCAGCCGGTCAGACGGCCGGGTCAGATCCCAAACACCTCGTTTCACCCCACATTTTCTCATCTGAGCTCTGTGCATGGGAATTACAATTAAAAAATATCACACTAACCAAGGAACACATCATGATCCTCAAAATTGATTTATAATCACATATTCTCATTAAACACACATTTTAAATTTTAAAACATGGGTAGTATAGAGAGGGTTTTTTCCCCTTTACTGAAATGAAGAACAGATTTCACTCTGGACACCTTGATCTTCAAATACATTTAAGTACTTTTGCTTGAAAAGACTGAAAGTAATTAGACCATAATCCAAAGATTTTTTCAACTACTCAAAAAGGCCTCAAAGAGCAAATTTGTTTTAGTATTGTGCTGAATCCAAAAGGTCTCATATACTCTCCCCACAAAACGATGAAGGATTAAACTAGAATTTGTGATTTGTTTGAAAAGTTGAACCTGTGTTATGCAACTTGGCATTAGAATAAGAGACAAGCCTCTCATTCTGTTTCGTTACTATACCACCACATTTTCCTCAAGTCCATTCATTTTCTATCCTCTCCCCACCAACCAGTTGCACATTCCTAGAAAACCTCCAAACCTCAAACCTCACAAGTCCAAACCACCCCAACTGGCTCTTTTCAACACGGAGGAACAACATCTCCACTCCGGGCTCCCTCCGGATGTCCGGGCTGAACCCAGTCACCTGAAGAAGGAAACCCATTTTGACCACTTGTATGTGCGCCCTTATCCTTTTTGTCACTTCCCATGATTGAAGTTTAAGTCGGGTGAATGTTGGCGCGTCCATTGACTCATTTAAAAACGGTTTTATCCAAAATAAGTCAAAGACGGGTTAAACACAGATTTATTATCTTGTTTCAAACAAGATTTCTTGGTCTAAGTCAGACTGACAGAGCTGAACTCCTGACCAGGGTTGCTGGTCTGGTATAGAAGCAGCAGTTATTTCAGGGTTTGTCACTGGCCCGGGTTGCTGTGTTTCAGCCGTGATGACCCTGTTTCCACTGCGGCCTCGCAGCAGGAAAAAGAGGCATCGAGCCCGGCTGCAGGGCTGACAGTGACCGACCTGTGCTTGTCTCTTCCTGTGTCCTCGTTGGCCAAAAAGTCTCTTCTACCTGTATCTGTGTGCTTGGGAGTTTATTTTAACTCCTGCAAGTAACAGGGAGGATGTTTTTACATGTTTGCCTGCTGGTGCTTCATAAACCGTAAACTTTTTTCTACCATGCAGTGAAAAATCACAATCACACACAAAAAACTACATAACACTATGGCCGCCTCTCACCTTGAGATTGAGCAAACTCATCCCTGTGACCTCCTGCGACCTCGGTGGCAACCATGACGACGATGACAGTGCAGACCAGACCAGTCCTCCGTAGCATTTCCATGGTTACTACAGTAGTTGCTATAGTAACTGAATTCAGTGCAGTGGTTTCCGGGCCTCTGTCCCAACATGTCTCCTGCCCTCTCGGATTGCCCCGTCGCCTAGCAGTGGGACAGCTCAGCGCTCTGTTGGGCCATGGCTGCAGGAGGAGCTGAGAGTTCACACGGACATAGCAGCCTCTGGAGTGTGTCGATCGGTGAGTGGGGACGGAGTCCGGAGAAAAGTCCTCAAAGACGTAGAAAAAGCCTGGACAGATCTCCCAAGGAGCTCTGGTGGGTTTAGTCTCCTCTCTTTGCCCTGCGGAAGAGAAACTGTTCAGCGAGGAGCAGTAGATCAAGAGAGACAGTGAAACACAGGCAGAGACAGAGAGAGCGAGAGCATGAGATCTCATTGACCCATGCAGTTCCTAGTCTGACAAATACCCAGGTCACATTCAGGATCCAGTGAAGGGCCGGCCCAGTCCTGCATTATTCCCTCAGCTAATCAATCTTGTCTCTGGCGAAGGGCAAACACCCTGTCTTTCACTCTGATGACCAGAGACAACAGCAGGTCCCAACCTGGGGCCCCTGAGGCCCCGCTCTTTAAGCTGCCTGCCCACCGGAAAAAGTTCAAACACAAAAGAAGCCATTGATCTTGTAAAAAGCTGCTGCTTAATGCCCAAACAGGGCTTGAAGTGAGTATTATGTCAGAGGCTCTGGGGGTAAAATGAGCCAATTTGAGAGGAGCAGCAGGTTGCCATCACCGCTACGCTGGCTGACTGTGATGCTTGGCTGTATGGCTGAGTGACTCGCTGGCCGGCTGCCTGACTGTACAGCTCTCTAATTGGCTGGTGTCCAGGGTCACGGACGGACAGTTTGAGTGTCTATATGAAGCTTGTTTACATCTGAGACAAGTTTAGAGTCCTGTAATGATTATAGCCTGAATATTGCTGAGTAACTCAGAATTTTGGGGAGTTTGTGGCAAAACCAAGTCTTTTTTTAACTTACATATATTATATATTAACAGTCTTGATATGGAGCCCTGAGATTTTACTTAACATCAACACTGTTTCTAAATTACAGGAAATCTCGTTTCATTTTTCTGTGCTGCAAGTTCTTTACATATCATGCAATTCATACTCAATATATATTATAATTAATCAGACTAGGTCTAGATATAATAATATAACTTTGTAACTTTTGACAAACAATGGGTGAGAGAGAGTACACCCTGGTAAGGTCGCCAGCATATCGCAGGTCTGACATTCACACCTATGATCAATTAAGAGTCTCCAATTAACTCCAAACTGCATGTCAATGTGGGAGGAAGCCAGAGTTCCAGGAGGAAACCCAGGCAGACATAGGGAGAACATGCAAACTCAGAACCTTGTTGCTGTGAAATTGGAGGACAGATTGGTGTAATTCATTCTTTAAACACATGTTAAAGGTCTGCCCCTGGTGTTTTTGAATAACAAGAGATGATGATGGTCATTTAGAGGCAACAGACAACTACAAATCACAGGTTAAGATCTTGAAAAGAGGAACTTTGATCATTTTCCACACTACTTATTAGACTGGCCTGGATGTAAATAAACCTGAGTTACATTTAACTGAGCTCTTTTCCTTCCTTTTCATTTTTTTTACTTAGAGACCAACATAGAACAAGTCTGCTTCATAATAACAACGGAAAATGACTTCCTCTGACCCAAAGTGCCCATTATAACAACAGAGCAGTGCCAGGATCAGGAGTCACAGTTTCATGGATGCCCTTCTCTTTGACTTGAGTTTCCTGGCTTTGAGTTTCAGTGTCAATGAACCCCCCCCCCATCCCCTGCATCCCTTCCTCAGAGCAGTCTGGGGCGAGGGGAGCGAGAGCGGAGACGCCACACTGGCCCAGATGGCTGGCGGCAAACCAACTGCAGCCAAAGGTAATCGGAAGCAGATGGGAAACTTTTTGGTGACGAGAGCAGGGGGGGGAACAAGTTGCCTCCTGAAAAGAAGAGGAAGAAAGAAAGAAAAAAGACGAGTGCAAAGCCCAGAGGGGAATGAAAGAGAGACCGCGAGCGTTAGCTGCTCGAGCCATTCTCTGAAACGAGTGTGGGGTAATGAAGTTGAAAAAAGCCCTAATGTGCCTCTAATTTCATTTCAAACAGCAAAGGGACGGTACAGTCAAAAGAGAAGTTTCTTAAAAAGCACTGAGGGGTCTTTGTACTGTTGCAGCTCCTACGTGGAACAACCCAAAGTCTTTCTCTCTTCCCCTCCCTCAGGCTTTCTCCCAGTCATTTCCTGCACAGGCCAAGCTCCCCCCTCCTTCATTACCTCTGCTCCCGCTCTCGATTTATTGTGGGGTTATTAAACTTGCATCTCGATATCAAGTGCTTTTCATTTCTACTAACTCCCCCGTGTTTATTTAAACAAGAGAACCAAGGGGAGGCTGGACCCCCCCCCCCCAATGCTGTCCCTCTGTGCTTTTCATGTAAAGCTGCTTAAAAAGATTTGTGGACAGTGTTTGAGAAAGATTCCCACAACAACGTGCATGCACTGCTTTCTGGGTAAATTATTGCTCCATTATAAACCGCACATTAATGCAGGTAAATTAAGAGTCGACTGTCTCTCAGAGGCGACGGTGTCGTACATCTTCCACGACTTTCCCCTCTGGGCTGTATTACTTTTTGGGGGCGAAAATAAAATACGTCTGTTTGTCAGCAGGCCAAGTGAGCACATACTCTGAATCTCTCCACAGTGTTTTGCTTGGATGAACCTCGATTATCCAGCATATAGCTGCAGAAAGAAAGAGAGCGAGAGCGGTCCGAGCTGCAGACGGGCCGCACAGTTTCCAGCGCAATCACAATCTGCAAAATAGGAAAGGAGGAGGGCAGAAAGAAAGAGGTCGTTGTTGCAACAAGGGACGGAGAAATTGCACCGCTCAGAATAATTAGGTGGGAATTTAAGGGTGGGCCAAATTTGCGATGTGATCAAGCCAGTGGAGCCAGAAGTGTTTTGACACATCTTTCTTGTTTTGCTTGTTATCTACTAAGGAGGGCTACCTGGTGTCGTGCATGAAAAAGATGCACAATTAGGTTTTTTTTCTCCTCTGAAGACTGGAGCTAACTATGCTGTCCTTGTCTCTGACTGTTGCCAGGGAAAGTGGAGCTATCCGAAAACTAGCACACTAATCAAAGCCATATGACCGGCTCAAAGTAAAGTCTGTGTGGAGCAAACAGATGCTAAGTGTCCCTCAGCTTAGCTTCGAGTCTAGCTCTCCCCCACCCTCTCTCTCTCTCTCTCTCTCTATGCACTTTGATCAGGGAGTAGCTCATGAATCAGCTTTAGGTTCAGTTTATTATTTTATTAAAGCTTCGGCAGCCTCTCTTTCCTAATAGGACCATGAGGCCGTGGGATCAAATGGTCCACAAGACGAATGCGACGAGTCAGACGCAGCATTTCTGTCGGCCTCAGCAGCAAACGCTTCACACAGATCTCCAGATGAAACAGGTGATAGAAATAATACAGAGAAGTGGAGGGGGGATATAACTCAGACTAAACTTTCTGTCTGGTACAAAGGTAGAGAAAGAGAGAGAGAGAGAGAGGCAGGCATTCCTTTCTCTATTTCCCCAAATAAACAGTGTGCAGATGAAAAGTGGGAACGTAAACAGGCCGGAGAACCTCGGATGTGCTCCCCTAACTCCGAAAATGTGCCTCTCAAGTCTGAAACAATATTTAGTGAGGCAGGGAGCTGACTCGACACGAAAGTGAGTCAGCCAGCAGCACTGGGAACACAGCACAGATGGTCGTGGAAGGTTTTCTCTTTTCTGTCTCCTATCATATTCTTTTCGTGCAGTTTTTAATTTGGTTTAGAGCTTCCAGACGTCCGAAACACTAAAAATACACCACACCAGACAAAGAAAAGTAGCAAATACTCACATTTGAGAATAGAGAGTAAGAATGTTTGGCTTTTTCCATGGGAAACAGACCTGATGATTGATTACCAAAAGTTGCAATCTGACTCTCTGTCGATTAACTAGTTTCAGTTCTGAACTTTTCTACAATTGGCATTGCCATTTCTGCCATAATTATTAGGGGTCCATCCAGTTCAAACGTACAATAAGTAACTTTGGCCACTAGGGGTCTCTCAATCAAAACAATAACAAAACACCAAGTTTGTTGATGTCATGATGCAGCATGGTATCATGGGAGTTGTCTTTACCACCACTGCTGATGAAAATCTATCTTACGAAATATGTGCAAATCATGTTCACGCATGAGGTGTTTCGTTTTTTTTCACGTTACGCAGCAAACATATATTCGCTTACAAGTGACCAACACAAACAGTGGAAGCAAAAAAAACTGCTAATGGGCTAGTAGTATATTTTTCCATCTTCGTACACCGTTTACGTAAAACTGAATAGAATTGTGGATTTCTCTGGGTTTGAACGTTGTTGGAAACATTTTCTATAGCGTAAGTCTACACAATATAAAACTGGTCTATTTCTTTTTAGACACTTTTAAGAAGAATTGTTAGAGTTTATATCTTTAAACACAGTTTCTTTGTAAATGTTGCCAAGAAATTCAGTGTTTTTTGCTTTAACTGTCGGTTCTGACAGACTCCTAACATGTGACATTAAGATTGTCCCAATGAGTGAGGTCTGGTGAGCTTGATAAAACTCAAGTATAATACAGTGTGTTGTAATCTTGTGGATGATGGTTTCTCCACACAGCCAAATAAAATGATGCATTTAATTATACAAAGTTTTAGCAAAATCCAAAAATCAACAGTTATTCTACCAAAAGATCAAGAAGGCAGATTTCTGTCAAGTCAGCAGAAGACCAGCAGGGACTGCAGACATGTCACACAGCTGATTAAAACACACCTATGTATATTTGTTATCCCTATTAGAGGTAACAAATGACCATCTAGTTCTTTAAAGTACTGTAAATACTGATACTAGTAAATATGGTTGTTACTGCAGTTTCTTCTGCATCTGAGTGAAACTGCAAGTTGCTCCCCCATCCGGTGAAGGACTCAATGCCATCCTTCACTCACATACCTGATGTCTGCTGTCGGCCACATCATCCACACACACACACACACACACACACACACACACACACACACACACACACACACACACACACACACTGCCCTGTCATAGGAGAAGAGAGTATCAGGATAATGTCCAGTGGCAGTTTTATTAAAGGAGGAATCGTGCAAATACTATGAGATGGAATACAAATCCACATACGTGTAAAACATGACCCACAATAAAAATCCACAAAAGACTAAATGAGAGGCAACAGTCAGAGTCTGTGCAGAACCACTTGGAGAGAAAAGAGTCTGTATGAGAGCAGAGAACCAGCATCATGTCTCCTCCAGACTTGTGCATGAAGAGGCTGAGAGTGTGGCCGGGCTCGGTGACCTACCTTCCCGTGTCCCCGTGCACAAGTGCCCGCTGTGAGGCCCGGTCCTCTGCAGGAGCAGTGGAGGAGCAGAAAGGAGCAGAGAGGAGCTGTGAGAAGTTGAGAGGAGGCGGCTCCGGCGGGAGACTGAGGAGACTCAACTCCTTCCACAACCACAGAGCTGCAGAGAGCTGTCAATCACCTGTACTACAGCCATCACACTTCCTGTCATGGCTTTCAAATTAAAAGGTGCATTGGCGAAGAGGAGTATTGTTTGTGTGTTTTCATTCAGAGCTGCTAAAGACAAATCTATTTCCACATTTCTGCACATGCTGATCTAAGATGACCGAAAAACAAACATAGCAAAGGAACTAATGTGCAATATTTTCATTTCTGTCTGCATTGTAATGACTCTTCTTCTTCTTTATCTTTCGGCTGCTCCCATTTCGGGGTCGCCACAGCGGATCATCTGCCTCCATCTCACCCTATTCCCTGCCTCCTCTACTGTTACACCAACCATCTCCATATCCTCCTTCAGTACATCCATGAACCTTCTCTGAGGTCTTCCTCTTCTCCTTCTACCTGGCAGCTCCATCTCCAACATCCTCTGTCCAATATATCCACTACCCCTCCTCAACACATGTCCAAACCATCTCAATCTGGCCTCTCTAGCTTTATCTCTAAACTGCTCCACCTTCGCTGTCCCTCTGATCTGCTCGTTTCTAATCTTGTCCATCCTTGTCACTCCCAACGAAAACCTCAGCATCTTCATCTCTGCCACCTCCAGCTCAGTCTCCTGTCAGCTTCACCACTAGTTGTCACTAAATTCTACACACTGAACCTTTAAAGCTAAAATGACCTATGCAACAACCTTATGTTTAAATAGTTGATGCTAACACTTTGTTTCTAATTGGAAAAGGTGTCAAATTTGAACAAATGAGTTATTCCGATGACAGTTGAATCCATAAATCCATTTTAATTTCTCCTCATAGACACAAGCGATGGATCTGAAATGAATATGCACACAGACAAGTTCTGTCCCTGCACCAGATCAATGTGGTGGCTGTAAACTCAGTTATAGAATAAAAGCCAAATAATTAAAACTTCATTGCGCTTTCCACTATTTTTTATGTGAAATAACCTTTTTTCCTAAGCTCAACAAAGTCACTGGTTATATATATGACATCCATTGCCACTAGGTGTTGCACTAGCACCAGTGTCTTGCACATGCAAATGCGCTAACATGAAAACAGGCCCAAACTGGTTAACAAAGACCAGAGAGAGGCTCAGGTGACAACACACACAGAAGGAGGATAACTTCATTTTCTGTTGAAGATACTTATACACATTACTTCATGTTATCTGTCATAGGAATGGTTATTGGCTGCTTAATAAATGTTTAGTATGTCCTGTCTTTATAAAAACCTTTACGGTAAAGGTGCAAATTGAAATTTATGGAGTTCCATAAACTAATTAAAATTTGTCAGTAAAACTCTTTCTCCACAACCAAAGCTTGGATTGAAGTATGTCTGGAGACCCGTTGCTGGACTACACTCAAGATTCCTCAAGTTCTGACGGAGCCATTGAAAAAAACCTGTGAAAAGTGTTTGTTTTATTTTGAAGGAGCACATTTTACTCTCTGGTTTTGTTTCATCTGAATTTATCTGACTTGATTTAGACGGTTCCTGCTGATTGGCTGCCTGATCTGAGAGGAAGCAGCTTCAGCCGGTGAAGTGTGTGTGTGTGTGTGTGTGTGTGTGTGTGTGTGTGTGTGTGTGTGTGTGTGTGTGTGTGTGTGTGTGTGTGTGTGTGTGTGTGTGTGTGTGTGTGTGTGTGTGTGTGTGTGCGTGTGTGTGTATGTGTGTGTGTGTGTGTGTGTATATTATAGTCCATAATAAGGAAGTATTACACACATCAAATAGAAATTAAAGGTACAGTGTGTAGAATTTAGTGATATCTAGTATTGTATAAGTATAAGTTGCATGTTGCAGTTGAACACCCCTCACCTCACCCTCTCCTTCCAAAATGAAAAAGAACCTGTGGTAGCTTCAGTTGTCATACAAACACAAAAGATGTTTAGTTTGTTCAGTCTATTTATATTTAAATACTTTATATTTACATCGAGGGGACCCTCTCTTCGGAGGCCGCCATGTCAGTAAATGTCAGCCACGACAGTAAAAAAACATGGCGGCCTCCGTAGAGAGGGTCCCCTCGATGTAAATATAAAGTATTTAAATAGAAAGTATTTAAATATAAAGTATTTAAATATAAAGTATTTAAATATAAAGGTCCTTTTCTGGGGTAAAGAAAACTACAATTCATACAATTTAGATGAAATGAACTAGTGAAAACATCGTGAGAATTATTCTACATCAAATTTCTGAGAATAGTTCCTTTTCACCTTAATCTTACACACTGGACCTTTAAGACAAAAAAAGTATTTTACCATAGTAAGGAAATTTCTATTCACACATAAATATATACATATTTTTACAGGTGTATATATATATATATCTACACACACTTTGGATTATCAATTATTCTTATATGAATGCACTGTGTGTGTGTGTGTGTGTGTGTGTGTGTGTGTGTGTGTGTGTCTGTGTGTGTCTGTGTGTGTGTGTGTGTGTGTGGGGGGGGGGGGGGGGGGGGGGGGGTTCATTCAAACTTACCCACAATTGCTGACAGCACGTTACACCACCATCAGATCAGCAGATATAACTTTGTCTGTAAAGCAGCAGCATCGCAGTGAAAGGTGAGTAGATCGTCTTCTTGTATCTGCTTTAACACATTTAACACAAAAACGTATCACGTGGTGACAATACAAGTAGGTTCTTTTATTTAAATAATAGAATAATTCAACTAAAACAGAACAGTACTGTTCAAAATCTTCATTTCTCTCTTAAATACTATATTTCAATACATATTTTATTAGTTTAAAGTAGTAGTTACCAGTCATCGTTCAGTGCATTCTAACATTTCTTGTAGTTTATTAACATCCACAACCGCAAGAGGAGCTTAACTCAACTAAACTCAACCACAGCTTTAAAAAGGCCTAATTTATTTAAAATTTATCTGAACTGAGTATATGTATATTTCTCTTTCAAAAAAAGTTTTCTTTAATTTCCACAGCTGTGTCCAAGCTGAAAGTGCGTGTGCTCCACAGTCAGACGGAACCATTGTTGCTCTGGTTTACAAAATTAGAGATTACTCGTACAATATAAAAATAGCTGCCTTCATTTAGCCTCGGAATAGAAAACCAAAAATGGGTAGTTTTTTAACACACCCAGCAGCTCTGTGTATATAAGTGTATATGTGTGTGTTTCTTTTATCGCTTGAGACTTTTCTTGAAATGACTGGATTTATTTTGGTGCTGGGCTGAATCATGTCTGCGAAGTGTTCCAGCCACAGTCGGACAACACTGGTCTCTACAACACCAAGAGGATTTTTATGGGCCAAAATGTGCTTGTTAATTTTCAGCAGATGTTTCTTTTGTTTTATGAACGGAGATAAAACAACACGAGGCTGCGCTGCTTGTGTTATTTTAGGTCCATAAGACAGAGATTCAAAATGGAAACAAAAATGGCTTCTAACTTAAATCACTGATTGTGTGTTAACCTCAACAGTTAGTTTTTAAAGATACACTAGGAAAGTGTTTGTCGGAATGTCACTTGTTTCCAATGATGCCGTTTGCCCCTGATCTTATCTACAACCCTCCCACGCCTTCATTTGTTTTTTAAAACAAGTATAAAGGAAAGAAATCCCTTCATGTATGATGTTTAAAAGAATCTGCATCTGTTGGTGGACGCCAACACACACTCCAATGTTTTTGTGCTGTGTGTACAGAATGTACTGCACATAGAGTACAAAGAGTGACAATTATCATTGCATCTGAACAAATAATCTGCAGAAAACAGCTTGCATTAGTCAGATGATTAGATCACTGACGTCATTGGTGGAATTCACACTTGTTGATGATTCAGGAGAGTAAAATGTCTACGTGATGAGGTGCAGCGTCTGAAAGACTTCAGGGCCTAAGAGATAATCTGAGATATTTCCACAAATAATAAATTTAAAGATTACATTGATCATAAAAAGATTCCCGTCATTTGATATCAAATTATTTATCTATGCAAACAGCATCATCTCTTTCACAACGTATACCAGAGGATAAGGCAGAATATGACTGAATGAATATGAATATTTGTGCTAATATGTGTGTTCCATGTGACTCGCATCATCTACAGAAAACACCTTCTGAAATCAATCATGGAGATTTTATTAGCACCGTTTTTTACATGTACTTTAAGCCTAGAAGCCCAAAATAATGCCAGAGAAGAATTCAGCTTCTCTGAGGAGAAGAAACACTCTGGTGTGTAGATTTTGGCCTGTCTTTTCCCACTGATCACTTGGTCTCCAGCCGCTCACTTGGTCTCCAGCCGCTCACGCTGCAGCATCTCATTTACAAAACTATATGTTTGTGCAGATTAGAGGGATTCCTCCATTTTCAAAAATGGTCCGTATGTGAAGTTGTTATGAAAGATACCACGCAGCATTGTGGGTTCAAAGTTGTCTCGTGTGTCACCTCATCATCTCGCTCCACTCCGGGCGTCTGTGGCTCATGATATACGGTAAAGAAAAAAAGCCATAAAAGTCATATTTGGAGAAGAACATGATCTGTGCTGAGACTTGGCTTCTGCACGTTGTTGGATAGTGGAGAATGTTTTGGTTAGTTTAGTTGTGTCATAAATAACACCAGGGTGAATAGTATTCTTGTCATGGTGTGTGGGGAGGGTCGGTTGATTTGTAATTAAATTCACTTTTCTCTCGCAGTTTAAGTGTTATCACAGACCTTGGTGATGAATTCAGAGTCGACAGGAAAAGTTAATCATCGTGGGAGCGTTGTTGCTTAGTGTGGTGGGAATTTAAAAAAAGACAAAAAGGAAAAATAATAGAATTTGGACGTTTAACTTCAATAAGACAAAACTTAAATGGACTGAAGCAAAATGCACTTAAAGTAATGTGAGACATTTTATAAGATCTGAATAAAGGGGCATATCCAGGAATTTTTTGCATCTCGTTTTAACATTGTGAGACCATTTAATTTTGTTGGTTTCTTTGGTTTCTTTGATATTTACACAGGGGAATAATTCACAGATCGTAATCAGACATATTGAGGTGACTGATATCTATAAGTGGTTTAAATTTGATGCGGCCTGGTCCTCAAATAACCAGAGTCAGTGGTTCAATGCCCAGCTCCTCCAGTCTGTGTCTTTGAGCAGGAATGGGTGATGGCGCCTAGTACTGTTGAAAGTTTTAAATGGTCAATACATTTACCATTTTAGTTACTGGTGCATTAATGTGTAAATAGCATTTCACTATTGTAGCTTACAAAATATCTTATGCACTGTTCTATAGTTGAATCTACATATTCTACAACATCATCATATGTTTTGTATGTAAAATAATATTGAATTCTTATTAGCTAATAAATGTGTTGAAATAAAAACATTTCTCTAATGGTCACGTAGCAGCAGAATAAAATGCTTCCTTTACTACCTCAGATTATACATTTGATGTTGTATGGTAAACCAACATGAGCCATAATTTGACAACATGCATGAGCAGAGTGTGTCTGGGGTCTGGGGTCTTTGTTGTGGTGCGACAGGGGTCAAGTCACAGCGGCGTCTCATATCTTGTGGCATCAATGCGTCTCAGCTTTGTTGTCCACTGCGGATGTGGGCAGCATCACAGGTGTGTGGCCAGGAAACTGAGGTTTTCATTCAAAATATGCAGGTTTGATGTTTCATCCATTTTTGTGCATATTCCACTCACATAGAAATTGGAAATTGATGGAGGACGATGACACAGTGAGGATTGGCTCAACAAATATGTCTACGTGTGCTACCCACATTATCTCTTCTCTGTGGGTTGACGTGTGTTAACGGTTCATGAACGCTGTCATTTTCAGTTTTTGAACTACAACAGACATTTTCCTTATAACTTTTCCACTCTGAAGTCAAAACCTGCTTCACTTTATCTGTACATCTTCACTTCAGCTCAACTTAAGTTATTCTATCAACACAGTGTGTGAACTCTCAGAGAAGCTGTCCTGCAGCAAAAGATCAATGTACAAACTCGTGTTTCTGACGCAGAGGGAACATTCTCGAACCAAAAAGCACCTGTTCAACGTAAAAGAGCGAGATGCTGGAGAAAGGAGGCTGTGAGGGCGGACTGTGACTTCCTGTTGTGGCTTCTGTCACCAGCGTCTACATTTGCAAACTTCATGTAGTCTCAGAGTGTGGGTGCTTCTCACTAAATATCTCATCCCAGCGCATGAAACCTCACAGCTCGTCAGTGTAGAGGACAAAACATCATCCTGTAGTTTGTCCTGGTAAAAACGTAGAAGAGGAGGTGAGGATCTCAAGATACTTTTTGTAGCATCTAATTTGGGATTTTAACAAGAAACGTATGTTTTCACCCCTGTGCATTTGTAGGTTGGATTGAATGTTTGCGAATAATTCAGGATTTAGTGAATTTAAAGAGGGGCCTTGGTGGAGGTGTGTGCTCTCTGAGTGACATTCTAGTTTTCTTATTGTTGCGTAATAGCAGTTTGCTAAAAGGCAAAAAGGTCACAGACTGGATTCAAACCTGTGTACTGGTCACACACTGCTCTTCCGTATCAGCTTATTCCTTTAACATTCACATTTGTTTATATGCTGATTTTTTCCATCTTTTTCTCTCTGGTTCTCTAGTTTCTCTCCACCATCTTCATCCAGGACATTGAGTTTAAGTCCAGCTGAAGTCTAACCATGTCCATCGACCCTGCGGCCGAGCTGCCCTTCTTCTACGGCAGCATCAGTCGCTCAGACGCCGAGCAGCACCTGAAACTGGCTGGGATGGCCGACGGTCTCTTCTTGCTCCGGCAGTGTCTCCGCAGTCTGGGTGGCTACGTCCTGTCTCTGGCGTGGACCGTCGAGTTTCACCACTACTCCATAGAGAAGCAGCTGAACGGGACGTACTGCATCGTAGGAGGGAAGCCCCACTGTGGGCCTGCAGAGCTCTGTGAGTTCTACAGCAAGGATGCTGACGGGCTGGTGTGCGCCCTGAGGAAACCCTGTCTGCGCTCTCCAGATATGCCGATACAGCTCGGCGTGTTCGACAGCCTAAGAGAAAACATGCTAAGGGAGTATGTGAAGCAGACCTGGAACCTGGAGGTGAGGCTAAAGTGATGGTTTCTCAGTTATTTCCACTTCACACACCGCTACACCATTGAGGTTCAGCCCCTGCCCATTGGCTTGTTTGTTTGTTTGTTCACAAAGTTAGATAGAAACTACTCAATGGATTTCCACACATTTTGTTGGAGGGATGGGACATAGGCCAATAAAGAACTGATTCAATGTTGGTTTGTGGCGGTGCATCCAGAATGTTTATATCACTTTCTTTAAGATAGGTGTATTTTGACATTCTGACTTATTCCCCAGAGAATAGTTTATGGATCTTGATGAAAGAAATCAGGCTCATTCGTGGATTTATTATTTATTTTTTAAATGTCCCCATCACTTTGGAAAATCCTCAGGGGACAACGGTACATAGACCCACTGAAAACTATTCAAAGGGAGGTAAACACAATATGTGAGTACAATTTGTGTGAAAGAGCTTTGACTGAGGAGACTGAACCAAATATTTTGCAGGTATTACTTAATATATTTGTAAATATGGAAGTAACATCTTGATACATACACAGGGCACCATAATAATTCAAATGGGTGTCGCCTTTTTGTGTCTGACTCTCTGTTCAGGGAGAAGCCATGGAACAGGCCATCATCAGCCAAGCTCCTCAGCTGGAGAAGCTGATCGCCACTACAGCCCATGAGAGGATGCCTTGGTATCATGGTAAAATCGCCCGGCAGGAAGGAGAGAGGCGGCTGTACTCTGGTGCACAACCGGACGGAAAGTTTCTGTAAGTCGCTGTGAGGTGATATTGTCAAATCACTTTTTTGCCTCTGATTGTTTTTTTATGTCAAAGGTCCTCTGAGGTTTTAGGTTTTTTTGTGTTTGTCAGAGTGCGAGACAGAGATGATTCTGGGACTTTTGCACTCTCAATGATATATGGGAAAACAGTTTACCACTATCAGATACTCCAGGAAAAATCTGGTAAATTCTCCATGCCAGAGGGAACCAAGTTTGACACAATCTGGCAGGTAAATGCTCTATTGCTCCTTATATGTTGCAGCTGATGTTCTTTTTTAGATTCAAATTTAAACCCATCTCAATCTCACCAGCTGGTCGAGTACCTGAAGATGAAACCTGACGGCCTGGTGACGGTTCTCGTAGAGGCGTGCCTCAACGGCAAAGCTGGCGCAAGTACATAACATTTTATGTTATTATTTCATTTTCTGAATTAGATTTATAAAAACCCACTGAGTTTCCAGTTCATTTGAAAGATTCAACAATTTAAATAATTTATAATTGATATTGTTCATACAACGTTTTGTCTTGTTACTTTGCAGAGATACCAAGTCTTCCTGCAACAGTGAGTATCAACAACTTACTGCATCATTATTATTATCATTATTGGTATTATTATCAGTATTATTATTATTATTATTGTTATTATTATTGTTTTTATTATCAGTAGTAGTAGTATTGTTATTATTATTATTATTGTTGTTATTAGTTGTATTGTTATTATTATTATTATTGTTGTTGTTATTAGTTGTATTGTTATTATTATTATTATTGTTGTTGTTATTAGTTGTATTGTTATTATTATTATTATTGTTGTTGTTATTAGTAGAAGTAGTATTGTTATTATTATTATTATTATCTGAGATTTGTACTGTGACATTTTCAGAGACGTGCAAATGGATACACACCGCCACCTCGAGGTCAGTCTTGTGAAGTACCACCAGTAAAATTCACTTCCTGCATCACAGTTTTCAGACAAACAATGAGCTGCTCTGTTACATGAATTTTAAAAGGTTTATTGTATATTTCCGCAGCATTAATGTATGAGAAACAATTTAGCTGAATCGTGTGAAATTAATATTGAGTATTTTATTTATTCTTGGGTGTTCTAATTCAAAACGCTGCATCATATTTTACACATTAATTATATGTTGTGTGTGTAAAGTAAAGTAGTGGAGGGATTAAAATGGGATTAAGTACAATAATCTTGAAATTCTGAGTGCTGTGTTTGATTAAATGTATTCAGCTCTATAATTCGAATTTTAAAAGGAGCTTAAAAGATGCCATCTGTTTAACAGTGTGCACGGGACATGTGAAAACCTGCCAGCAGATTAACATCAAAACCTGCTGGATTGTGCTTTTCCCACATGTGGTTTGTATCTTCATCCCACAGTGGTTGCAGCGGCCTCCAACTCAGCTGCAGAGCGGGATCTTCTACCTATGGACTGCACTGGGTTCAACGCGTACCACAACCCGAACGACTTGAAGAAGTTTGACATCAAGAGGAGTCAGCTGCTGATGGACGAGGTGGAGCTCGGCTCTGGGAACTTTGGCTGCGTCAAGAAGGGAGTTCTCAAGACTGAGGCGTGAGGACTGAATCATTATAAAACAAAGATATGAGAAGATAGAAACTGTAAAATAAACTAATGAGACATAGGCTATTGTATGATGTATGCACGTGATATCATGTCTTTACCCAAACCAAAGTTTACAACGTTCATTTTGATTTTTTCCGGTCAGTGGTCAGATCGACGTGGCCATCAAAGTGCTGAAGAATGAGAATGAGAAGCTGGTGAAGGAGGAGATGATGAGGGAAGCTGAGATCATGCACCAGCTGAACAACCCCTTCATCGTCAGGATGCTCGGCCTCTGCAACGCTGAGAGCCTCATGCTGGTCATGGAGATGGCTTCTGCTGGACCCCTCAACAAATACCTTAGCAGCAACAAGTGAGATCAATCAGACTCTGTTTCATTTGAAGCAACTAAAGAATCCAGATATTTACAAGAAGAGAAAACATTTAGACATAAATTAGGAAGAAATATACAGAACGGTCTTAATCTTCTATCACTGTGTGACTCCTCAGACTTATGTAAGTTGGGAACTAGCGATATACAACATCCTTAGAATCATGATTTGTAAAATTGACTTCATCTTATTTTCATGTTATCCACAGGGATACTGTAACTGCAGAGACCATTGTCAACCTGATGCACCAGGTGTCGATGGGGATGAAGTATCTGGAGGAGAAGAACTTTGTGCACAGAGATTTGGCAGCTCGTAACGTCCTGCTGGTCACACAACAGTTTGCCAAAATCAGTGATTTTGGACTCTCAAAGGCCCTGGGAGCAGATGACAACTACTACAAGGTCCTCGTGATGTGACAAAATGTTCTTAAAGTAGTCGCACTGCAAAACTAAAGTGACGTAAATGCAGAATAACCAAAGGATCAGGGCGTGAGAGGACATCAGTGTTGCGGCTAATACAAATAGATAGTTTTGTTTGATTACTTTTCTGGGAAGACCTCACGTTTCACAAATACTACCTCTACATTATCATCCTCAGCACATGCTTCTGGCCGTGGGTCAATTAATTGACTTAAAGAATGTTGCAAGCTGCCTTTTGGTGACTCATTGACAAGCTGCTCACTGTCACACATTTTGTGTTGCACAGGCTCGCACTGCAGGTAAATGGCCCCTGAAGTGGTACGCTCCAGAGTGTATTAACTTCCACAAATTCTCCAGTAAAAGTGACGTGTGGAGTTTTGGTGTCACCATGTGGGAGGCCTTCTCCTATGGAGGGAAGCCTTACAAGGTAAAATACTGTATACATTAACTTCATCACAGTATTCACACTCATGCAGGATCAGGATCTGTCCTGAATGTCACCTCCCCTCTTTTCTCTTTTTTAACTTTGTCCAGAAAATGAAAGGACCAGAGGTGACACGTTTGATTGAGAGTGGAAGCCGGATGGACTGTCCAGTGGCGTGTCCAGAGCGAATGTATACACTGATGAAAGAGTGCTGGACGTACAAGTGAGAAACTCATCTGACTGAATGTTGTGCATGTGTTAGATAGTTGATCTTGTGAGTCCCATTGAAATCAAAATCCCTTTTGCAAGAGAGCGCTGAGGATGAATTACACACATACCATACATGCAGTGATGTAACCTATCCTGTGATCTGGTGTCATGTTTATTTTTATTTAACACTCTAGTGGAAGAAGTAGAGCAGGTAATCCACGAACCAAAAGGTTGGTGGTTCAATTGCATTCCCCACTATTATGCGTGCCAAAGTGCCATTGGGCAGGATACTGCACCATAAATTGGCCCTGACGACTAGTCATTGATGTTTGGGAGAGAAATGAATGTGTGTCAATGGTAAAACTGTAATATAAAGTGCTTTGAGTGGTCATCAAGACTAAAACAACTTATATCTTTATGAATAGAGATCCATTTACCATTTAGACAACATAGTGTCTTTCACTCTACAGTTCTTGTGACTTTTGATCTTCCATTAGTCACAACCTTTCTAACGGCTGTTCTCCTCCTCACCAGGCACGAAGAGCGTCCAGACTTCAAGAAGGTTGAGGAGTCCATGAGGTTGTACCATTACTCCATTTCCAACAAGGCCAAGCCTGAGGGAGCCACAGCCACTGCAGAGCCTGTCAAGTAGACAAGAAACAAGCCACATTCTGTTCCAGCGCTGCACAAAGCCTCCTTTCAGCTGGCCATTAAACAACCAAAACAAAGAGCTTTTTATGAACGGGCCACACTGACCAGCTTCAACTACTGTACCCATACAGCTAAACAGGCCCTAGTGACAATAAATGTGCATTTGTATATTAAACCTCAGTGGGTCGGCCATGTGAGGAGGGTCTCTGTCTGTCTGTAGCGGTTTGAATGTTCAGTGTCGACGTCCTCACGTTTAAAATGTATTTTTATATTCTGAGTATAATGAGAGCAAATGGTACAAGTTGTTTTTTCATTGTAACCTGCCACCACTTCAATGCTGGGATATCAACATTTCTGTGAAGTCAGCGATACAAAGTCAAAGTTTGATTTACTTCCACACAAAGTTTCTGAAAAAGGAAAAAGGAACGTTACCATCATATAGGACTATGTGGGATATTTGATTTAGAGATACCACAGAGTAATTCCAATAGACTGTATATAACAATGCAATGATATAATCATCAATTACTGGTGAGGTCAAAGATGACAGTTGTGACAGAAATGTGTGGCAAATAATCATTAAGAGGATTACACAGCTGACCTTCAGACCCGGGCATCCACGGCTCGACCTAAACTATTCTTCAAAAACAGAAAGTCTTACATTGAACAGCAGCACAGTTTTTGGTGTGTTAAGGAGGGTTATTATAGCCAATGACTTTTTTAAATAGCACCACATAAACAAATAGTCCGAAATAACCAGTAGTTTAAATTGGCCTTATGTGCAGAGATACATTTTAGGTTAAAGGTCAATAGCTTTAGAACCTTTAATTGTTCAGGAACCAGATGTTGGCTTTGGTTTTCCAATTGGTAATTCAAACATGATATTGTGGTTCATAGTAACTGCGTTATTAAATAAATGGGATTAGTCAGGCTGCCCCCTGCCAAAGGAAGTAACTCTGAGCTGCCAGGCAACACCGAGGGCCACACAACACAGGAAGTTCATAAAATAGTCTTCAAAATAATGGCCTCAAAGTTTTCACATAAACCAATTGACCCATTTGTGTGGTTCTGACGAAACGTACTGCTGGATTTAGTATGTATCTGTATTCAAAGTTTTAATAAAGTAAGAGTAAAGAAGTATAAGCAGCAAAATGTATACAGGTAATCAATGTGATATATAAAGGAACAGCTCAAAATTATATCACATCTCACATTTGGGAGATTCAAAGAAACATGTAATCACATTATTACACATTGGTTATCGAACAATCCACTTTTTCCTCAGCCACAGCCACCCCAATGGGATGTTGGCAGTTCTATACATGTGCACGATAAAAACATATTATGTTATTGTGCGGTTTGTCCCTATTGTCTTATAATACGTGTTTAAAGTATAAAGTTATATAAAGTGTGAAAATAATAAATAAAACCAGTCACGTTGTTTGAAACAAATTTGTGTTTGATCATATTTCTAATTTTTTGTGTGACGTTCATAGTAACAGAAGATGATTATTTTGAAGGTTGCCACCGGAAGTGTGTGTCAGTGCCTGAGGTTTGACTGTGGTTGCACTTTTCGTTCCGCAGGGAGGAGTCCTCCGTTAGTTTCTGTAGGAAAGTGGCGTGTTTATAGAATTATCAGTGATTCCACGACATGTACGGCGCCATGTGTCCATAATGTAGTCCGTGTGAGCTGCCTCCGTGAAGCTATCGATCAGTGACCGGGCGATAATCGATCAAACACCGAAGGAAACTGACGGAACAGGAAGGCGGAACAAGTAAGTTCTCGGGAAAGTGGCTTTGATCTGAGCGGTTTGATCAGCGTCTGATGACCTGTCTGTAACACCGACGAGTTTATTTCACATAAGCTGTGATTCAATATAAGAACCGTGGGGTCATTTCGTCCTGTTTGTGTTTTTAAGTTTCAGGAAGCAACAAGTCGGAGTTAGCTCGAACCGTCCGTCCGTTACCAGTAAACTTACAGTCGTCATGTGCCCCCGCTCTTTTAATCTGCGGCTCTTGTTTTGCAAAATGCGACAAAGAAACGACCTCAAAGTTCGTGTTGAAGACGGAGGTGTGAGTGTTAGGATGGAGGTGTGAGGGACCCGGGAGATGATGTTAACACCCGGTCAGAGCTCGTTTTATTGTCATTCCGCGGATTCCTGTCGGTGAATGAGAGTCAGAAGTCGGAAGCGAGTCTGTGCTGTGTGACGGTGAATGAGGCCCTTTGTGTTGACACTGCTGAGACTTGTACCTGAGCTCATGATCAAAGGCATGAAGTCTGTGGTCCTGAATCAGCCTCCTCACACAAACATGGACTGATTCAACTGTATTCATGATCTGATCACCCACACATGTCTCCACTCAAACACCTACTGATGGTGTTTTACCTGGATATGACATCTTTGATTTTCAACGCGTCACAGGGCTTGGCGGTAATCATTAATTCAATGTCAGTATCACATACACTGAAAACAGAGAATTATTGGAGCAACCCTTCAATCAGTAATACACAAATGAACTAGTTTGACTAACTCAAAGTCACAGTTGCGACCTTTTATTTGAAAGAACCAAATTCATTTGTGTATTAGGTCATTTTTTAAGTTGGTAGCAAATGTAGTAGCAAAAAACTATCAATTTAAAAGCAGTTGGTAAAAGTACGTTTGCAGACAAGATTTAAAGATACAGTTTGTAATATTTAGTGACATCTAGTGGAGAAGTTCCATGTTGCAGCTGCATATCCCTCACCTCACCCTCCTCTTCAAAACATTAAGAAGAACCTTTGGTAGCCTTCAGTTGGCAGCATCCGCAGAGAGGAGCTGCTCCTGATGTAGATATAAGCTATTTAAATAGAAAGGGCCATTCTAAGGTCAAGAAAACAACAAGTTTAGATGAAACATACTTGTGAAAACATCACTAGGATTAGTTAATATTACATTTCTGCCAATTTCACCTATATCTTAGACATTTGACTTTTATGTGATGTTTTACTGTGACTTTATAATGTGACATTTATCATGATATTTATCAATAATTACTGATAGTATAAATCTTGAAAAGTTTTGAAAGTCTTGAAAGTCTTGAAAGTTTTGGTCACAGAGCCCAGCAACAACGCCATACCACAAGATGAATTCATTTGAATTCACATCAGCCTAAGAAGGTGGATAAGGAGCTTAAACGTCACCACATCCGTGCAAGTTTAGACCCAAGACAATTTAAACTGGACCAAATATGCGATTATTTTCTTCCATAATAAATCTGCTGAGGATTTTGTTGTTGAGTTTAAAAACCTAACATGCCAAAAAATGAAGTGAAGTCTTCTGATGTCTTTTTTTCTAATATTTAGTTTGTAATGACATAAAACAGAGAAAACATGAAATACTCACATTGAAGTTGGAGGAGCAATATTTTTTCTAGCATTCCTAATGATTTTCTAGCTCCAGTGATAAATCAATAATCAGAATAGTGGTAGATTAATCTTCTGTTAATAGAATAATTCATGATTTAGTTAATAATTTCAGTGGAGTGCAACTTTCAAGTCAACTCTGATGTATTACATGTTAACTATGCATGCCAGAATCTAATAAACCTGAACTTATCAATTAAAAAAATCTGAAGATTTATAGTTATTGAAAAATATTGTTAGCCCTAGACTGTAATATTTGGTTATATGTTTTTTTGACAGAAACTATGCATTTCAATGCAGGCGTACATTCATTAACCAAACTCTGTCCCTTTCCTTCTATCTGCTTCTTCTATTTTTACGCAGGATCACAGAACCACAAACGGACTCCGTCCATAACAAAACTCTTCACTGGTTATTTACTCGACCCTTTGACCCTGACAGTAAATAATTCACTTGAAGCGTTCAAACAAATCACCAGCCGCTGTAGCCGCCACATATAACCATGTCCATGGCGCTGAAACAAGTCTTCAACAAAGACAGGACATTCCGGCCCAAGCGTAAGTTTGAGCCCGGGACGCAGCGCTTCGATCTGCACAAGAAGGCCCAGGCCTCACTGAACGCCGGGCTGGACCTGAAGCAGGCTGTGCAGCTGCCCCACGGCGAGGACCTCAACGACTGGGTGGCAGTCCACGTGGTCGACTTTTTCAACCGCATCAACCTCATCTACGGCACCATTAGCGACTCCTGCACCGACCAAACCTGCCCCGTCATGTCCGGCGGGCCCAAGTACGAATATCGTTGGCAGGACGAGCACAAGTACAAGAGGCCGACCGCACTGTCGGCCCCCAAGTACATGAGCCTGCTCATGGATTGGATCGAGGTACAGATCAACAATGAAAACATCTTCCCCACCAACGTCGGTAAGTGCTGCGATTAGACACAGACAGTACGTCAAGACTCAGAATTAGGTCAGTAACTGAGATTTAGATTTTTTCTTAGCTTTGCAGAAGTTCAAGAAATCCAAAGATCAAAGTCAAAATGATTCAAGTAGTGAACAAACCAAGTCTCCACCCATTCAAAGACTCAGTCCACAGACATAAGAAACAGGGCTGTGACCTGTCACAAAGATGTTCCTCATAGAGGAAAGTAGATACAAACATATTTATAATACCACATCATTTTTTGGTCTTCTAAAATACTGAATTATTTTAGTTTTTGGAAAGTGAGCCCTTAAATTTTCACTCATTGACACAGTAGACATATGTAATGTGACCATGGGTTGCAATTAGAAGAGTCATAAGCTGCAAAAGTAGGAAACTCGTGTTGTAACATGCACTCGCGCTGTATTTTTAATAAATGACCTGAATGAGGTTCTGTCCTTTCCGCATGAGTCACATGAAAAAAAGGCATGAAAGCATCTAAAATCCGAAGCCGCTGTTTCTCAGCTACCAGACAACAAAGTGATGTTTTAGATGAAATCTGCAAGGCCACATTTATCAGATCACCTTCAGAGTTGCACATTGTACACATTGTCAGTTTATCTCCTCTTACTGTGGCATTCTGGGTATCTTCCTATCATCTCAGATTGTTGCGTCATCCATGTGTAGACTGAGTGATATGTGCCACGGCTCGGCATTTGACTAAGTACAGAAACATCCCAGCAATGGATTTAAAAATGGGCCACATAATTTACAGTGGGCTATGAATAGACACGACCTTTGCTGCATGTGTCCTCTGGAGCAGATTCCTGAAATATTATTGAATTAGTCAAAGCAAAACAAGACACTAAATTAATCACATGATCTGAGGATTATGCCTCCCCCCATTCAAGTCCTGTTGGTTTCCATTAATATATGAAATGCCTCCATCCTTAAGTATGTTGTTTTCCGTCTCCAGAGCTCAATAACACATGATGACTCAGGTGTTAAAGATCCATATATAACTTTAACCTTGACTTAAACTGATGTAGTCCCTAAGTAACATGTAATGAACATGTAGTTGTGTTTATGTGAGTTTGTTTGAATATGTGTTCCCATAACAACATTTCCAAAATGGGTGTGCGCATGATGGCACATGTGACTGAAGCAGCTATTTCTAAAAAGCTTGTTTTTGTCACTAAAGGTAAGTTTGAACCTGTTTAGTGTAAATGCTTCAATTAAATATTCCATTTAACATCTTCTGACCAACATCTTAAATCATCGAGACATGGAGCCTCAAACAAAAATCATGTGACCTCTTTGTCGCAATAAGAAAAATAAGCAACTTATTTAATGGATTCAATTATGTTGTATTAATATATTCCTGTTTTTTTTAATCCAAGCAAGTTTAAAATAACATAACCAAATCATCATGGTCTAGACAGTAAAAGGTCAGAGGGGATTGACCTCCGTGTTCTCATGTCTCCATCTGTTTGACTCCCAGGTACTCCCTTCCCTAAGACCTTCATGCAGGTGGCTAAGAAGATTTTGTCTCGTCTGTTCCGGGTGTTTGTCCACGTCTACATCCACCACTTTGACCGTGTGAGCCAGATGGGGGCCGAGGCTCATGTCAATACCTGCTACAAGCATTTCTATTACTTTGTCACTGAGTTCAACCTGACTGACCACAAAGAGCTGGAGCCTCTGGTGAGTTTATGTTAAATGAATGTGGAAATATAAATGTTTAACCCTGGAAGTAGCTGCAGCAGTGTTGAAATAAAGAGGAGACATGAGGATGCAACAAAGGTTGATAGATATTTTACTGAAGAAATGAGTTGTGTCAGATAAAGACCTGACAATGCACATATATGAAATGACCAAACTGAAGTACAGCATTAAAAAGAAGACTAATCTGAGGGGAGGAGCCTCACCCATACTGGATTACTGAGGCTAATATCAATATTTGTTTGTATCAACTAACTTTGTATTTATTAAACATTTTTTACTTGAACACATATATAAAACATAACATATAAGAATATCTTTCTAGTCTATCTAGTTTTAGAACTGCTACCAATTTGCTGTACTTACAGAGTGGTACATACAAAAAAGATTTCATAATTTAAAAAAGAAAAGATGGACAAATTACATACTGGCCACATTTTCTGAATTATTTTAGTTTATTGTTTTTTTCTGTTCTGCTCTATTATTTTAATTATTTGCAAACATAAACCCTGATACTGTTAAATTGCAGATAAGCTGTTATAATTGATAATTGGTTATAAAAAGTGAAGTAACGGGTTGTGTTGCTGTATTTAGCATTTGCTCAAAAGAAAAGGTTTCAGAAATTGACCGTGAACTGCAACAACATTAAAATGCGTAACCTGCAGACCTGAAATTCCTTTCATAATAACTTTACTTCATTTGACTAATCAAATCGAACTTTTACGCCAATGTAGGACATGCTGCATCACAAAGCATGCCAGTGACGGTCGTTTATGAAACAGGATGCTGCCACCATTTGTGCTCTTTATCCAAGAAGTGCTCACAGTCTGTATCTGTCAGAATCTGTTTTATCTCATTAATCTAGATTAGATTATTATATATCTCCAGAAATCCTTATTTTACGACAACATCCCAGTGAAATACAGCAAAGGGTCATTGAACCACTGCACATCCCCAAACTGGTTGTTACACTGACATTGATCGGGTGCTGATTAATCGATTGTTGATTAGCTCTGAGAGACTGTGTGTCCTGTGCGTGTTCGGAATGTCTCCTCCTCTGAAGTAGGTCAGTGTGAACGAAAGCCTGGAGATACATCTGTGGATGATGACGATTATTTTCATTTTACACCCAGAACCTTCCAGTCTGGTGGTTGTTTGTTACACTAACAAATATGTCTACAATATAAGCTTCAGGTTTTATTTTCAAAGATGTATCTGTTGCTGTGAGCATCGCTAATGCTAATGATGTTCGCTAATGATTACCAGTGTCAGAACTTAGCACCCCCACCCACCCGATGTCACAATGCTTCACTGTGCACGACGTTATTTGCCAAGTCAGTCGACATCGGCCAACACTAATGAGCACAAGTACTTCGTTCATCGCTGTAACGCTCTGTACTGTGTCTGTGTGTCTGCTGCAGAAAGAGATGACCTCTCGGATGTGCCACTGAGGGAGCCCAGCGGACCCGTGGACGCATGCCGGAAGCACACATCCGTCCAACTAGATGAATGCAGCAGAGAACAAACAAATTCAGAAAAGAGTCTATTTTTGTATTTAAGTACTGTAATCTATTTTAGCCACATACTTTAGGTTTTAACCAAGGACCTTGTCATGTGAGGCGTTCTGTTCCTTTCAAACATTTTATCAGAGCACAGTATTAAGAGGTGTATGTTTGTGTTGACTTTTTTTTTTGTCTTGTTTTTCTATTTTATTTGAATCTCAATCATTCCATGATGCTTCGATCTCTCTTTCTGTCAAAAAATGATCTAAGATTAGTACGATTTCTTACTGTAAATCTATAAAATCACTATGTTGCTATATTAAAATGATTACTCTTACTCTACTGTTATAATTTGTATTTATTAATCACTACTTGATTGAGTTTTCTTTTCCTGAACTAAACTTAATGAATGGATTTTCATTTCTTGGGTATAAAAGATTTTCTGAGACAGCTTTTGAAACTTAAACAATCAAATCAATTTCAGTATTTACTATTAAGTCCCATGAAGTTAAACCACAGTGAGGAAAATGCCTTTTCTTTTCTGTTTCATACTTTTATCCTTTGAATACAATTTTAGGCATATACATATATTTTTGGGGGTCAGTTGCATTTATGTAAAACTCAAGTACAGTGGTACAGTGCTGGCGACCCAGACATGATCACGTCTGTGTTATTGTACACTTTGAGCCTTGAGCCACCAGGCAGCTTCTCGTATGTCAAACCTGCAGGTGTTAGTTGCAGATACTGTTGGCAGTTGAAGGTCACACGAGATTCGAACCTCACATGACAAAACTCTGCTGACGGAGGCGGCACATGTTTGAAAAACAAAGAAATGTTTTATACCGTCCACTGGGGGGCATCAGACACCATAACCTCTGTGTTGATAAATAGTGTAATCCAAGTTAATGTCCCCCCTTATGAAATCTGCTCAATGTTCCAGTTCTGGTCATGAAGAGGGGATGGGGGCACTCGATCGGGGTTAATGATTCGACTCAGCAGCAGGTTATGTAAGAAACAGGCCAGACTGCTGCGATGATGAACACAGAGAGCTTTTGTTTTGAATGAGCCTGGCTGGGTCAATAGGCTTGAGGACAACATAGCTGGTTGGATTTAGAGGCAGTCATCAGTCACAATGGTTCAGATTATGCAGTTAATGAGCAGTAATCTTCCACACTAGAAACACCCATATAAACACACTTACAGGATTACCTGTTAGAGCTTCCACAGCTTGTGACAGTCATAAAATCAAGGGCATCTCTTTCTCCTCATTGACACTGCATGTTTACAGTTTGAAGAGAGGCGTGGGGCAGGAAGTGATTATATTTAAATACATTATAAGGAGAAAATATAAGTAAAAGTACATAGATATTATCAGGAAATGTACTCCAAACTATAAAATGACTTTTATGCAGAATGAGAGTTGTAAACACACTCAGCCGCACCTTTATTAGGTTCATGTGTACAGTCTGATGCAATAATACAACATGCAATGCTGTGGCATTTTACTCTACAGGGCGTCAGAAAGTAATTTACATTGAAATACATAATGTTTAAATGTGATTAAGGGCCCTTACTAAGGAAGAAGCTAAAAAGATTGTTTTACTCCGCCAGAGGTTTTGTTTTTATCTTTATTATATTATATCTTGGAATGTTTTTCATTTTCTTTAACATTGTGAGATCGGGTGTTTTTCTAGTTTCCTTGATTTTTCAGAGAATAATTGTGACTCTTCATGAAACAAATCCGGCATGTTGAAGGCACTGACATTAATAAGTGTGTATTTTAGGAATTTTATCTTGTAAGATTACGTGTTAAAAGTATCTTGGAGGAAAAGGTCAGATATTTACCTCAGATATTGTTGGGGAGGAGTATAAAGCAACAGGAAATGAAAGTTCTCAAGTACAAGTTGTACTTACGTACAGTATGGAGTAAATGTACTTACTTATTAACTTTATTACTTACTTATTACTTTTCATTCCCATGTGAATGGCTGGGGATGTGGTGATTTGTTCTATTAGTAATTGACTGGATGTTTAAATTGCTGATGGTTTTGAGTATATTTAAAAAATGTTCATGTTATTATAAACTTCAATAGACCGACATGATGTAACTATCTGTCTCAATAACATCAACCAATGATATGACCACATTGCCTGCTGCAACCTGATCCTCTTACAGGATTGTCCCTCCTCTGTCAGTGGAGTCACTTCCTGTAAAACACTGGCAACATGTGTTACGCGTGTTACGTGTTGTGCCCGCCTCTCGCTCTTCCCTCCCTCTGGTGTGTTTGTCTCTTTTCTGGAATGCATCAGCCCCCAAAGGTCTCAGTGGTTGCAAGAGTCGAATAGAAGAACTGGAGGGAGGCCAAGAACAAGGGAGAAGAATATCAGGTTGCAGCCAATCCCTCTGCAGCTCGTCCAACTCTGTCAGGGTTTACGCAGCACTGTCGAACGTGCTGCTTTGAAGGTGTGACAGTGTGATTGTTTACATGGAGAGAAAGGGTTTTGGGACACAATGTGAATCAGCAGACGTCAGATTGAGAACACACCCTAAACGGTTTCGTGGTTTGCCAGTGAGTTGCCTCATGTAGCCAGTACTGCAGCCACGAGGACGAGAAGCGATCATGATTCCAAGGCCAAAAGTTTCAGATGGTTAAATCATAAAATATTGTTCCCTTAAATACGAATGAATTACTCTTTGGGAAATTGGTGAAAATGTAAAAAAAAACACCATATATCACGATGGTGAAGAAAGGGATAAAACATTCCTGCATCTGCCCCCTGAACTGGATCCGCACCTAATCTGAATTTTGAATGGGTTCTCTCCTGACCTATATGCCATCCTTGTTTCCCTGAAACCTCTCCTGTAGTTTTCATGTAATTTGCTCACAATAAAACAAACCAAACATACAGACGGGTGAAAACATAACCTCTTTCTTTGACTTACATCACACTTGATTCAAAAACAGGTCAACTGGACTTGGTTAAGTAAAAACAGTTGACCTGTTTTTAGCTTGGCTATACCATGACCTGGAAGACTGAGAATCTCCACAGACATCTCACAAAATTGAAAATCTGTGCATTATGGATTCTGCAAAAAAAAGTTAATTTAGAAAATTATCAAAATAATAATCGACATATCATTAGTTGCAGCCCTAACTGTTACAAAACTTTGCAAGACAAATACTCTTTGTACATGCTTTTACATCAGCTGTTGTGAAACTAACTGACATTAAATAAATAAGGAGCATGACGCTGAACTCCATGTTCTGAACTACCGGCTCATTCAGAGGTGAATTTGCAACACAAACACAAAAACAGCTGAGCCTGAACATTTCAGCTGCTTGCAGACGGGTGAACAGTTGCAGCTTCTGTTGTGTTGTTGCCCCATCAGAGAGGCAATTCTAAGATTTCAAAAGCAGGATTTATTTCAACTACTTTTTTTATATGGGGTTATATAACAGAAGCAAAGTACAAGGGGAAAAAAGAATAAAAGGTTTTCTTAAGTACAAATGGAACAAAGTGTGTTGCAAAATCCTTGTTAACTTCTGTGTGAAAGGATTTTTCTGGATATTGGAGTAATTCCTGTCTCCTGTAATTCCTAGAGGCACGTACATTTTTTGGCAGAGGTTACAACAGAGCGTTTTCTCAACTGGAGCCTGCTCTCTTCTAGGAAGTTTGCTCGGGGGAGGTTTCTTAGAAAAGGTACAATCATCGCCCAGGGGCACAGCAACTTTCCTACCTGAGAAATGTACGCAATGCATTGCTACAGTGGAAGACTGACCCATCCTGGCATGTGGGTTCTTGTTCAAATGTGGAACCCATGACTCTTAATAATGTGTAGAATGATGTTCTGTTTTATTAAATTACTTTGTGCTGTAAGGTTCAAATTTAGCACTGAGGCCTCTGATAATAAGTATCGAAACGTTTGCAAAAACAATTTTGAAAAAATAAGTATTCACTTGCTGTAATATTATTGCATTTTGCTATATTGCAAAATCAAGGAGTAAAGGCGATGATACAGATGCCAGAACAACACAAGTACAGTTGTTGATACCTGTACAGCTGTGTATCCATACCACATGGGGACAGTGTAGAAGACTTGTGTCAGTAGTGTAGTTGTCATCATGAAACACAACAACAACAGCAGAGACACACCTCTGATGTATCATATTTTTCACTAAATTAACCTCCCTCCCTCCTGACTGCGTCTTGGTCGAGTGCCGTTCACACCAGAACGTGGGTTGTTGCCACCTGAAGTTATTTATGATGGCCCATCCCTCTTCCTTTTGACCTGTAGTGACACAAACCCACCCCCCGAGCTTTGACGTGTGATCTTGTTTTCCTACTAAAACCTGCAACTACACTATGTGCTTCTGGTTATAGGGATAGTCAGTCTGCCAGCAGCTTGCGTAATGTTTGCTACCACTGGGATTATGTTTGAGGGGCAGAAGGTGAGAGGAGGAGGAGAGGCAGAAAGCCTCCAGTCACAAGACCTGCTCCTGAAAACAAACCCTACATGGTTTTACTCAAGACACCCTTGATAAACAATACATTAATATGATACATTGCAAGTGTGTGGATTCTGTCTTACTCTTCATACAGTGATGACAGTGAAACAGAAAACATCACAGAGGGCATACACTAAAGCAAAGCACATGGCATAATAAAGCATGTACACTTTACATTTAATGCAACAATACATTCTATTTTTACAATCTGGATTTAATTAAGATGATGCATGTACAGCAAGCAATCACAAAAGGGATCTAACGCTCCTCTCTCGTGCCTCCGTCAGAAATACCTTTGCAGTTAATCTCCTAAAAGAAGCATGGACATGTCACGTCTATGGCATCTCACAATAAGCAGACGAGTTAAGAGAGTGCACATTTTCACATCATCACAGTTCTTGGATTTCTTTCATTATCACAACCATGAGACACATGTCTCCATCTGGCTTCAAAACGTGTCGTGAGTGTCTATCACATACAACGAAACGTGCGAATGGCTATTGGGCACATGTGGACACACCTCCTGGTTTCAGTGTCATAATAATAATATATTTTATTTCATATAGTACTTTTAAAAAATGCTGAAAGAATGAATCAGTAACACCAATGTAGTGTCATTATATGACTGAATAGGAGTGAGTCTGTCAGCAGTGAGAGTAGCCTACTTTTATTCTTTAAACTATAAATACATTTTGATGCTCAAACTCATTCACTCGAACCTAATATTACCTTGAGATACTGTTACTTCTACTGTGCAACTCATCTAAATACTTCTTCCAATTGGAAAGTCATGTCACTGCCCCTGCAGTGTGAGAGACAGACGAAGCAGGCAGTGACTCAGACGGGGATTTCTTTGAACACCCATTTGGCCACTGCCATCCATCACTGGGTGTGAAAGTAAGGTTAAGGGCATTGTAAAATGCATTGGAAATGTGACAAGGGACACAAACTAAAAATGGCTAAAATGCTTATTTATAGACTTGCATTTATTAGGTTTTTTTAAAAGATTTAAGATCTGAAAAGTAACTTCTACCTTTGAAATAAATTCATCAAGATAAAATATTTATATCAAATGAAATTCAAATTTATTTGTATCGCGCCAAATCATAATATACATTATCTCAAGGCACTTTAGAAGGTCAAGATCTTAAAAATTATAGAGGAACTCCGAGGAGCACTTTGGCGACTATGGAGAGAAAAAACTCTCATTAACTGAAGGAAACCTCTAAAACCAGACTGCTAAAGATACAGTGAAGTAGGAATGTAAAGTAGCATAAAATGGAAGTAAACCCACGTGAATATGAAAGATTTACTTATTATTATTGAATATTGAATAATATGAATAACAACCATAAATTGTATATCACAATTTTTTGTATTTCTACTATATAAATACTGATAAAAATAAATAATCAAATTATCTTAAATGAAACATTTAAACTAATTAAGGTGCACAGATCCTATATCACACAAACAGAACAACACTTATAGAGAAGAAAACCTAATTATTACACTATTGTTGTTAACAAGTAACTCAAAAGTGGTTCAGTGCATTAATGGAGTCAGTGTATTTAGTGAGGTGGTGCAGGTTATGTCTTCTTCCACTCCTTGCTTTATATAACCGGATGCTGACCAGCAGTTGTTTATGAAGGGCTCTTGTTTGTGCAGCAGCTCCACCATCACACAGTGAACTGGTGGATCTGGTCCGTCCGCATGTTGATGTATGTCTGCCTCCGCTTGCACCGACATCAGAACAGCCTGGAGCTGCTCATTGTGCCGATGAGCACGTACTCGCCATTTCGCCCCTGCACGTGTCCCCCGAAACAAAATAGAGCCCCACGTCCGCGTCCAACTCCTGCAGCCTCTACCCATCCTGTTGCGCGGGGCTTGTTCACAATTCCAATCGCTAACATATAAACCCGGTTCAGTTCAGGCTTCGATGGGTTTGGACTTTTCTTCAGCACGTTGCAGGGGGGGGGGGGGTCGCGATTTTGAACGTCGGGACGCTTCGTAAAGGAGCAAACGGAGCGAAACGGAACGCGTCCTTCTAGAATCTACGTGACGCATCCAGTGGTGGTGACGCGATCCAGAGGTGGAGCCAACGGGGGGGTGTAAGAGAAGGAGGAGTCAGGGCCGGGGAGGTTATAAAAGCCCCCACGCTGCCGCTGCTCCGCCACCTTCTTCACGCTCTTACGATCAGGCGGCTCCCTCCCCCCGGCGACCGTCCTCTGCGGCTGTTGAAGCAGCGGGTCAGACAACAACGCCAACACTGGAGCTGTAACACCAACGACGGGGTGAGTGCACGAGAGAGACACGGAGAGGGGGGAGGTGTAAAGACATAAAGTGTGGAGGGGGGAGGGGGGGGTTAATCCAGAAAGCTGTTAATGGCGATTTTCTCTTTTTTGTGTCGTCAGCCCGACGCAGCGCTATAACACGGTGACGTTACCGTTTTAACCCTCGAGCTAACGGCCGCGGTCTGACGGGTGTAAAAGTTGAACGTGTCCTAACGGTCAGCTCCAGCGTCTTACTGCTAGCTTCACAAGTGTTAGCCTTCCTGCTGCTAATGGAGTCTTCGCAGGTTTAACCAAACACGACGCAACTCTCCGTCTTTGTTTCTGTGCGTGTTTTTAACTGGTGCTCCCTGCGCTCTCTTCTTAATGTGACATTCTGAACGCTAAGCTAGCAGCTACGCTATAAGTGGTTGGTGGTGTGTTTAGCAGCTGCCCGTTGTTTTAATCACCACGGACATGTGATCTGTCACAGCGAGGAGCTCTCAGCTTGCCCGGTTGTTCATTGTAACTTTGTGTTAAGGTTCAGGTGATGTGGGTTCTGCGTGTCGGAAGTTGTGGTGTGTCGCGTTTTGTAACGCTGCGGTGTTTTTGTGTGTTGTCCACAGGGCTCCCGTTTAAAAGCTGACCAGCCAGCGCAGTGTGATCACTTGCGACTCTCTCTGAAACCACCTTCTGTTTCGGAGAAGTGCAAATTGACACCCCCCACCAAAAACCCCACTGCTGCCGCTGCCGCCCACCAGAAGACCAACCACCCCCCCACCCAAATCGAAGCCAGAATGGTGCAGAACAAGATCACCGAAGTCACTGGATTCCACCGCTCGTTCAAGGTGAGATCTGTGGCCAGGCCTCTGGGAAGAGTCTATATCAGAGCACATTTGTCCGCGTGCATGGAGGGGGGGGGGGGCTTCACCTTGCTATATATAAACACATCTGTTACTCTCTCACATCTTATGACTGATAAACACATCACGTGGCCCGCCGACACATGTATGCGCTTGCCCACTGAAGCACGATTCCAGAAGATTATAGCATTTAAAGGAAGTAAAAGATTATTTTTTTATCTCCTGCTCTGCACACACCCTGTTATGATCATTGACTTATATACCTGGTAGCTGTGCATCACACAATTTTAAAAGTTTCTGTCCCTCAGGTGTTTGTATTTTATAATGTAGTATTGTAGTAGTTTGTGGTTGCAGGGTGGGAGATAAGAGAGGCACTCTTATCTGTCATAAATAACAACTAGTGCATTCAGCATCATTGATAAGATTGCAGACCTTAACAGGCACATTTGTTGTTTCCTCCTAGGGTCAAAATCCCTTTGAATCAGACGACTTCACTAAAAATGGATCCCATCTTATTGATTCGTCCTTTAATTTTGATTCCTCCCCAAGACATGGTGAGTATTTTAACCTGCGCAGTGCAATTTAAACAGTAAATTATCTATGTCGGTTGTTGATGCAATCCATAATACATTAGTTGCAACATAGCCAATCTATTTATGCTTTCTCCAAATGAAATGTAACATTTTATCTCAACAGATGTGATTGCCCTCAAGTTGTTTGTTTTTCTTGGGTTTCTCTTGCTGATGATAATGTGGGCACTCCTGTTTTCACAGACATGCCTTCCAGCCAGCCTATTGACATCCCCGATGCCAAGAAGAGAAACAAGAAGAAGAAGCGTTGCCGGGCAACTGATAGTTTCTCTGGGCGATTTGAGGGTAAAAGCTTTTATGTCCAACTTAATATATTGCACTCATGATCAAATATTATCTGCAGCAACTTGTGACATTCTCCTTTCATCATGATTGAATTAGTCATTTTTCTAACCTAGTAAACTTTCTGCCACAGATGTCTATAGACTGCAAGATGAGGTACTAGGGGAGGGTGCTTATGCCAGAGTGCAAACGTGCATTAACCTCATCACCAACAAAGAGTACGCTGTCAAGGTAAGACATTTTTCACCATGACAAGTATTCAGTATGATGATCATATATAATTTGTAGGATCATGTTTTGAGGTCTGTGTGGCGTAATGAAATGTCTTTATACACGGAGCAACCATGTGCCTTTATATGAAGAACTAGACTGTGGGATGTGGGTCAATGTGTGCCAGCTGCCTGCTGTTCCCTGGTCATTCTTTAGAAATCTTGTCATGTGTAGTTCTGGTCCTGGGGCCGGATACTTTTCTCCCCCACTAGTTCAGCTCTCTTAGCTGGATGGCTGCAGGCTCTCATCTATGTTGTGCTTTTTCCTTTTTTCCCCTGAGTGTGCAACACTAGCTGCTGCTTACAGGCTCTTCTCCTCACTGTTTTTATAATTTTTCAGCCTATCAGAGGACTGGGAGTGATATACCCACCCCCTTTCTTTACCCAGTTTGCCTACAGAGGACGCTAGTGCTGAGAACATTGTGTACTGGCAACTGCCAAAACAAAACCCACAGTGAGGAAGGAGGGGGGTGCTGGGTGAGGGTTGTGACCCAGGGTGTTTACGTTGCTTTGTTCTCCTTGCTTGGTACATTTTTACGCTTTCCTTTCCAAATGGGGTGTGGATGCATGTCTTGACTTGTATTGACTTCCCTTTTTGCTTTAATACAGATCATGCTCAGTTCCTCATTTTTAGGAACAAAACATTGTGAGATTATTTTCTCTGTTGAAGTGCAGCAAGAGCTTTTTATACAAGTTCTTGGCCTGTGACCTTTAATTCCATTGGGACACTGGATGTAAACAGTAATCTGACTTTTCACTTCTAAATAATTCTTATTTCCTTGGGTAATTCTGCTTAAGTTTGGAACTGTGTTTAAGGCTTGTTTCCCCCCAGAGCAAGTGTCCATATCATACCAATTAATATTTCAGATGAATAGGAGACCTGATTCTGTCATGTGACCATGATCTCTTGGTAGTGTTTATCCTGGGATGCTTTGGTAGATCCCTTGGGACTTTGCAATTCTGGGGGTGGAGACACAGGGGTCTGCAGTTATTGGAGGTCATTCGGGAGTCGGAGGGGGCTCAGACTGCTCCTGCCAGATGTCCCATCTCTCCCCTCCCCCTTCAGACTGGGATGAGATGCATGTGTGGGCTCCTTGTTTTGCAATTGCAACAAAAGCATCAGCACCAAGGACTAACAGGAGGGTGTGCATTGCAAGCCCTTACTAAAGGTTGATGTTTGAGCCTGCAGTGTGGCTTAGTGACTTGTTTTGCAGCTGGCTTATCATTTTGGTAATTCATTTGCCAGCATTGTGTTGTGGATTCTTCTTTATCAGCATGACAGTATCAGTGTGGGGGGTTTGTGTTGTGATTGGGAGAAAGTGAGCTGATCAGGGGCCATTTGCTTTGCTGACTCAGACTGGAACAGTGCAGAGGCTTTGGCCTACTCACAGGCCTCTTGTCTGTGCATTAATCCTAGACATACACTGTAGCCCTGGCCCCAAAAGGCTTCAATAGCAGCTGTAATCCAGCAACCAGGAAGAGAAACACGCACTGCCTCCCAAGCAGACAATAAGCGGCAGGGCTGGAAAATTCGGGCCTTTTGCTCCGGTGTCAGCAATCTGTCTTTCTGTCTCTTTTTAACCATGCAGCTGGCCCTTCGGTGTTTATTTCCAGGCAGCATTAAGGTTATTTTTAGGAAAGCTTTTTTGATATCGTATACACGTTTAGATTAGCTGATGGGATATACTAATGACTCATTATGTGCAATTTAGATTTACACTTGATTGCTAAATATAGAGATGCTGTGACTGTTCCAATCTTATTTTGTTATATCTCTGCTTTGGCAGCAAGCACTTGAAAGTAGGTTAGGCTATCCTTGCAACTGTGTCACAGGGTGGGATAAATGTTGGCAACATGGAAAATGCAGGTCTGGTCTGGAAGGCGACCAGTTAGAGGGCACTGTATATGGAGTATGTAATCTGGGCCATACCGCCTGCTCTACAGTAAACATAGACACGGATGGGGTTTTGCGGTGCAGTGTTAGGGGGATGGCCTTCGCCCAAATATAAACTCTCACAGATGAGCTGGATTTTTCTTCAGCAGTCAAAGAGCTAACCTCATTTTCTTTCATCCAACCTCTGTGAAAAACATAGATGTTACATGTTTATGGTTTATTTTTAGAAAATGAAGCTCAGCCATTACGTTGTTCTGTTTCAGATCATTGAGAAAAGACCAGGTCACAGCCGCAGCCGTGTCTTCCGTGAGGTTGAAATGCTTTACCAGTGCCAGGGCCACAGGTAATGTCCTCTGTCATGTCCTGTTAAACATAATGCCACCTAATGATGAATGTATAGATATGGTGCGGCAGGCTGACCCAATACTGTAGAAATTGTATGAAGCTTTCCGTTAGAGGACCTGGTCACCAGTGGCTCATGGTGTTTTTTTCCACTCTAAAGTAACATCCTGGAGCTGGTGGAGTTCTTTGAAGAGGAAGACAAATTCTACCTGGTGTTTGAAAAGCTCAGAGGAGGTGAGTGAATTATAGCTGCTGCTGGATGTGTGCATCATTATCCCTTTGTTTATTTAGTAAGATTCCTGTAATGTATGTTTACTGTCTGTGTGTGGTAAGACATTCATTCTATGCTTTTCTGCTTGTAAACAAAGCTGATATCCTCTTTCATTTCCCCTGTTAGGGTCAGTCTTGGCGCACATTCACAAGAGGCAGCACTTCAGTGAGCAGGAAGCCAGTGTTGTCGTGCAGGACATTGCCAGTGCGTTAGACTTCCTGCATAACAAGGGTAAGACCATTTACACAAAATTACAAAATGGCAAGAAGTTACATTACTCCGAATGATCGCCAAATTTCCACAATCACAATCAATGGATTTAGATTTCGGATTTAGCGATGCCATTCCTTAAATTAGATAAATTGTTCACATCGTTATTTCTTGTTCACATTTACCAAGGGACACATTAGCTTATTTTTCTAAGAAAGATCTGACTTGCTTCATCCCAACAGCATGGCCAGATGTTGTTGACAAAACAATTTACTAATTGGTTCCATTTTTTAGGAATGGCACATAGAGACCTGAAACCGGAAAACATTCTCTGTGAGAGAGCGGACAAGGTGAGTTTACTGCAACATGTTTGAGTCCCAATAGTTCAAGGGGCAAATAATGTGGTGATAAGTTTGATGAGTTGCTCAAAGATTGGTGATGATAAAGGACAGTTCAAATATCTGCTCCCACAAGTTGATATTATATATACAAAATCCAGATGAAGTTGAATAATCCTGAATTTGTATGTCTTTGCCAGATTTCCCCAGTCAAGATCTGTGATTTTGACTTGGGCAGTGGGATCAAGCTGAACAGTGACAGCTCACCAATCTCCACCCCTGAGCTCCTCACTCCTGTAAGTCCAGCTGCTCATTTTCTTGTTTGCCATACAGTTTGAACAACCCTAATAAACAGGAGATAATTGCTTCTCAACGAAGCTAATCTGATATACAGTCTGAGTCACGTTTCCCAGTGCTCCTTCATGTTTGTGGATAAGAACGGTGTTTTTAGGCTGTAAAACGTCTTTATCAAGTTCAACTAGCTGGTTGTCTATTGGGCAGCCCTGGGTGGTGCCAGCTGCAGGACAGCTCGCTGATTGGAGGAGAAAAAGTTGTGTTGTGAAGTTATAGTACTTCAGTGTTTGGCTCTTTTCTCTGAAATGATGTTTAGGATTGTTTCCTGAATGTCCCTGTTTGGCAGCTTGTAACCTCCCTTATCGTACTGAAGTATCACTTGGGTATATATCCCTCAGTTTAACGTCCACGTCCTGTTGCTTACTGGAAACAAATATTTAGGCCCATGGGTTTTGGGGGGGTCATGAGTGTTTAACCCTCCTGCTGTTGTCACAACACAAACGTCCTCTTAAGGCACCCAGAAAAGCAAACTTTGCAAACTCAGAGAATTGGTAAAGTTGAACGGCAAGCTTTCTACTTGTCAACAAACGCTGTCTGTTGGTTGGTTGTTTGAGGGGGATGGGACTAGATGGAACGGAGCAGGTGAAGCATAGTGGTTTAGCCTGCATGTGTGGGGGGTTTTCAACACCGGTAACTTCATCTTCCTTTAGCAGAACTAAAGCACAGAGAGCCCATCCCTGAACTATTTGAAGGCCTCACGTGTTTAGTCTACATGGGTTTCATAGCTGAGACTGAGTTATTGTCTTTTTTGTGCAGTGTGATGCACCTTTGGGTTAGTCTACATGTTTCTGTAATTATTAAATAACCAGGGAGTTTTTGTACATAACTACAAGACTTGAACCAACAAAGCATTTCCAGTGGAACAAAAGATGATCCCTGAAATCAAGACACTATGTGGTAGCCCTGGAATGTAATAAGACTTCAGGGAACACATTTTGACTTTACAAGGACAGTCGCATGGTTTGAAAAAGTTGCAATGAAACCAAACACAAACTCCTGCTCATTTCCTTTTTCTCTGTGGTATGTGAGGAAAAAAACATCCACCCTCCCTGTTTAGTCTCCGCCCAGTGGCCCCAACCACAGCTTGTGCTGCTCTGCGCTTTCTTTATGTTCTTTATACAAAGGCTGTGCATAAGGCTTGTTCTAGAAAAATTTAGTCTCTCCCCCCATACCTAGCAACTGAGATGTGATTGGCTGTGCAGTGGGAGGGGGAGGAAAAGTGGGAGGTATGAACACCCAGTCTGCTCATGCGCTCTGACTTGTTTTCCTTGCCTTGATCACAGGGACAATGTTATCTGATTTTCATCTCACTATCGGCATTCTCACCCTCCCCCCTCCTTTGCTTACATTCCTACAGTTGTCGTTTCACAATATATAATGTAATGATACAGTTAGTGCACAAGTTTCTGATCCCACTAAGTCCACTTTATTGGCTAAAGTTTGCTGTTAAAGATTTATACGTTTTCTGTGGATGTGTTCATGCGGTCTATAAACACGAAGAACGCTGGGAAGAGGAGAAGGACTTTTCTAAGAAATAAGCTAATTATAGTTTACTGAATGCTGCACAACTGACTGCCTGCCCATGTACTTGGCATGAACCAAATCTGACTTCTCAATGTCATTGCACATGCACCGCAGCTGTGAACTGGGTGCACTACACAACTCACTCAGTCTGTAATTTGTTCTTGTGACAGTTGCAGGTACAGCTGCATGACGACAGAACAGGTCCCCTCTCTGTAAGCTTCCTCAGATAATCCTGCAGTTTACGAACAGCAGAGGTGTGAGTCATCGCTGCTGTTAATATGGTCTCATTTGTCACATGCTCGCTGGAAAGCCCCAGGTTACAATACCAAGCAACCCTGCGGCAACAGCAACTGATTATATATCTGCAGCTCACAGGGAGGTTTGAGGCGGCTGTGATTGTAAGTGCAGAAGACGTTTTCAGGAAGAATAAACCTGAGGTTAGGTTTTAGACCAAAGAGTCGCGATTGCTTATACTCCACTTGTTTTCAGCCCCTATCAGTGGCAGTGGCAGGCAGTGCTAGACTGGTTCTTTATCCTGAGTTGTCTTAGATTGGCAGTATGTCCGGGCAGGTTTTAAACAAGATTAGCCTCGATAACTGATTTCGATAGGACAGCTCTCTCATTGCCTTTCTGTTTTAGGGCACCTTGGAAGGCAAAGATGTTGTTTGTTTATGTATGTGTGGGTGGGGGCTTCGATTGGCCTCAATCCTGGAGGCTTGTCTGTGGATGCAGCCGCCCCAGACATGATTTTGTCGATGCAATCGTGGGGGTTGGGGTGTTCTCTCCTGACAAAAGCAGCTTTGTCTGACTCTAGATTCCTGTGCAGCAGATTTCATTACATAAGGTTGCAGTGGGGAGGAGGAGGAGTCAGGAGACAGCTGGGTTGTGGTACTGGGTCACAAAAGAGAGAAAGATTCAATGTAAACATGCAGATGGAAGGAAGGATACAGGATGGGGGGGGCAGGTTTGCCAGGATGCAGTTTTTAACAGATGTTTATACTGATGTGCTTGACTTTGTGCTACAGTTTCAGAAATAGCTGATGAGATATTCTCACTCTAGACCAGCAGTTGTCTATAGTAGGATCCTCTATAAATCTCAAAGAATCCAAACTCTTAATTGTAAAAATGTTTTTATTTTTAAGGATGTAAAAGTACTTGTCATGAGGTAATGGCATAAGTCTTCAATAAAACATCCTGTCCACAAATATCTGCCCTGCTGAACTACCGACCTGCTCTTTTCTGTACTCTAAGTATCAAAACAACATTTGGTGTTTCCAGGTTATGTAACCGGGGAAGGTTCAGCCCAGTCTCTGCCTCTGCAGGACAGCCAATCCTCTTTTCCCCGCTCAGTGTTTGGCCTAATTTCCTTCATAGCTACATAACAAGGCACCGTCAGAACTGAGCCCATCCTTGCCATCAGCCTGTTTAGCCTGGCTTGTATACAGTTAAATGGTCAAAGCAGTGACTCACTGCTGCTGCCTACCCACACTAACCTGCATCATTATAGCCCAGCTCTTCCCTTCTCCACCCTTTATTTGTAGCTGTAAACAATGTTTCTACATTTGTTGTCAAGACATTAAGAAAAGCTGTATAGCTCATGTTAAATGACCAGCACTACAGATAAGCATGTGACTGTCACATAGGCTGCCCCCCCTCCCTTCTCAGTTGCACAGACCAAGAGAAGGCCTCGAGCTGAAAGACTTTTTAACATGAGGTATCAGCTGAATGAAGGAATGTGCAGAGGGGCCAGTTTTTCCTTCTTTGTGCTCTTTTTCTGCTGTAGTTAGTTTTTCTTCTCATCCCTTGGGCTGACAGACGTCTTCTCTTTTGCTCCATGTGTATTTTTACAGTGTGGCTCAGCAGAGTACATGGCACCTGAGGTGGTTGAGGCCTTCAGTGAGGAGGCTACAATTTACGACAAGCGCTGTGACCTGTGGAGCCTTGGAGTCATCCTTTATATCATGCTGAGTGGCTACCCACCATTTGTAGGTCGCTGTGGTGGTGACTGTGGCTGGGAATCGGGGGAACCCTGCCACACCTGCCAGGTAAAAATCTGGTTCAGCTCATATCTTTTACAGCACATTAATGAAACTAGCTCAGTGTCATTCTTTCCCATTCAGGTTAAGTCAACTAATTGAAATTTTTTATGTCCATTTCCAGAACACTTTATTTGAAAGTATTCAGGAAGGGAAATACGAGTATCCAGAGAAAGACTGGGCTCACATCTCCTCAAGTGCCAAAGACCTTATATCCAAACTTCTGGTTCGGGACGCCAAAAACCGCCTGAGTGCCAGCCAGGTGCTGCAGCACCCCTGGGTGCAAGGGGTAAGTCTTAAACTAGGACTCCTTTTCTGCATATTTTTGACACACATTTGAATTTTTTATGCTGTGTTTCAAGGCAATAAAATCTCTTATCTTTTCCTTTTTCAGGGTGCATCTGACACTTTTCACACATCCATTTTGCATCAAAGGTGAGAGGACTTTAGAATTAAACTTTTCTACAAGATTCCTTCCTATTGACACTGATAGAAATAATTGCAGTTTTAACATAAATTTCACATTCTCTGTTCTTGTCCTTTTTAGAACCAGCAATGCCAGGGATCTGACTTTCTTTGCTGGAAAGGCCATGGCCGTGAACCGGCAGCTGGCTGAACAGGATGACATGGAAGATCAGCAGCAGCAGGAAGTCCCATTTGTTGTTACTGCCGCTGGTTCTTCTATGCACCTCTCACCTCCTTCCAACTCCAAGCTGGCCAGGCGCAGGCAGCGAGGCAGCCAGCCCAAGGGAGGACCTGTCTCTGCTGCAGAGCTCCGTCAGCTCTTGGCCCCTCTGGTTATCATGGGAGACTGTGCCTGAATGTCATCAACCCTGACCTCCGACCTTCCGTTACGATTCAGATCTAAGACTGCCCTGAAACTCTCCCTCCCCAGTTCTGGCCACTCTCTCTGATTCTAGCTGGCCTTGATTCCTCTGCCATTCAGGCTCTATTGCCTCGCTGTAAAGGAAGATGCTGCTTGCAGCTATTCCTCTAAATGCCTTCTGCCCTTCTGCAGCACTTCTGAAGCACATTAGCCCAGGGCCTGCATATAGCAAATGTGCACGTCCAGGTTGGGGAGGAGGGCCAGGTAATGGTTTGGGAGAGAGAGAGGGAGAGAAGTATTTTCTAAGTTATGTTTTGTTCTGTTTTCATACAACTCGGTTCAGAAGAAATCAGAACACTTATCTTCAAAACTAAGCTCAGACACCAAAGGACAACCTGTTGTGCTGCTCCCACATTACAACTGGATCCACTGTGAATTAAGTTATCTGGAATGTTCTCTTTGCCTGTATGTGTATGCATGAATGGCCTATACGCAGATACATACAAGCTTATGCAATATGCCAAGATGAAGGCTGTTCCTGTCTTGAAGGGATTCAGTATACGGGGCTGGGAGGGCTGAAAGTCAATGCTGTCCGTGCCTAGTGCGGTTCATTATGTGGCTGGGGACTCCTCAAAGATTTTTCTTTCCTCCTACATTTAAGATAAATTCCTTACAGCTGAGCCTCTTCTGTAAATGTCTGAGATGAAACGCGCACTCATCCGGCACTTAATGCTCTGGAAGAATGTTTTTCTGTACCCAGCCAGCTATGACTTACTGTCACCAATTCGTACAGTTTTTCATGTGACAATAAGCCAAATCATCAGGGGCCACATCGCTCAGTGTTTAAGAGACAGTCAGGCAAGTCTGATAGTATTAAATTAAAACTATTTTTCTTGGGCCATGATACTTGGCCACTGCAAATTAAAACCTCTGAGCGTGTTCTGAAGTTAACCTGGTATGTTGGTACACGCTGGTTATACAGTATGTTGAATGGCTAGACAGGTGAAAATAGGCAATTTACTCTCTCTGTAAAGACTTAGTCATTTCCCCTTGCCACAAGAACTTGTTTTTGTTATTTTGTAAGATTTTTTTTCTACAGATCAAATGATGCATTAGAATTAACCTTAGAACTTTTGGCAGTAAAGGTTAGAGCTCCTATCGGGGTTTGAAAAAGCACATTTTGGCCGATGTGACCGAGTCTCATTTGTCGATCAAATACATTTACCATCATCTTTTTTCCAGGGTTCACTGTTCTTTCTAAAAAGACCCACCCATTTCAAAACAAATGACATTTGACAAATTTCTCTTTACAAATTAAGAGGCAGAGGAGATTTCTCAAAAAAAAGAAAGCGTAAAAAAAGAAAAACATTCCATAAAAAGAAAAACAACAAAAAAAGTCTTCCAAGGACGTGTAGCTGTATTAAGTTTACTTTAATTTTCATGTTTGAAAACTCCATGTCAATGTGCCACACTGATTTACCCCCTCCCGTTTTTGTATGGCTGTTAATAAGCTTCTATTTTCTATGTGGTGGTTTTCATGCAGGTGCTGTACAGGGAAACACCAGACCTTTTTACTTTTTTTTTTTATGTTTTGTGTTTTTAAAAGTTCGGAGTATGTGGTGTATGAGGTGAGAAGATGGAGAGAGTTTATTTGATCTGGAGCGTTCATGCCCAGTGAAGGCAAGTTTTTAAGTTGTTTAAGTTTTTTTTTTGTAAGAGTTGGCAATAATCTTTTCGTTGTCGTTTGTTCAGATTAAGTTAAAGCTCATTCTGAAACTGACAGGTAATGGACTGGTGATGAGGTGGTCTCACAACACTGTAGCCATTTCACCAAAGAGGGTTCATTGAACATGTGATCCATCACCTAGCAGTGACAAGTGGGAAACTTCTGATTGTCCATGTCCTGTTGCCAGCACTGCGGCGATGGTACTCTGGAAATGGTGTCAAAGGACCCATAATGCTGATAATAGGACACTGTATTAGTTCTAAAAATACCTTTCTGCAGATGCATTGTTATGGGGTTTTATGTCTTATAATAAGACTTACTTGAATTTGTGTATGCAGCTGTTTCTTATCTATTTGGGAAACTACTTGGTTATCGGTAATCTCAAAGCATTAAGCTAATGATCAAGGCAATCTTGGGGTTTTGAAAATGCCTATACACTTCAGTATTCTGCCTTTTTCCCCTTTCGAGCAGCAGACAAGTTAGTCCCTACTTTTTTGATAGGGTTGGATACTCAGAAACGCACAGACTTTGGCCATACTCAGTAATATCCTCAATGGTATATGGGAGTTTTCTTGGTCATGACCATTTCTACTTTTTGTCAAATGGCAGTTGCTTTTTTTTTTTGCTTTTTTTTTTCTGACTGCCCCTTACTGGTGATACCGGGACAAAATGATATCCTAAAGCCTCACAATTTTTATATTGTATGTCATTTTGAAGAAGGAAGTGTTAAAATTCAGTCATTCAATTAACCAGTTCACCATCATCATCATCCACCTCCCCATAAATTGAATGTAGCCCAAAGGCAAAAGCATTTAACAATCCAGCAACACTGATCAAAAGTTTTATAAACTGTTTGTTTCATGGACGTGCTGTGGGGTTATTCTGTCTGAGTGGATCCAGTCTGCAAACATTTTTTTGGGAACTACACCTGATTTTTAACACTGTCTGAATCACCCAAAACCAATTGTGTTCATTGGGAAGAAATCTGAAATAAATACATCCTTTAAATACAAAAGATATTTTGATTTAAAATAAGCACTTTACTGTACCATCTGAATGATTGCAGTTCACTCAAGGCAACATTTATGACAGTTGCTACAGATTTTTGTATTGTTTTTCTAAAAAAAAAAAAAAAAAAAAAAGCAATAAAATGTTTTGAACTACACACTCGTCTGTTTGGTTACTGTGGTCTCCGGATATTTAGTTCAAAACCAGAAATGCTTCAGTGAAAACAACTGTACTTTCCCAGATATGAGCTCTCTGCTGTATCACTAGTTTCTTATTAACCAGCCGTCTTATCTCTTGGCCAAGGTTGAGGTTGTTTCATCTGATTCTGTGCTGTAAATCCTTCTATCAGTAACACTCCCTGATATCTGAGCTGACTATGTCACATATGTCCTTGGCAAGTATGAGATCAGTTATCTCCTCACACACACACACACTGAAATGTGACGGCCATGTCACCATCTGTTACTCATGCAGAGAAAACGCCGGTGGGAGGCGCTGCAGCCACGGGCCTCATCTGATGAGACTGATGCAACCTGCTGCAAGAGCTCCAGCTCCAGTGTGACACCTCATGATCTCCCTGGTGATACACAATGACTTCTGCTGAATAAAATAAGTTCCAGTGTAGTATTTCAAAACTAACACGAGTCAGGATGCTTCATCCTGTGGCTAAAACCAGCTGAGTACACAGAAATGATGTCTGTAGGAATTTCACTGGGATTTAAAGGGATAGTTCCCCCAAAAATGAAAAGTCACTCATTATCCACTCACCACTATGGCGATGGAGGGGTGGGTGAAATGTTTGAGTCAACAAAACACTTTTAGAGTTTCAGGGCTAAACAGTGTTACAGACAAATCCAATACAATTGAAGTAACTTCAGATGTAAAAACACAACTTGGCTCCATACTGCTCCTGCTGTGTCATGTAAGTTTCGATAAGCCCCAACATTTGGAGTTGAGCCAGAAACGGTGTCATTTTCACCACGTTTTTAGTCTAAAAGACTGTTTGAAGAATTTCCACCCCTCCATTGCTATAGTGGTGAGGAGTGAACTTTCATTTTTGGGTGAACTATCAGTTTAAAGCCGGATATATCTGTCAGCTGATTTGACCCCTTTGTGTGTGTGTGTGTGTGTGTGTGTGTGTGTAAAAGTATCACTTATTAAGATTTCTCTATTCATCCCATGAAATTTGAATTTTCGTCACTTTTTACAGAAACAAAGTTCAAGTTTCTCAACAAATCGAGAAAAGCAAAACAAAAACCTGTTTATTGCTCTTCTACTTCAGTATTGCAAAAGTCATATGGCAGCAGGAAATGAAATGAAATGACGCAACAGCAGCGTTTTCTGTGCAGCCTCCAGAGAAACTCCACAAACTCTTGTCTCCCTCTACTGGAGAGTTTTCACATCTGCATGTGTCACCACACTGACAGGATTGAAATGAAAGTGAATCATCTCTGTATTTAGTAATACATAACTTTTTGATGCAGGTGGAGGTGATTGTGTCCTTTATAAATAAATAAATAAACCCATTTTATTTTACATGTTTTTCACCAGATTACACCAAACGTCACTGTTAAATGAGAACAAATCGATCTGTGAGCCACAGATCATGGGATTTCAGGTCATGAGATTGAATTGTCAGATCTGAAGAGAGTCAAGTGAATTCTATTTCTGCACTGAAAACTGAAAACAGCAATCCTCTCTGACCCAGTTATTTTTGCAGACTGAGATGAAAATTTATCTGAAGCCCCCCCCACTATGAAACCACATTTAAATCTGCTAGAGTTGGAGTTTTATTTGGATTCACAAACTCATAGGTATCAGTCTCCTAAATATGCCTGATGTTCATCATCATTCCCTTGAAACTAAAAAAAGACTGCCCTATTTCTCTCGATGTTAAAGAAAGTGAAAAACATTTCTTAATCTGCCACTTTGTCCAGTTTAAAGGCAGAATTTAATGGGTCATTTCTTGGCCCATGTCTCATCCTTCCATGAAGTTTCATTTTTGTTTTCCTGTTGTTTTTCTGACAAACTCAAAGAGGAACAAAAGTGAAAATATAATCTCCTTGGTGAAAGTAAAAACCTGACGGTGAAGCCTGTGTGTCAAAATAACAGAAACTACATGTGGGAGGCAGAGCAGTATGTGAAGTTCACTTCTGAAAAGAAAACCTGCTTTTGGAGCCTGTTGCTGTGTCGCTGATCATCTGAGCAGAACACCTGAGGAGGATGAAGGTGATTGGATCAGATGTCTTTAATGGAGAGCACAAAAAGCCTGAGCACATGTTAGTGTGAAGTTTGAGAGGCCAACTGTGTGGAGGTAGGCGTCAAGAGGTGTTTGAGGAAGCTTTGGTAAAGGGATTTTGTGGTAGCTGTTATATTTTTAAAAAAAAGTCACTGATAACATTCAGTAACTTAGATGCTGTAATACAGATGGCAGATGTATTGTGGTAATGGTTCCTAAATGAAGTTGCAATACTAGCCTAGGTGTACATGTTTTCTGTTTGGAATTAAATGTTCTTAAGACCTTCAGTAAATGTGTTCAAGATTTAAAGAATACCAACGAATGTGTTCATCTCTAAATCCTGTAACTCCTCTAAAACATATCACTGAGTTTAGCTTGTGTTCAGGCAAAGGTGACTGAATGAATTGATCAGATTAGCATCTAAAGTAATGGTTGGACATCTGAGGAAATGTATTTATTAACTTGATAGTGGGATTCAGCTCCATATTTGATGTAAACTGAATGGTTTTGAGATTCTCAGATGCTGCTTGGGCTATTTTGCTAATAAAAGTGTTAACCTTTTAATGTTGTAACTGTTCTTTAAATGTTCAGAATTCCATGTGATTATTTGGGCCATGGAGTTTTCCAAGGGACCGGGGGGGACATTACATTGAATTTAAGCCTTCCCCTCCCCCCCTAAAATGATGGGACGTTCTAGTCTTCAATCAAACTATAAAATCACCATTGGCAGAAAGTTGGTGGTGTGGATCCTTGTTGATGGATCTCCATTCATGGTGTCATTGCAGTCTCCTGTACACAGCTGTCATAGAATTGAAGTTTCTTATTCCTTCAGTCTCAGGTTGAGCGGGGGAGGGGGGGGTACATGAAGGAACAAACAATTTCAAGAAATCAGGAATGTTTGTATATATTTGTGATTAAAAATATTTTAAAGGTTCTCACAGAATTGTTGCTGTGGAAGCCATTTTTTTTTTTGAGGGGCCCTCTCAGCTCAGGGCTCAGTCACACTTCCCTCCCTGTTGCAACGGCCCTGCCATGTTTCCCCAGCAGTCGACCTGAGGTCGAGATGAACCCCCACTGTCCTCCTGTCCAATAAAACATTTAATCAAATGTTTAATTTACTTTTGTGACAAACATCAGAGCTTTGCTACTGGAGGCACACTGGAGGCTGCTTGATAAATGTGATAAAGTGGAGAAGAAAGTTAAATCTCGAGCACCTCAATGAAAAAAACATAAATGAAAAGCAGACATTTTTATTTTCAGGAGAATATACTGACTTGTTTCTGTAGCTCACTTTTAGCAGGTTTGCTTAGCTGGACAAACCGGAAGTTAAGCTAGCGGAAGTTAACCTAGCGGTAGCCAGTTCATTGCCTGTGTGACGTCAGCAGAAAGAGACGCTAGACACCCCCCCCTTCCCCCTCCCCTCCTCGTCCTCCGACTCCTCCCACCGATCCAACATGGCGCTGTAGGGACGTTGTTATTGTTCCGTCGCTCTCTCTGGTTCTTCGCAGCTCGACGAAAACTACGCGGGCGAAACCACCCGAGCGAGTCCACGCGGGCATGAGAGCAACACCCGGAAACCATGTTACGCTCCACCGGCTTCTTTCGAGGGATCGACTGTCCGTTTTACACCGAGTCCGACGAGGGCAGCGGCGGCAGGAATGGGTGTAACAGAGCCTACTGTCACTTCAGGCACAGCCAGCAGCGGCGGCCGTCCTACGGAGCTCCGCCGGCGGATGTGAAGAAGCACAGGGAGCCGCTCTCCGCTCAGAAAGGTGCTCCTCCTTGGTTTTGCTGGTGTTTTCACTCCATACCGTGACCTCTCAGGCCGCTGGGTCGGTGGTTAAAAACTCGCGAGGACCAGACATCAGTGTTTCTCACGGTGTCAAGTGGTTTTCTGTTGTTAGCTACGTTTACATCGAGCTAAACATCTGCACTGGATTCATCTGATCCCTCCATGGATCCTGTAAACCGAGAAGTTCACTAGAAAGCACATGATTTTCTTTATTGTGTTTACCTGCCAGGGAAGTTCAAATGCATAGTGTCAAATATTTAGAATTTTTTTGCACACAAAAGAAGATGAAGACAGTTATAATGATAACTGTTTTCAACTTTAACTTGTCGTTTGATTTTTTTTTTTATTGCTTCCAACTTTCCAACCTGTCCAGGGACCATTGTTGTCGTTCATGTGATAATGATAATGATAACTCATTTGTCTAACATTAACCTAAACAAGGTTATAAAGTGCTTCATAAAAATCCAGGGCAAAAAATGAGCTAAAATAAAAGATATTCAACTCAGTTCAATTTTAAGCACCAAATCATAACATCAACATCAATTTATAGAGAAACACAGCAGTTCCCACAATGAGCAGCACTGTGGAGAGAAAAACTCCCTCATTACCAGGATGTTAAGTCGCACTGTCCCTGAAAAATATATATGTAATAGATACAGAAATTATAAAGTAAAGTACCAGATACTGTTGGCTGGCATACTCTCTGTTCTCAGTTTATTAGGTACACTTGGACAAAGCTGATTCAGTCATACTGTTCAATCAACTCCTCTTTAACACTGTTTCCTCCAAACACAACATTGAAACCTCCAAAATGGAGAAAGATCCCTCATTAGATGTTCATATAGGAAACATAACTTTTGCATTGACTCTTAAACACATCAAACATTAAGCACAGCTGGTAGTTAAGACCAAAATGAGCTAGGTGTCCCTAATAAACTGACCCCTCCTCTCTTTTAAAAAAAGACATGTTTCCAGAAATATTTTGCTGTCCCCAAAACATGTGATCGACATTTTCCTTATAAAACTTTCCATAGGTAGCATGAGCTAATTATAGTTGTGTGATGTGTTGAAAGGTTTGAGATGCTTTATTAAAACCCAGTGTGAAAGAAAAAATGTAATTGGTTTGTCTAGAGCTTTAAATCACATTTTAATGGCAGCTTGTAACTTTTATCAGAGTCAACAGAAAACTCGAATGTTAAATTAGTTTTGGTTCAGGTTTAATGCATCCATTCCCCTTGTGTCCCTGCAGAACAAGGTTATGATCCCTTCAACCCAGAAGTGGTGAGGCCCCAGGAGCAGCAGAATGGGAAATCGGCTGAGTCAGGGGACTTCAGCGGTGCCCTGGAGCTGGTCAACAGGGCCATTGAGGAGGTCCGCAGTGAGGTGGAGTGGGAGAAGAGGAAGCTCTCTCGGATTGGGGATGAACCATACAATCCCAGTGGGAGTACCAGTTCGTCTTCATCTCGTGCCACAAAAAGTAAAGCTGCATCTTCACACATGGCCTATGATCCTGGGAGTTATCAGATCACATCAGTGGGTTATAATCCCTCCCCCAGCTGCAGCAAGTACACCTTGGATTCAGACAACCAGGGGAACAACAGTAACTCTATGGAATATGTTCCTACTTCATTGAAAAAGCCTCCAACTCGAACACAAACGCATCAACTCCCTTCTCCCCCTCCCAGCCCAAAGTATTCAACCAGCGCAGTCGCCTCAAAGTGTAAATACACTGTGGACAATTCAAAACCTTCTACAGACATGGAGTACGACCCACTCTCCAACTACACAGCCGGAATCGCAGTGAAAAGCAAGAGGGCTGAAGGTGCCAGGGCTGTTAAGACGCATGGGAGCAAGACACACAAATTACCTGTGCGGGATTTATCAGATGAGGAGTACGTTGTAGCTGTGAAAAAAACACAGCAGCCAAGTGTAGACATGTCGAAATACACTTTTTCTGACTCTGAGGGTGAGAGCTCTGGAACAGAGTATCGACCCACCTCTCTTAGAAATCTCCAGCAGAGAAAAGGCAACATGGGAACAGCTGGTGTCGCTTTTGCGAAGGAGAAAAAGGAGAGAACTGAAAGTGTAATAAATGCACTGACACAAAGGAATAAAGAGGACTCTGCACAGGACTCGGATGTCCAGGAAGACATTAAACGAAAGGGCAATCCAGAGAAAAAGAAGCTGGTTAGTCGAATTAGTCATGAGAAAAGTGGCAAATCTGATCAAATCCATAAATTAGAAAAAGAGGCAAAGAAAACATCAAGTAGTAAGAGTGGTAGCAGCAGTCGTAACGACAAAGGTTCAATAAAACACACAAACCAGGAGTCTGCAAAAAAAGAGAACAAGAGTCTTGGGAAGAAAGATGATAGAAAAAACACGGTAAAGGATAAGACGAGTGATAAAATCCAGAGGGAGGGAAGGGACAAAAAGAGAAGTGATGGTAAAATCAAGGCTGGGGAAAAAATTCAAACAGACTCAAGCAAACGGGACATAGACACAGAAAATGGTGCGAGGGAAAGAAAGAAACCCAAAATATTAGACAAGGAAAAGGAACTCAGCAAGAGTAAGGACCGGCAACATAAAAATGGTAAACTTGATACGAGTAAAAGAGAAAAGGATTTGAAGAAAATGAACAAAAGCAGCTCTCATGGTGGGAGCAGTAGCAGTCACAGTAAAGGAAGTTCTGCAAACAGCAATAAGACGAAGCAAAGCATCAGCTCATCAAATGGGAAAAGGACTGAGAGCAAGCGTCAGAGTCTGAGCCACGCAGATCTGTTTGGAGACGAGAGTCCCGAAGAGGCTGAGCCGATGGAGGTGGACGACGACGACGACGACGATGATGATGATGATGTAGAGGAAGTTTTGGTGAGAAAGTCAGCTGATGCTTTAAAGAGGACGTGTCTTAACAAGAGGAAAGCCTCGGAGCTGACTCCGTCTTCCTCTGACGATGAGGGTGACGTGGAGGGAGGCAGCGCAGCTAGGGACGAAGTTGATGATCTGGAAATCGACATCTCCAGTTTCCGGGACGATTTGGACTTTGACTCAGATCCCATGGAGGAGTGTTTGCGGATCTTCAACGAATCCAAGGATGTAAAGAAGGAAGACAAGGGCAGGCAAACTAAACAGGTATCTGACAGATTCATATTTTGCTCATGCCAGTTGGTGGAATTTGATTTGAATCAACATGCTCTGTTGTGCCCTCTCAGCCCTCTAGGGATTCAGAGGAGGAGAAATGCACAGAGGGCACTTTAACCACTCTCTTCCCCGGTCAAAAGAAGAGAGTCTCACATTGTGTTGCCAAAGGAAGTGTAAGTTTTTCATCTTTCTCCATCACACAAAGACGGGCATGAGCCCTGCATCTTTAACTGTGTGGTAAAACGGTATCACAAGTTGCAGCAATTCAGAACATCCTTTTATACAAAGCATGTTTTTTATCATTGTGTATCAGTATCAGACATTTTTACTCTTTAGTATCGGTACTGGCAACGGCCCGTAAATATCCATATCGGTCAGGCTCTGCTGAATAACTTAATTTTCTAATTTGGTTGTGATGCTTAAGTAAACTGTTCGCACTGGAGGATTTGAATCCTGACTCCATACAATGTTCGAAAGCTTCAGTTCATAGTTTGACTCAAGTAAAAGTTTACACTTGAGTAAATGTTTCAGGTCAAACTTCATCAGTTTGTGTTTTTCTTTGGTCATGAGACTTTCGTACACTCAAAGTTGCTATAAGTGACTCTACAAACCTCACAGATTTCACCGAGTAGTTGTGTCACTGTTCTTTGGAGATATATGAGGCAAAGAAATGACACAGGGACTGAATTAAAAACATGCTGAGGCTGGTTACAACAAACAAGGAAGTATGATGTGAGAATATTGTGAGCTGAGGCAGAACACGGTGGTGGAAGGGGTTTTCCAGTTCATCTGTTTGTGACAGTTAACCAGCTGTTGTTGTTTCTAAAGGTGTAGTTAGCTAATCAGTCCGATGAGGATTTGGTAGTTTGATCAGTGATCGTGTGACTTTTCCGGACTTCATCATGAGAGGCTGTATGAAAGGTCTGAAGGGTTGTTGTTATATAATCAAGCTTAAATTGTATTATGAATGATAATCTGCAATATGTGTATTTCTCAGGTGATCATAATTGAAATTATAGACTTTTACTTTTACTTGTGATGTAACAAACAAGTAAACGAATGATAAATGCGTCAGCATCAGCTTGATTATTACGTGAAAGACAGATTTAACAATATATAGTAGTGAGCAAAAAAAGTAAAGTGTAGATACAGTAAAGAGAAAAAACAAAATCAGATCAGTGTTTGTGTTTCTTCATGTAATTCTAATCTGACTCCATGATGTTGCGATCGGGGCTCTGTGGACTCCTTGTTCTGCTTGTCACTGGTGATTGTTCTCTGTAAAGCTGGCTGTGTGTTTGGGGTCGTTGTAGTTCTGCAGAAATAATTCACGAACAAACAGACATCTCCCTGATGGAATATGATGGATAATAATCTGAATATTAAGTGCCTCAAACCTTAGCACACTATCATGTAAGCTGTTTAGCTTCCAGCTACTTGCTTTGTCAAAGAGGAATCGCAACAAATACTTACTAGTTGCGTTCTTATTTGCATTAGCAGACTTTCAGTCAGATGCCGCAGGAGGGTCATTTACTCTGAACGTCTTGGACATAATGAAAAAGACTTGACTGTTCCTGTTTTTCAGACTGAAGCACCTAAGACTGCAGTACGACCGTACAAGAGACCCTCAGCCCAGGAGGCCTGCTACCAGCGTATGCAGCTGGCACAGCAGCAAGCTGCTCAGCTCTCTGCTTCAGTCAAAGCTGCCTCACAGAGCTCCAGCTCCAGCTTCTCTGGAGAGAGGAAGAGGATAGCGCACCGTCCCAGCCCACAGATAACATCCTCCAAAACAAGTATGAGTGCCTCTGTCACATGTAGCAGCCTTCAGCTTTGTCTACAAGTTTGGTGTTTGCTTGTAGAAACCGGAATAGCTTGACTTCCAGAATTTGTGACATCTGTGTTTGTGTGTGTGTTTTATCCAACTAGGTCCTGCAGATGCTAAACCAGCTGTCAGTCGAGTGTTATCCCCCAGCCAGACTCATCAGACTGTCAAGACTCAAACCACAGCCGGTATTTTGTCCAAGACTATGTCCACTGTGACGGCGAGGAGGGTGGCGCACACTCCCACCATGAAGGTATCCACAGGGTTCTAAAGCCTTTAAAACAAAAACAAGTATAATCTGTCAAATCTGATGTTTTCTCTGTGCTTGCACTTTTTCAGAGTACTTCGATGAAGCGGCCCATCATCCCCACTGATTTTGGGGCCAAAGTTCCTACCAACGTCCGCCAGCGCTACCTCAACACTTTCATAGATGAATGTGTCAAATTCTGCCCATCAGAGGACGCTGCCTTTCAGATGGTATGAAAAACATCCCCATGACACTTCAAACTGGGATCTGACTAACCCACTAATTTCTTCTCTCTTGTAGCTTGTAACTATGTTTAGTTCGTAAACTGTTTGGGAGAAGATGGTTCCTACATAAAAAGTAGGGCCTCTCGATTGTTTTCCAGTAGAACAGGCTGAGGTTTGGACAGTGAGAGAGGTGTATTTCTTGTTTCAGGGCCTTGATGAAGAGAAGCTGGTGTATGAGCGCAGTAGCAGTAAGAACATCTATCTCAATGTAGCTGTCAACACCTTGAAGAAGCTTCGCAGCAAGAGCAGCTCCTGTCCATCACCTGTCACCAGTAAGTCACCTCAACATACCATGGCCTGTTGGTCAAATCCGGAGAATTGGCTCAGAGTTTACCTGCAGTTTGCCTTTCACACTTGCACAACACAGCGGGAGTATTTCTGCACAGACACATTCACAACAGCATCGAATCCTCTGCGTTACTTATGCTAGAGGTGGTGCAGCAGGAGAGGCAGGAAGCAACACATTACCTCCGCTGCGGAGATCACAGGATTTTTCTTGACAACACACAGACGCCGTCGTCAGCTCTTATCACCACAGACTCTCTTGACATCTTCGTCGGTGTCTTCGACGTGTCTGTCACCGCTTTTTCACCAGGAGATTTTTTTGCATCAGTTACACGTCATCAACCTTCAATGTTGTTTTTTTTTTTACAGAGGACCCGGGGGTACTTCCTAACAGGAAGGCTCAGTCCCATGAGGAAGTGCTCGGGGGTCGCTTGGCTGCTACAACCAGCTTCACTGTCAACAGGATGGGTAAACAGCAGGAGGAGAAACTCACAGGTGAGGGACAAATTCAGTTTTTCTCTTATACCGGGCTGAGCTAACAGCGGGCACCTTGGTCACGATGACGTGAAGGAACATGATTTCGGTGTTTACACTTTTTGCGCCGTCTCTCTGTAGGAGTCACTCTTTACAGGAAACTGAAGGCGTACATGATGACAGAGGAGCAGCTGCAGGAGCACGGATACCCAAGAATTAACCCAGAGGCTCCTGGCAAGGCAGTCGTATACAACGTCCCAGAGAAAAAGGCCGTCACAGATCGTAAGTATCTCATTATAAGAATATACAGCATGTGGTGCAGCAGTTATTTCATTTTCAGCTGAGTAGTCTCATGCACCAGATGTAGACGGCAGGTATAAGCCTGCAGTTTGCCATATGTCTCATTTAACAGTCTCCATGCATCCTGTTGCTGTTTGCTATAAGAAACAATAACATCCTCCGAGCACGAGCAGCCTCTAAGTTTTGAAGAAGATCTGAATTGTGCAGTTACACATCAGACAAAAGCCTTTTCCTGTTTTTTGTTCACATTTTCTTTTTTAAGGATAAGTGAATGTAACGACAGTGATCTCTTCCCCACTTGTTCCACCAAAATAAGTTCCTCCTTGACAATATTTTGCTGGGGCACTGAACCGGGCGTAGCGCTGCTCCAGATGATTGGAAATGTCCCCATTCCTCCAGCGCAGACTCAGAACTGCAGAGGTTCGTCTGTGTGAGACTAACTGACAAGGCTCTGTAATATTTTCCCAGCCTTCAACAAGATATGCTGTCGATGTGGAGCAGAATATAGGATCAATGTCAATGGCAACTGTGTACGGAAAGAGGAATGCAGTTTTCACTGGGGACGTCTACGGAGACACAAAGGTAGGTTTGTTTACATTCATCGTTTATTAGTGTTAATAGCTGTAAGACCAGATTTGTTTCTGATTTCTGTCTCTTCTTCTCTCTCTCTTCTTCTTCATCAGTTGCTGGAGGCTGGGAGACCAACTACAACTGCTGTGCTGCTGCGGTGGGCTCTCCAGGTTGCCAAGTGTCCAAGGTATCATGAGAACCTCACACAGTGTGAAATGACTGAGCCGTGTTTTTGTCACGCGTGTCAGTATCAGGAATACAGTTAAATAAAACTGGAAACAACTTTCCATTTAACCACTAGGGGTCAGTCTCTGTCCTTTATTTCTGTTCTTTCCAGTTGAAAATGTAAATAAACCACTTCCAGGATAAATTCTTGTTTTCATATCATGTCCAAGTTTTTTTTCTTTTAATTTAGATGTCACCCCTTGAGTTCACACGTTTCCTGTTCCCACAGCAACATGTTCAGGACGGGCGTAAAGAGTCGTTAGACGGCTACGTGTCAACGTTCAGTAAATCTCCACCACCAGATGGCAACGGAGGGGTGTTTGCTTTGGACTGTGAGATGGTGAGTGAGAGGGTTGTTTCCAAAACATGAACCTACTGAAAAACTCCAGTGTAAATACAGACTTGGCCTCGAACAAGTATTCTTGAGTTAATTTGTTGAACAGTTTTATTATTATTGGGCGTGACGAGTCATTCAATCTTTTATTTCTTCACACTATTTTTCCATCTGGTGAAATAAGATTGTGAGAAGCTATTTGTCATTTTCAGTGCACTGTTGTGTGGCTGTCTGTCCTAAGTTCACAGGTTCGGTGTCTATCTTGTGTTTTTGATCTTTTTCTCTGTCCTTGTGTCACAGTGTTACACAAAACAAGGCCTGGAGCTCACAAGGGTGACGGTCATTGACTCAGAGATGAAAGTTATCTACGACACCTTCGTCAAACCTGAAACCAAAGTGGTGGATTACAACACACGGTGGGTTTGTGCCATGACTAGTTTTACAGATAACTGTCAACTGTTGCCAGTGTTTTAAACAACAGTTCTAGAAACAGTGTTGTAAACAGAGTTTATGTGTCATACGCAGATTTTCAGGAGTGACGCAAGAGGACTTGGAGAGCGCCACCATCACCCTGAGAGATGTTCAGGCCGTGCTGCTCAGCATGTTCAGCGCTGAATCCATTCTCATCGGACACAGTCTGGAGAGCGACCTCTTCGCTCTGAAGGTGCAGTGACTCGTCATTTATTAGTTTTTCAGACACTCTATGTCACAATTTGGTTTAGTTTGCAAGTGAATGTTTGATATGATACAACTTGGAAGATGTCTCAGTGACAACCAGAGATTTTTCACCATGCCGAATGTGAATTTGAATTTTTGGAAAAACTTTAAAAAATCCCTTCACGTCATTCTTAATTAGATCCTGAACCTTTGAGAATCACTGCTTTAACATTCATTTACTTACTTTGTGGACAAATCTAAATGTACATAGGATCAACAACAACAACTTTCATCACTCCATCTCTTCCTGTCTCTCATTTTCCAGCTGATCCACAGCTCAGTGGTAGACACAGCCATCGTGTTCCCTCACCGCCTCGGCTTACCCTACAAACGTGCCTTGAGAAACCTGATGGCTGACCACCTCAAACGCATCATCCAGGACAACGGTAAGAGTTGTGTGATCATAACCCACCAGAAGGATTCAAATAGATCAATAAAAATATAAATCCAGATCAGTGATTTCCAATAAAAAAAGTCTGGTGAAAGTGAGTCGATGAAATTAAATTGAACTTCAATCAATCAAAGATTATAAATGTGGCACATTACATCTTGTGACTGCAGTGTAGCCATGTCCCCAGCAGATGTCGCTCAGCTGCTCTGTGTTGATTGTTCAGTTTGCTGAATTCCCTCATAAACCTTTCTTCATCCCTGCATATAATGTTTTTCTGAAATATCAATGTCTGTCCATAACTAATGAAAACAGTTTACAACCATTTACGGTAGTTTACAACAGTTTACTTCAGTACAACACTTCCTGAGATGCAGCAGTTCCTGTTTCATCTCTTAAAGTGATTTAGTCTCTGTGGCTGTGTTCAGACCTGGTGCCAACATCCTTCCTGAGAGACTTGATCAAGTGGTCAACTTTAATATCGTTCAGACGTTCAGACCTGTTTGTATCGCTGACCACTCGTGATCAGATCCCTCAGGAAACATGTGAATAAAAGATCTGAGCAGAGTCTGTGTCTGTTGATTTGTTGTTCTTCCATCTTTCACAACCATCATCCAGGTCATCTTTATAATTCTGATAAAAGTATCTGAACAACTATTACCTGGAAAAAGAATCATTTCTAATATAAGATGTTCCTGTGTCTCCAGTGGAGGGCCATGACTCGAGCGAAGATGCGTCCGCCTGCCTGGAGCTGATGATGTGGAAGATCAAGGAGGACGCAAAGGTCAAAAGATGACCTCTGACCCCTCTGCTCCACTTTCCGCATCATGACTTCCTGCGTTCGTTTGTTTGCAGGGAGGCAGAAGTTCAGGAGGCCTGAACCTGCTCTCAGAGAGTCTCAGAGAGTCTCAGAGAGGAGAGATCAGAACAGAGGGAAGTTTTCATCAGTAAAGTCTGATTCCTTCTGTTTCTGAAAAGTAAACTCCATCAAAGCAATAGGAGGCGGAATTGACAGTGTTTTCATTTGTTTTGTATTTCAGTTCTTAACGATGTTAGTTTAAAAGTATTTCTGTTATTTGAGTGGTTTCTTTTAAGGCCTCGAACAGTCAATGAATAAAAACCTTTCTATAGAAGAACTACTCAAACGTCAGGGCATTGTCCGCTGACCGATGACGATAAATATGATATTCATGCCGGGCTCGACCCTCAGCCGAAATTGCACTATAGAAATGCTCTTGTTGTATAGGGCCAAAGTCTTGAGTACCTCATCTGTGTTATACTGCATTCACTTCTTATGAATAACACATGACTTGTTCTTAGTTACACTTAAGTGCATTGATGTCTTAGTCTGTCAAGCATTGCTGTGTATACGCACTTTTCAAGATGCACCTCGTTTGGCGTCGCTGATGCTCTGTCCATGCAGCGGTTCTTATCAAGTTCATTTTGTTAGTTGGCTCTCAAACCTGACTAATCCTATAATACTTGATCATCAAAAAAAAAAAAATCCTCAGCAGACGTTGTAAAGTCTCTGCTGCTACCTGTTTGGTAAAGTTGATGGACGATATCACTGTATTTTATAGATCAGATGAAATACCGACTAAATCGCCACCGTCTCTGTGTCAAACGTTGCATGAGATAAAAACTTTTCCTTCATAAAGACAAAAATAGGCTCAGTGTTGAAGAATTAAACCTGGATTATGGATCACTGACAGTTATCATTTAGTGTGAATCAGCTGTTTTATGTTGAAAATGACAGAAAATTTAACCAAGTGCTGTAAATATGCATTTTCCTTTTGTATTTTTGGTTGTTCATCTTTTTCTATTAAAAGTTATTAGTAAAAAATAAGATGTCGCTCTTTGTTTATGCTCCTCTAGACGTCTGCCTTCATCCTGCTGCCATTTCCTCCAGTGTGTCACCGTGAGTTCAAAACTTTGCATGTTTGCATGTTCTCTCCGTGTCTGCATCGGTTTTCTTCAATGATTCCGACTTCCTCTCACGGTCCAAAAACCAGCAGATAGGGTGTGAATGTGAACTGTCTGTGTCTTTAAGTTGGCTCTGCAACACACGGGTGACCTGTGCCTCAGAGGATAAGCTGGAGAGATAATGGATCAATGGATGTTTTCATGGACCTGCTGTGCTGTGTCATAATGGGGTGTTTTTTTCTGCTCATCCACAAGACTCGTGTTCTTCAGTCGACCGTTTTCTACTTTTCAGGTGCTCGCCTGTTTTTAATGCCTCAGTCCCGGCAATGACGAGCAGCTGGAGACGTTATGTTGTCAGGTTGTACGTCTCTCAGTCCGACCGTTGTGCAATAAATAGTTACATCTCACTTTCATTTCTTCTTATATTGACGATCTAACTTTTTACCAACTAAAGCTGAGACTAAAATGTAGAATCCATTATTTTATATCTCATTGTACGTGGTGAAGCTCAGATCCTGAAGAATAACAAATGTTTTACTTCACTGTCAGTCTCAGAACTGAGCTGGGGAATGCTTTGTTTTTCATTATAAACAGAATCAACCATGAATTACTTCATTATTAACATGTTTCCAGTTATACACAGGCCTGCAGAGGATTTGGGCTCTTTAAGTAAAGTGAGGATGTTTTCAAAAATAATATCACATATATTTTTAAATTACCAATGAACTTCATGCAAAGTTATTTTATATATATTTAAATACATTTTAAAAAATAAAATATATTTATAGTAATTTGTTGTAACCACCTTCACCTTTAAAACAGCAGATCCTCCTCGTGCACGTCCCCTCACAGTTTTTGAAGGTACATGGAAAAATGTTGTTCTAGGCGTCTTGTAGATTATTTACTAGATCTAAAACTAAGAACTAGAAATTGTACGACACCAGTAAAACTTGTATATGAAGTTAAAGTTCACACTTAATTCCAGTCGTTAAAACTATTATAAGTGCAATCGAACAACAAACATCAGCGATTGTGTGTCTGCATCACAAATACTTTAACTCCCGATACTTAAAGTACATTTTACTGATGATGATTATTTACCTTTACTATCATTTCTTTAGTATTTCCCCACATTTTGGACTTCTACTCTTCCTGCAGTAAAAGAAAGCCGTGCACACTTCTCCCACCTCTGCTGCACAAATAGTTTTTGACAGTGTGACAGCTTTTTCTCGGTACAGTGCCGGGCCTCTTGCCGTCTATATGTCTCTTTAACAGCAGGTGCAGCGGCCGTAATTCTCCTTTCTTCAGCAGATGTGTAAATTGGAAAAAAATGGGAGAGAAATGCTAAACTGAGAGGCCCATCCTTTCTTCGGTGTGTTTGCCTATTAAGCTCGTCCCGTCACATGTCAGGATGCATTTCCCCAGGCCGGGCCGCAGACCCCAGGTATTAAAAGAGCCAGTTAGCTGGGATCAATACCTACACAATGTTCCACTGACAGGGAGGGGGGCTTCCTAGTGTTTATCGAGTGTTGCAGAGATTTTGAACATGTGGAGCAAAGCAGCTTAGAGGTCGTCTTCATTATCAAATTCGATCAGTGCCTCTCTTTCTCTGTCCCCCGTGATCACCTTTGACTGGTGGGGGTCACGAGGGGGAAGCTGCGGGCTGAGGCCTCCACACTGACCCCATGCTGGGAGATGGAGAGCTGCATTATCTCCTGTGAGAGCTTCAGCAAAGAAACATTTTACTGGGCTCATCCCAAACAGACCTGAAGCACTTCATCAATCAGTCGTTCTTCAGAGAAACTGTTGGATTATCAACTGGGCATGTTGGGATTCTGAAGACGTCACCTTGAAAACAAAACTCCAGACATTTCTCCAGACCAATCGATTGACTGAGAACTAAATCAACAGCTCGTATTATCACCGGGCTTTAAAACACCCGCAGTCTGCTTTCTCTCTGTGGTCTGAGTTAAACCCTGCACCCCAGTGTGGCCCGTGGTGGGTACCCCTGACCCCCGGGCTACCCACAGCTGCCTCTCTCTCTCTCTCTCTCTCTTTCTCTCTCTCTCTCTCTCTCTATCCCTGTCTTTAATCAATGGTACTTTCCCCAATTAAGAGTCTGATCTTTGCTCAGTACCTCAAATTGATCTGCGGGCGGAGCTGCTTATTGCTCTGCTCCCGAGGGCCGTTCCGCAGATCATAAGAACCTAATTGGAAGTTAATAAATCTCTGGGTCGTATAAAGGGGGAATGATTATAGTCCGATGCATTTCCATAAGACTCAGATCTTCATTCTAGATCATTAAAATCGCACTAGTGGTTCGGTTCCTTCACTTCAAACCTCGGCTTCTAGCTTTCCTGAAATTACATTCTCACTCAGCCTATACACACTCTGAAGCAGAGCCAACTCAGTGTGTGTTTATGTTTGAGATTTCTGTGTGTACATGTTGTGTTTGCAGCCAGGTCAATGTCACTCTAAGCCCTGAGTGTGTCACAGCCAGTGTCAGGCCTCACAGCATGATCCTGGCACTCAGAGGGGCTTAAGAAGACCGGCTGACCTGCCGCCCGCTCTGCCTGTCCCCCTCAGGTCAAAGGCCAGCCGGGCCCTATTGATGAAGAAGTCTTTAGCTTCTCCACCCGCTCTCGCTGCTCCGGCCCCCACATGCTCCCGGACTAGGCCCCGAAAAGGCCTCTCGGTTGTGTTATGCGTGCCGATCGATCCACTTGGTGTCCAAGGGGGCCTTCCTTTGAGATAACTGACAACTACAAAGGTCCCCTCCTGACAGGCCCTTGTCAATACAAATTTCTACTATTGATAAGTAATTAAAGAAAGCCTGAACATAAGGGAGCGCTGCTTTATAAAACATCTGTTAAACAGGAGACATTAACAAAAACGACTTAAGGACAAGAAGAGAAAATAGAAAAGAATGGACTCCCCCTCTGTCCTCATTCGTCTCAACAGAATCAGTTTCCATCATTGCATCTATCTTCTAAGATATAGAGTGGACTCACGCACAGAACGGACCAGTCGAGAGATGATTGACTGATTAGTCAAATGATGAAGAATAATTTTGCCAGCAACACTTTTTGAAACCAAATATGTTTCTCTGATTTCAGCCTCTCAAGTTGTACAGGTTTGTGATCACACACTGAAACTGGTTCTAGAGATTCATTATTTTTCAGTCAGTATTTCACCAGGGTCCATATCTTTAACCTAAAACCACAAAATAACAACTCTGACAGTACAAAGCTGTCAGCAGCAAAATGATAGACGGCCAAGAGCTTCCAAAAATTGGTCAGAAGTTCCAATGACCTGATGTTAAAAGATTAAAAGCAGTTTTCCTCATTGTTTACTGCAGCTTATAAGATGAGAACTTTAATAACTTCATGTTATTTGACACGGTGCAGGATAAACACTGGATGTTATGATGGTTACTATTCACGCTGCAGTGAGGTCTGTTTAATTCCCTCCACTCTGACAACGGTTATTAAACCTGTGAGAGTTTCACCTGTTTAGCGGTGAGACTGTCGTCAGTGATGTGGCTCAGCTTTTTGTCTTTTTCTCCCTTTAATCCATGCATGTGTAAGTGGATCCTCTGAGACCAGGATAAGTCCTTTCAAGCAGTTTTAAACACTACAGGAGGGACTCAAATCCAGTATCCTCTCATTTACCCCTGCACCTCAGTCCTTTAATGCAACATACTTAGAGTATATCCTGGTAATTAGACCTAATGCACCCAGGCCTGTTTCGTAACTTAACTTGAAGACTAATGGAATATGACGATAGTGTTGTTTAGAGTTGCTGTGGGGACTTTGAGGGTGAAAGTCCGTCAGCAACTTTTGGACGACTGAGAAGTGAGGAGCTAATTAAAGATTGAACCCTGCTCGTCTTGATGGGTACAGGAGGTGAACCCGGCCGAGCCCTGCTGGCCTGCAGAAGGGGAAATGATCCGGAGGGGGGGGCCGTGCAGTGATGGGGAGGGTCACACACAACCACACTCTTTGTGTGCCTCTAATCCCCCCAGCCAACACAGCTTTGGCCAGGTTTCATCATGAAAGTGCCATGAAATAACTACTTTTTTTCTCTCTTCGCAGTAAATCTCCCCTAATCCTGCGGGCTGCGGAGACAAAGGCCTCTGGGACCTAATCCTGGAGCTTTTAGTGGGGCTGAGGGGCTGGCCGACAGAGGCTCTTCTAAATGACTTATTTCTATCGGACACTAATATAGCTTGACAGCCAAGAACAGCGAAAGGAGGCGGAAAAGAAAAAAGCCAGGGGAAAAAGGAGCACAAACATTTTCACATATTTTGGGAGTCTGAGCTGTTTATTGTGTGAGTGTGAGAGGAAGAAGTGAACCATGGTTATTGGTATATACACCCTCAAGGTACACAGCAGTGGAGACGTCTCACGTATAGATTTAAAGTAATAAATACACAAATTCTTTATATGCAGTTGATGTCGGTGCAGGAATGTACCTGTAGATTCTTTCTGAGCAGGTTTGATGAGAATCTGCCTTGAAACTGAACACAGGTTAAACAGCTCCACAATTAAACAGTTGTCCTGCACTGACTGCAAAACATTTTTATACCAAATGAAATCTAGACTAGAAACATTTCACAATGGATGAAAGGTTTGTTTTCATCACTATAGCTGAAGTTCTTACAAACACATTTCTACATTAGAGGCATTCAAAATGGATTTGTATGAAAGTAAAGTCTCATTTAAGTTTTTATAAAATGCTCATCGTTCACTGGGATAAGTTTATTTTCACATTCCAAACAGTGTAATGTAATGCAATAGTAGGTTTCTCTCTTTTTTTTCCAATAAAAGGGTTTTGGAACGACTGATCATCTAAAGATGGAACCAGATGTATTTTGGGACAGACAGGTTTTTTTGCTAAATCGTTTTCTACTAAATTAACACATTTCTTAATTGCAGTTTTATTATATGACTGCGTTGAGACATTTCCCTTCTCTGTGGACAAGGCCAATTAGCTACAGGAGAAAATACTGACAGCCGCTTAATAACACAGTGGTCAAAGTATTCAGTTACTTTAAAAACTTTTGAAATATGCTGCAGTTGGAAACACTCACATTAAATAAAGAATCTGATGAAAGCTGTTGGCCCCTGTAAATCCAATGTTTTATAATAAACTGCACCTTATGGAAATGGAAATGTTGGAAACTTCTCCTCTGATGATTTATTAAAGGTTTTTCTCTTCCTGAGAAATATTTCTAATTTAGCTCGGCTGCATCTTAAGACCTTGTCCTCATTGAGCAGGCTTCAGATTAACTTCACACGGTGACAGTTTATGGGCAAAATATGGCGCCTGTTAGCAAAACAAACCCTCCGAGAAAACCCCCAGTGTATGGGAGAAAGAGGGCCGAGAGGGAGAGGACAATCAAAGGCTGTTATTTTAATCTGTGCTGCCTCGGAGATTAGCCGACCACATTGTTTTAATTGTTTTAACGGGGGAATGAAATGCTCTCTTATAGGGGAGGGGGGGGGGGGGGGGATCCTTGGCATAAATCTCTCAAGTTCAATAGTTTCAAAAACTTGAGCCCCTCGCAGCCCCCCTCTCTTCCCTCATCCCACCTAATCCCGGCTAATACCTTTCTTTCTATTGGCTAATGGCTGAGGGGAGCCTGGGTAAATGCTTCTTAAATAGTCGTGGGTGAGAATGGTTTCGGGGAATGAGATGTGTGGCTCGACAAAGAGGCGCTGCTGTGTGAGGATTTAAGGCCCAAACTGAGACTAAACACCGGACCACGACTGGACCTCTGTGCGTAAAGACGCACCAGGACCACAGCCCCCGGAGCTCAGGTAAAACAGCCGAGGACTGAAAACTGTGTCATGAGAAATGTTTTCATCTGTGGGTGAAGGGTCAGTTCTGCTGGTGCTCATCAATTGTTGTAATATCTGAGTTCAAAATGCAGTTTTTATGGCTGTTGGATGCAAAAGAGTTTGGTTTGTGGTGTGAATGTGAATTAAAACCTGTTTGAAAATGTCTTTGCCATTTTTACTTTCGTATTTTAATCCACAATTAACACAATCACTAACTGGAGGGATTAAAATGTAGGGATTGAGCCAATGCTGGTTTCTCTGCTCTTACGAACACATTTCTAAATTAGAAAGTGATGAATATGAAAGTCAACATGGTTTCATTCGAGTTTTTATAAAAATCCTCATCGTGACCTTAGTTCACTGAGAGAAGTTTATTTTCACTTTCCAGTAAATCAAATTATATTTAAGTAAACTTTACTATCACACCTTGAAACTAAAAATGACTCATCACTCAACTAAATTACTATCCAAAAGTTTTTTTAAACAACTTCTTGATTCTTCATTGTTTGTTGTGTTGCCACAATACATTTGTATTGGTCAGTAAAAGAAAACATTTAAATAAAGGGATAAAACAGAGGAAATAGTTTTAATGTGACCTGATGTTGGTTCCTGTGATCGTTATTTCTCAGTTTTACTTTTTACAAGTGGAGCCATGTAAAAATGATGTTAAAGCAAATGACACAGACTTCATGTCTCTTTCATATGGATTTAAAATGGCACCTTTCACTCTCTGGTTCTTTAGATCCACCATGAACTCGTTGAATTTCTGCGGGACATCCAGCGGTGGAGTGTTTCCTCTCCACGGTGCCAGCTCCATGCTGTTCGACCTGCACCAGCAGATGGCGGAGCAGTACCACGTTTACTCTGCAGCAGGGCCCACGGTGCACACCCTGTCTGTGGCTGAGAGGCTGGCAGGTGGGTTCCCTGGCTCCTGCTCATGTGGAATCTAAAAGTTCATTCTCTCATTCACCCACCTCATCGCTTTTAAAGAATATAATTCTATAAACTATGTAATTTACTTTGGTTTTAAAAAACCTAAGTAACTTTGGAAGTGGGGGGGTTGAGAGTTTTGAGGTCACATGTGAGGGTCACATGAGTCGTGATGGGGTGATGGGGTGTTAAGCTGCCTGTGGAGGGAACTCTGCTCGCTAACTTAAAACCCAAGAGTCGCAACAGTGGAAAGTAACTCTCCTCTGAAATAGCCCACTGTCAGCTACTTGAGATTTTAGGTATTTTTAGGATACCATCGTTACTGTAATAGAAATAACAAGTGACAGAATTTTTAAATATCATCAACAGTAAATTTAACAGTTGAAACTAGATCCACTTGAACCAACAGTAACGTGCCAGGTTTCCCTCAGTCTTAATAATCAGATAATATAATGTGTTAAGCACTTATAGATATTTTTCTGCATGAATACTTTCTATATTCACCATTCAGCAACTCTCCCTTAGGTGACACTGTCATACTTTTTCCTCCACTTCATAAGAAGAGTAAATAATTGTTGAATATGACTTTAATAACCTACAATATAAACTAATACAAATGTTGTTTTATGGGTTCTTGCCTCTGAGGACTTTCATAGAACTGTCATTCATGCGACACAGCTTCTTTTAATAGATAATAATGTGCATATGTAAAGATTGTGTCAGACAAAAAAAAGGAGGATGAAGCTTATTCATTAAAATAAAAAGCCGAAAAGTAAAATTTGTGAAAACTGAGTGGCGCTAAGTCACATTTCTATGAAGGAGTGTCATGGAAACAGTTGTAAAGCATTTCATTCATTTATAAATATATATAGACAATAAAAACTGGGGGAAAAAATAATTTCCCCAATGAATTTAAAGAAATTTACAAATGAAACATTCATCTATCTATAAATAGTCCAAATAAAAAAAGATTTTTACTTAAGTAAAAATAAATCGTTGAATTTATAAAGAAAATGCAGTTCATGAGAAATATTTATCTGAATCCACATAATGAATTAACAATACTGGTTTTATTCAGCTTTTTACTCTTTTTACTTTACTTTTTGAAGGAACAACAAAAGCTTTAAATCAAATGACCTGACATATGCTACTGACTAATTACTTAGGTGGCTCCTTGTCAACCTCAGACATTCTGCTGACTCATGTTGTGATGGTTATTTTCTTCTCCCTGTCCTATCAGAGCTGATTCTGGAGGCTCGCTATGGGAACCAGCAGAAGCAGCGTCGCAGCCGCACAGCGTTCACAGTGTCCCAGCTGCAGGCTCTGGAGAAAGCCTTCCAACAGACACAGTACCCAGACGTGGGCATGAGAGAGAGGCTGGCTGTTTGCATCAACCTTCCTGAGGCTCGTATTCAGGTGAGAGAGCAAACTCCACCCAGCAGCACCTGACTGCTAACCTGACACCAGTACTGCCAGAACATTTAGCTGGAAACCATGAAGAAAACCCTGCTGCAGTTACTGTGTGATATTAATGTTCAATGAGGTGAAGAAAGTGGATCATATGAATAATGGTTACTGCATTATATAGATATAATACAGAACAGCAAATATATATCTACATGTGTACAGGTATAGAAGTGCTGTACAGTTATTTTGAACACCTTTGCTATTTTGATGAAGCACTTTGCCATTTCTATACAAGAAAATATACAGTTCGTAATAGACTTACACTAAACAGACAATTTAATATATTTTTATTCCTGTTTTTTAACATTTTGGTGTTTTTGGGGGCTTTTATTTATTTTTACTATTTTATTTTCATTGTCATTGTCCTTTTCTCACTTATTTCAATCCTTTGTGTGTGTGTGTGTGTGTGTGTATCTTTTTTCTCTGTCAGTCTATATAAATAAATTTCTTCTAATAATGAAGTGATCGTAAAAATCAAATTTATGATCTTGTTATTTTCTGCTGCCTTCTGAAGTTTTGTTATGTTATTTATTTTCATGTCATTCATTTAGATCAGGTTATTTCCTCTGAATGTATTTATTTGCACATATTATCTTTAATTTAATCTTTGAGTTTGTTTTCCAGATTGTTTAAATGTCTGTGAAGTCCTGAAAAGTGAATTAAACTGAACAATAAAATAAACAAACTTACCGTGGTGGGTTTCTCTCTCCTCCAGGTGTGGTTCAAGAACAGGAGGGCCAAGTTTCGTAAAGATCAGAAGTGCTCATCGCTCTCCAGAGACAACAACAGTCTGGAGGAGACCCCACACCGCAGGAAGGTGGCTCAGGAAGAAGTGAGGCCTGATGACAAACAGGAAGTCATCACATCATGCACTGACAGGCACAGCTCTCCTCCTCCTCCTCTTCTTCCTCCTCCTCCACATGTCCGGGATGTTCGGCCTCCTCTCACCCCTTCAGACTCTGATATCTCACGGTGCCCCCTCCGACTACACTCCCCTCCACTGTTCCCTTTCATGACAGGGGAGCGCTACAGCCTCCCACCTCACCAGCCGGTTGTAGGAGTGCTGTCCGCCGACCTCGCCCTCCCCCCGGTGTTCTGGCCCATTATACGACAGCATAGCTCCACCCTGGGGGTTCCTCCATCATCGCTTACTAAAAACTGTAGCCTGTCCCTTCAGACTGCTTGTTCCAGTAAAGCTGTACCTCACCCTCACCTGGGGCTGTAACAGAAGTGGATGTATACACCCATATGTTTTCTCTTCTCATGGGACATCTGAAGAGATCCTATGTGGGAGACACCAGGGCAGCAAGAAGGAGAAGGCCCCTTCTTCCTTGTTTATGTGAAACTGACCACAGACAGAGCAGAGAATATGATTTTTAATTTAGATGTTGTTTCTATTGAACGCCTGTTTGTCTAAAGCAATGTAAAAGCTACAGTCACATATTCTCAGACATTATTTTAGCAGCCGAAGTCTCATCTGGGTCTGGTTTAAACATCTACACTTTGGTTGAAGTTGGCCTGTAGTGTGAGTTTGCTTGATGTTTATTCCATCACAGACAATAAGCAGTGTCAGCACCACATCTAAAGATATTCCTGTCTCCTTCAGCGTTATTCAGCTACAACGCCAACAAGCTCAGTAGTAATAATGAGAAAAGCCCCTCATTGTAAGCACTGTGAAATACAAATGTGAAATAAAATTATTTGTTGTGGAATTTTCCTTGATTTTGTGAGGATATGTAAAATACTGTATACAAGATACAAAATACATAAAACTGTTGAGTAATAATATGTGTAATAAGTTACAGATCGTACAGAGGATGTGTGATAGATCAATTCATCAAGTTGATAAACTGTCGGAAAATAGTAGAAACAAGGCCCAACAAAAGATGACCCCGTCCAATATAAATAGATAAACAGTATAAATAAAACAGATAGAATGATGTACATGGATAAACAGGATTATTCGGTGTAAATAGGAGCAAATGTCAATATATAGTGTGTTTACTTGTAAGGGTGAAGTCTTCAGTTGGAAAATATGAACAATAAAACAAACTCCTCATCAGGTTTTCAAATGGAAGAATATGTGAAGCTGTTTGTGGCCATGATAATAATCCAGCTGTCGTGTAAAGCCCCATCATTTAAATATTTTAGTGTAAATCAGTACTTTGTGGGGAATCTTGTGTGTGTGTGTGTGTGTCTTAACCTCACGTGTGGGAAAAGTTCAAATCTGATCACACTCATCGATCAGTCTGGCGCAGATGCTTCGCCCGCCCGATGTTTGGACTTATTCACCAAACCAGTTGCGTCGGCTATTCAGCGTAGCGCCAGTGACGCCGAGTCTCTCTGGGCTTAAAGAGACAACAGCGAAATCCTGGCAAGTTGAGGACGAGAGAAGCGAAATGAGACAGAATCTGCACAAACCACAACAACATGACTGCGCTTCGATAGCGGACGTTTGAAGGTAACACGCTTTGCTTTGTGGACGGACATTCAGCCGTCTGTTATCGATTATCACAGACGCCATGTATGTGGGCGCTCTCCTCGGGTGTTTCGTGTGCTAGCTTGCTAAGTGGCTAGCTACTGTGCTAAGCGGTAAGAGATACCCCGGCTGCCGCTGGCGAGCAAGTCGGTTGTTCGGGATTAAGGAGTCGCCCGGCGGCGGTCAGGGAAACGAACATAGCCGGAATCTGAAAATTACAAACCACACATTCAGGTAAAACCATTCATTGTAATGTTGCTCCAGCTGATAGCTTTAATAACGACGTCGCCAGGGACGCTGTTATTAAGCATTTACTAACTGAGCACCTAGCATAGGTAATGTCAATCAATGAATATTTCATGCTGCGTTCCGACTCAGTTTTTATTGACACTGGTTCAGTCATAGTCATCTTGGTGGTGTTGTAAACACACTGGTTAATGTTCCGTCGGGTTTTAATCAGGCGCTGATGGGGCCGAGAGGAACGCTGTGTTTGGTAGGAGCTAGCCTGGTTAGCTGTGTGACATGCCGACTGAGCTGTAGCATGAGGGCACATCTCTACTTTAGATTCATTCTCTCTGCATTGCGACGTGTTTATAAACCACAAGAAGTGAGTTCGATAGAAACGAACTGAGCTGCGATTGAACGACACCAGGCTGACGGGAGCTAGCTAACCAACGCGAGGATTGCCAGAGAACATTTGGCCTTGTCCGCCGAACCAGCTGGGGTAACGTTACCGCTACATTTTCTCTGCACGCGTATGGAGTGGACCGGCTTGTACGATTTTCACGAGCTATTTCTCACCTCGTATCAGGAAGCAAACTTTGTGCAAACACACGGAGAGAAATCAGGTACTTTGGATCCACCGAGTAACGCTTAGTGACAGCTGCCAGCCACTAGCCAGGTAGCTAGCAGCTATAGTTAGCATAAGCTCAGCATTGTAGATATTTAGCAACACGTACGAGGAATATTTGGGAATCTGGCCTCGGCACTAGTGTTTGACTTCACGTGGAGTCTTCGTATTTGATGTTGTTTTCATGTTTCAACGTCGGACGTCGTCTTGCGTCGTGTTAGTGCTAGCTAGCTGTGTTGAGGATAATTGTAGCAGGCTGTCGTTGTCTGACTCGAAACGTTCTTGTCAGGAGGTAATATTCATAGTGCTTTTGTGTCTGAGGTTCATAAAAGCCACCTTTACACTTGGCACGTATGGATGTTCACTTAAAGTGTTGTGTGCGCAAGTAGCTTGGCTGATATACCAAACAGCTGATGTGAAAATAACAATATACAACTTCCTGAAATGAGTGATTAGTAAGGTATTAATAAGTTATTGGCTTTTTACTTTACTCAGATCTTAATTAGTTTCTAGGTTCACCAATACTGCCACATAATCCAACTTGGCCATTTGGTTTTAAAAGAATTCACTGGAATTGTTTTAGGTTGGTCTCCTATGATGTCATACAGTATTTTCATGGTACAAGGAAGACATGACAGTGTAGTGATTGACTGCATACCCGGCTTATGCATGTGCTCTTCTCCTCAGGCGTGCTGGGTGCTGTAGTCAGATTACAGGCATTTTATTCTCAGTGGCTCTTTGTGGGCTGTATCATCGTTTATTTCACTCACACACTAATATGTTTGCCTCCTCAAGGAAATGTTATCTCATCCATTATTTGTGGAATAAACTTGTGATGGATTAAAATCAGCATTATACCCCAAAATGATTTGGATTAATATTGAATTGCATCAAAATAATGCTCACTCATCATTGGCAGACATATGACTGATCATTTTAGTCCTGTTGTGATTACATTATTTTCTCTGTCATATACAGCTGAGCTAGCAGTCCACTAGACTGTATGCAAATCCAACCAATAATGTGCTTCCCAATGATGAAAATGTTACGATGAGATGAGGCATTACAGCAGCAATTGATCCGTGTAAGTGCCTTTCCATAGGAAAAAGTAGCTGCTCATTGCTAGTGCCTGCATTACCTGCACTCTTCAGCACCACCAACATCTTAGCTCATGGGCATGGGGGAGTTAGGAGGGCGGCGGAGAGACATCTGCATGTGATTGTTTTCAGAAAGCTGCACAGAGATGGTCAAATTACACTCAATATCATGTTGTCAGTTGTGCCTGGCATAGCTTTTATTATAGTATAGTCTGCTTTCCTGTCACTTAGTTACCAGAGCACGTTTTGCACCGTTAAACATTCTTGTGAATAAATATTTGTATCCTGCTGTGTGCAGATCTTCATTCACTGTTCAGATTCTCTGTTCTCTCTGTTTATTTTCCACACCTGAAGAATAAGCCTGAAACTTATCCCAGTGTCTCACGGTATAAGTTGCATATGTCTCATATATTAAAACACAACTTTGTGATCTACAAAATCTCCCTGAAAAATAGCTTTAATTGCAAAAGAGATATGTTTTTTTCAAGTCTGAGTTCCACTGTTAAATTATTATGCTCATATTGATTGCTTTATTGAATTTGCCTTGTCTGGAGCAAGCTCTCATTTCAGCTGTAGTGGGGAAACAGCCACAGTCGACATAATTTGATCTTCAAGAAAAAAGAAATTCTGAAAGTTTTAATCTCCTAATGACCATAAAGTGTTATGGTGACAAATAATGATATATTTGCCTTTTTAATGTATTTTGACTCATATTGATTGCTTCACAGAAAATACATGTATAGTATTTGGCAGTGAGATTGTAGATTAGGGTAGCAACTGGAGAGGCAATCTTATTTGCAGTTAGTAAACACAACCCTTTTTTAATATTCAAACAAGCCGCAAGATATAATAGATGTAATTAATAAGGGAGGTTAGTCTGTCATGCTTAAATGTTACAAATGATCCACACTCTACATGCTTCTAAGCTACATGAAAACCAGCATCATAACAAACGGTTTGATTTCTGTGTTTTTTACTTTTTCAGATATCCATCAAATCCATCTGTTACCCGTCTTTCTCATCGCCCTGTTCTCTCAACTTCGGGTTGCCTTGTCTTTTGTGGCCCTGCAACATGGAGTCTAACCACGGTGTCACTGAAGGCTGACCAGAAGGAATGAGGCACTCCAGGAGATGTTTCCAAATCGGCGTGTGGATGCAGTAGCTGGGTTTTGGAGTGCTTTTTTATGACTAGCATTGTATGTGCATCTGTGGGCACCGCCTAGCATAACCTGCCTATTCCTCAGGCAGGGAAATGCTACTCTGAGACTGGTGCTGGAGACACGCACAAGAAAAGAGCCCCTCCAGTAAACAAGGAACACGAAGAAAAAAGGGAACCCTCAGCAAAAGAGCTGTCTTGATCGACGCACTTCAACTGTAGTTTGAGCTTGTTTTCTCAATGGTCTTGTGAACCATTGCACATTTTAGCAGCAAACACCTTTCCTCTGTCCTGTGAGATTTATCCTCCTCCCTCTCTCTAAAGTGATCTCAGTCATTGTCATTGGGATTTCTATGGTTTGCATGGCTGGAGAATAACCGTGGAGAGGCCAGGGTATCACAAGCTTATGGATTTTGACAAGAGAGGGGGCAAGGGAGAGACAGAGGAAGGGAAAAAGATGTCTAAGACAGCAGGCAGCAGGACTGGACATGGGGGCCGGAGTTCAGGGACCAATTCTGGAGTTCTTATGGTTGGTCCAAACTTCCGTGTGGGCAAAAAAATTGGCTGCGGGAACTTTGGCGAGCTGCGGCTGGGAAAAAATCTCTATACTAATGAATATGTGGCCATCAAATTGGTAAGTGCATCCTCAAGGTTGTTTTATGGACCGAGACTTCTATCTATGCACCGTACCATTGTTCTGATCCACATCCTATGAGCAGAATCATAAACCTCATATTTATAATGGTGTTTCAGCAGCTTAAGTCATGATAAATGTTTATTGTAATATGCAGCAGAATGTCTTAGACTCTTTGACCTAAGTGTGACAGGCACAGGAAGTGCATTTTCCCACAGCTTGGTCTCATGCACTGTTAATGAGTCAACCATGTTCCCCTTTTGCTTATGAAAGAGGTGAAGAACAGTTAGCTCAGATTGGCCTGAATCTTTAATTTTTCTATATTTCAAAGTAACAGCAGAAACATTTTAGTTTCGTAAATTAGATCTTAATATGTCTACTAAGACTTAAATGTTGTCCTCTAAGCTGAAATTGATGCCTTTAAGGTTTTATGTGAAACAAATTTCTTTGTTAAAACTGAATCCCTTCTTTTCTATTCCCTGTTTTCTCTAGTCAATAGAGATAACGTCAAATCATGTGGAATCTCTCCCTCTGATAAGCTCACACCAGACCCTATGAGCAATCAATAATTTACCATGTCTTTATGTTTTGTGTCAGCATGAATGCTTTTTTTCCACAGCGCCCGGTTTAGTAGCATTTAGACCGAAAAACCACATCAAATGTTGAGGCCAGTTTGTTTACCAATTTTTAGATTGTGCAGCAGCAGATCACTGCTCACTGCTCAACCATTTCCTCTGCACACAAACATTTCTCTACATATCTTTTCCTTTGCTATAAATGTGTTGCTACTTGTAGTACTTTGATCACTGGCAGTTTTTTTCTTTCTGTCGCTGGTAATGACTCAATGTAAGCAAGGCCTAACTTGGACTCGGCCATAGTGAAACTAATGGAAGCTAGGCGTCATCTCCACCACAGCTCCACTGGTCTGTGTATGATTATCCTTACATTTGTATCTCTCAGGGAGGTCATTATCTCCATACAGGCATCCATTGAAGGCCTTGCTAACCACATAGAAGGCAGAAGTTAGCAAACAGCTGTAATTGCAGTTCTCCTCTTTTCAAAATCTTTAGTTGTGCTTGCTGCCTCTCCCCCTTTGCCTGTGAACCCTCCCATCTGTTTGGGTATTTTTATCGCCATGGTGTCCAGCTATATCTGGATCTGGCATTAGGGCCATAACACAGCTCCATAGATCTTGTGGCCCACTGGTCCCAGCATTTATCTGGGTGTGCAGTGGTGAGAGGAGGAAGTGTGCTACTGGTGTAAACAAGCTCAACGAGGCCTGATTGACAGGAAACAGGTTTATTTAGGATTTAATTTTGGAACTAATCTCCGATGAAGATTTATGTTTTCTTGTTACTTTTATTTTTTGAGGTTAAATGATGACGCAAGTTTGTTCCTTTTAACAATCACAACATTTATCTCTTTTCAACAAACCAGACAGATTTGACTTTAATTGTCTAAGTGGTTTAATATGTGGGTGTTGCTGGGCCTCACATGGACAGGGCTTCTCCCTCGTCAGCTCTCAGGCTAACCCAGATTTTAGCACAGTTGTCTGTCCACATGTTTCTGTCCCTGGTCTCGCACTTCCCTGGGGTAACCCTGTGAATGTGACTGCCTGTCTAGTAGGGCATCTGTTTTGTCACAGGCTGTTATTGAGCTCCTGCTTATGGACTAAAACAAACAACAGCTCTGTCATCTTTCACCACCATGCTTGACATTTGTAGTGACTCCTTGTTGTCTGTCAGTCATTTCACTTTTAAATATTCAGATGTATAGAAACTACAATGATAGTTCATATTGTGGAAAATACAATTGATGTTGTTTATGTATTATAGTGCATTTTCAGAATCAGTCAATATTTAATCTTCATCTAAGTTTCTGATGTTGATAATAATAAGCCCTATTTGATGCCTGGTTGGTGACCAGATGACAAAATGGTCCTTGACTATACCAACGAGTCAATAAAGCAGCAGTATACTAAAATTTAACGTAATTTCAATGGTAATTTGACTTTGCTTGAAATATCTGTTGTAAATAATTGTGCCTGTTTGACTGTATACCACGGCACTAGTGTTGAGCTGGTGCCTTACGTGTTGAGTGTCTTGTGTACCGACTTGATGAGTTGGAAATATGGGTGGAGCCTGTCTGCACCTGGGATAAAGGTGAATCCCAGTGTCGCCCTGCTTTACCGCGTGATTGCAGAGAGAGAGAGAGAGAGATATGTGGCAGGCCAGGCCTCTGGGTCCTCTGGCAGTGGTCTTGAACTGCTGTGAATGTTGTTGCAAAAAGCAAGAGAGAAGTGGGAAACTGAAAGGTGGTCTTTGTTCGTAGGCCTTGTCGACACACAGTGGTTCAGTCTTTGGTTCAGCTGGGCGCTTTCTCACACTGACAAACGCCTGTGTGATGGAGGCAGGACCGTATAGCCACTGCTGTAAGTACACTGCAGACTTTACTCCCATGGGGAGATCCCAGTGCCTTAAAGAAACAGCAGCATTTAGTGTGTGCCTGCTATCACGGCTCACTTTAGAAAGTCACACCCACCATCTCCATCAATACATTCCCTGCGGTGGTGATGTAAATGTGCACTGGAAAAAAAGAGAATTCAATTCAATTCTTTGCATATTTCTGTTGTACTACACATCCTTTTATTTATTTTACTGCTCTGTTTCTCTTACTATATGATACTATCTAAAGGGTTTTGTCTTATCAAGGTCATCGTTTTTGCCTCGTTTGCAAGTCACATGCACACTCACGTCATCCATCCATTTTCACTGACATTTTCACGGGTCCACTCAGAGTTACAAACTTTACAGCTTGTATTTCATCATAGCCCCTCTTCACGTCGTTGGTCATTCAGTGACATGTAAGAGGTGCCTTTGAGACGCACCGTCTGCAAAGCTGGTATTATCAGCGACAAGTAATAAACCAGTTGGAGGCTCCTCTTTGTTGTGATGGCTATCTTTAACTGTGACAAGTGGCCATTATATTTTTCCCACAAGGGAGGAGAGCAATAAGTGAGTGTTATAGTGTTGAGACTTATTGTACAACCTAGTGCCTCCCTATAGCTCACACAGAGGGAGCTGCTATAGGAGTGACCATCTATGGAGACATACACAGCAACCACAGAGACTTATTGTACATTTGTGCCAGCCGTCTACATTCAGAACAGGGTCTTATCCTATATTGAAAGCAGGAATAGATATCTGATTCGAAATACTATTGTCTTTTGGTACCCAAATATTCATTGGCCGTCTAGGCGTCTTAGATTGATTTTTTTCCCGACTGAAATGCATTGTGGTCGTGGCGAACATTTTCTGCCAAAGCTAATTGCACAAGTTGGACAAACTAATAAATTTAATTCTTGGTTGTTGTCAGACTTGTAAATGTGTTCTTGCTGATGTCTGTACCTTTCATACCTGAGGATAAAGAACACTACTGAATATTTGGTTCATAGCATGTTTGTAGGTAGCCAGAAACTATAATATTGCTCCATTTCTCCAGGATAGCATGTTTATTAACATGCATAACAGTTAAAGACAATATAATAAATGTGTTTTCAGAGATTCCACTATATTGCTGTGAAGACATTATACCATCTTTGGTTATTTACAATGATGGATGATGTGAATTGCCAGCTTCCACGAATCGGAGACGCAACGTGTATCACAATAATCTAGCGTCTGTGCCACCACCCTGGCTCTCCCTTTTACACAGACGTCAATTCGGCTCTGTGACTCCCTCCACTGCATACATGTGTGTACCCTGTCCATTACAAGGCGGAATAAAGGTGAACATTTGTGCCTCGAATACACTGTTGTTTAGATTGTTGTGGAGTTCTGCTCCCAAGTGGAAAAAGCAATAATATGTTTTGCTTCCACAGACAACCTCCATGATATGCATTTGCAAGGTATGTTTGGTGAAGGGTGGAATGCCTCTGGCACACGTCTTATTTTTCTCTACCTGAGTCACTGATGTGGAGGCGTAAATGTAAGGGAGATCAGATGAGCAAAGCCACTCAATGCCGGTCAGTCGTGATGCTCAGAAGGAAATCTGAGGTGTTGTATCAAACTCTCTTGTCTGCCTCCCACTGTAGCTTGATAAGCATCTCTTGTTGCAGTCTTTACTCAGCAGCTTACACCAGCTTGCCATGAGGCCGTTGTCGAAGGACTGTGCAGGCACAAGAGCTCCATCAGCATGTTTGGTGAGAGTTGAAGTGACATTTTGATGATATTTAGTTCTTGACTGTTATGTTTGAGTTCTCCAGAGAGCGTGATGGGCACACAGAATGAAGAAATACTTCCAAATCAACAGTATGGTTGAGCGATCTGAAGATTTTACTTGGTGATTAACCTTGAAGAGGTCCGCAATCAACATTTCAAGTGAATCATAGGGAGCGGGATAAACAGAGTTTACATTTGCTGGAATACTGTTTGCTGGAATTATAAATGATTGTCTGTTGGATGAAAATATTGTTGGACTGTGTGTTTAGTCATGTGACTAGGTATGACTCTGGATACTAGCACAACTCAGACATATTAAAGCAAACAAATCTTTATTGTTTAAACCAATTGATGTTGTAATTACTGAAGCCAAGGCCAGCAAGACTACAGAATAGTCTAAGGCTTCTAAAGAAATGGAAAATTCACCAGCCAAAAAAGCCATAGGATGATTTCTAACCTAGTATGGCTGGAAAGTTCAAATGGTGATGACATGGAAAGGTGAAAGGAATCGACAAAATGTTCTGTGCCATTTATAGGGCAGGTAGAACAAATGGTTTTACCGAAAGGTCAGTCAGTTTAAAATCCTCTGCTCTTGCAGAACATGGTCATTGCTGTGACCGTGCACCAGCTGTTCATCCACAGATAAGTGTCATGGCACGCCACTCTGAGAAGATGATCAAGTTGAAAAACACACTCGTCACACAGCTGAAAGTTGTTTATATTTTGGCTGTCATCTCCTTTTGAAACATGTCAAGTTGTTTTTCTTTATGGCTGGAATTCTGCAATATTAACGTTGACAAGTGTTTTCGACAAGCTGCTGCAGGTTTACTGACGACAAAATATACACCTAATTGAAAGGCAAAATCCACCATCATGCAATCAGCAGGTAATGGCCGTAATATTTACTGAACAGAGATGTACTATTGTAAACTTTGTCACGGCAGATGTTTGTTCTGTCAACTGTAATATTCCGGAGCAGATTCAGGTCCCAACACGTATGGATGGATCTGAGAATTTGCTATTTCCAATCACTTATTTTTCTTCTTTTTTCACAGTTTGCTTTTTAGAACCTTGACACCATTAAGAGGATGAGACATTGATCAGAAACACTGGGTTCTGCCCCTCGGCTGGCTTCTGGAAATCAGCCAATCAGAAGAGAGTGGGTTTTTAGGGAGTGGGGCCGAAAAGAGCCCAGAGCTAATATTGCCTGTTTCAGTCAGAGGCTTAACTGAGGGGTTGTATAACAGGCAGCTTGGGATAAAAAATATTTTTTTAAACTGTGAATCAAAAAAAGCTGCTTCAGCTGAGTTCCACAATAAAAATATAGAGTTGGAAATGAGCAGGACTCCCCTTCAAGGAGTAACACTGAAACTGTACGGTGTTTGTGTTTCAGTAATAATTAACTAGTTTCTCACATTGTCTGATTACAGTATCTGCCGTTTATTTACAATAAACTACACTTCACTTAACTTCCTTTATAGCATCAAAATTGAAGAGGTAAACTGGAGCCAAAATAACCAAACCAGAATCAGATGATGGTAATTTAAAAAGGGCTGAAGCCAAATTGACCTCAGGTCTATTCTGAGTTTGCAGAGGAAGACAAAATGGCCAGGTTTCAGAATTTAAGAGTCAGAATTAAAGCAGCTTTGTACCATGTGAGAAATTAAGTGATGTTGCTGGATGACCAAAGCTTGACAGGACATTACGTCAGGACAGATGGAACTTGATAGTGACAAGTTTTTTGTGTGCATTCCAGTTTAGCATAATCACTTGAAATAAAACAATGCACCGCTCTCACAGCATACATTTTGCTGTGTGTAATTAATGCTATTGATAAGGGTTAAAGGAACCTCACTATTTTGTTCTGACAGAGCCCCATGAAATTCAGCTTTCAGTTCAGGGTGTAGCCACATCAGACCGATGGTAACACATCTCCCCCTACTACACATACATCCCATATTTTAGGGTAGCAATTTTTAGGAATCAACAGACTAAAATTTGGTTGAAAATTATCTGCCGGGCCTGTTCTCAACCCATCTTTCTTTCCTATTCTCTTCAAGAGTTTTTTGCTTCCAAACATTCTTCATCTTATTTTGGTTCGACACTCTTGATGCTGACAACTTAACCTCATTGTAAAATATAAAATTGAATATATTACGTTCAACAATAGAAATGACTGTCCTAGTGTTTAGTGTCTGTCCCGTGTCATTACTCCGAGCTGTGTCAGGACCCAGCAGAACAGTTTATATTGGGTGAAGCCTCAAAGTTAAACAAATAAGTGAGTACTCAGAACAATACATTATATTTATGCTCCGCCTCTCTCCCGTGCTAAATGACAAAGGAGACTTGCCTCTCGTGTTTATGGAACTTCCCATGACTGTGTTTGTCACTGGCATCATTGTGCTGGCGTGTTTGTCCTGTGACCATATCAACTGAGCTCAGCACATTTATTAAGAGCCAGACAAATTTTTACAGATTTGTAAAACCTGTGAATTTGACTGGTGCGTTCAAGATGGCAACTATAGTTTTTTTATTGTTGTCATGGAAATAAACATGGAGGCTTTTTAAATATCCATAATCAATACTTTTATTTATTATTTACATCAGTTTACATCAGAAGAAATTCAGTTTTTATTTACCGTGCATTACAGCTTTTAGATCCACCCAAGGTCTGACGATGATACCATAATCTAACCTTTGTGGTGGCATCTTGTCTGTACCATTTTCAGACATGAACTCTAAATCAGACACATTCACAACAACAGGAAAATGTCCAGAACTTTCAGGTGAGGAATGGCATCTTTACTGTTGAATAATTAACTTTTACCACTTTTCTACCTTGAGTTGGCTATGTCATAAACCTAGGTATAAGGTCATGATTGCCCCTCTCCAGTCTGTACAAACGTTGCTGCAGAACATACAACCGATGTCTTCTTCTGTCTAATTCTAGCAGTGACAGTAGGTTTTTGGAGGCAGCTGAGGGGCTCATCTGCGTTCATTGAATCTGAGCTGAAACTGGAGAAGTGCTGGACTCAGGCCAGCTGTTGGTCTCGGACAACTCTCCCTCCTTAACACCTCCTCCCAACCTTAGACACCTGATCATAAAGACGGCTTTGACAGAGAAACACGCACACAAAGAGTACCACCCCTGTAATCGTCTCCATTTGTCTCAATCTCACAGTAAGCGTCATTAATGCCAAATAAAGATGCACTGTGTTGACATTTGGGTTTGTTCTGTCTCGAATGAGATGAGTCACATTGCCAGTTGCATTTTGTGAAATGGTTTACTGGGAGTCAAGCAAAGGTCAGGGTCTATTCTGGTCCTTGCGCGTAATACTGGGTCTGTTGCCTTGGACATGTCACACAGGCTTACACATGCAGACGCTGAATATCACGCTTGCTTTTACTAAACAACACATATTTTTATGTTTTAGGCTATCGTATCATTTCAAACAGAGCGGAGGAGATCAGAGTCAAACAGAACTTTCATGTGCTTTCTCAATGAGATTATAATTTATACTAATAACTAATACTTTCCATGTTGGTGTGTGAACTGGATAGTTGCTGCATCATGACAGTAAGAAAAAGAAATTACTTAGGCGGCGCTGGATTGATTTGTTTCATTACATTAATATAATATCAGGAATTCATTTATTAGATTATCTTATGGACCAGGATATTGAAACACCCTATTTAATAGCAATCTATTCACTGATATTGAGTCTTTTCCAATATTTACCTTATTGTTGATTAAATATGTATCTTCTTGACACTGAAATAACAATTTTAGCCGTTGAAAGCTGACACATCATTCATCATCACAATCAGTGTATTAATTACAGTGTGAACATACTAGACTTGATGTTTCAGGGGGTATGTGGTTGTGTGCGTAGGCGAAAAGGGCTAAAAAACTGATCAGCAATATCACATTGTTGAAATGTCTTTTTGTTTTTCAATTTGAATTCATAGTCAAGGTTTTGACCAGAGATTAATTTTGGGCTGTGACTGTGGTCTACATTTGTTGGAGTGTATTTTAATTTCCACCCTTTAATGATGACTTCTTATCATTTATAATTTTCCTTTTTTCCCTCATTTTGTTTCGTGGTCATTTCCTCATCCAGTCACCAAGGTCAGTTCTGATCTTTCTCAGCTGTGTTGGGGCAGAGATCAGATTTAGATGAGATGACATCATATGCAGGGTTGGCTAATCCTAGGAAGAGTACTTTATGTGGTGCCGATGGCTCGCTCCATCCCCACAAGTCTAGGGAGGCTGCCACAGGTTGAAATACAGAAACCACCACCTAATCCACGATGACATAATCACATATTTGTACAAGCTTCAAGTGTTTAACCCTAAGCAGGGCCCTTGAAATGGCATGTAATGTTTCATCTCACACCACCCCCAGCGACAGGATTTGATCTTCCTGGAGCAGTAGCGCTTTCATCAACAAATCTGTAAGCCTTTTAGCTGTGAGCAGCAGATAGTCTGTTATCACTGTTTCCGTGTCCCTCTTGTCCATCGTCCCCACAGTCTTTGTCATCATTTCATTAATGAGCCAGCCAATGGCTACAGAAATTGTCGGATCTGTTTGGCTCAATGTTTTTTTTTTTTGGTTGCGGTGTTTCATGTTTATCAGCATATAGTTTTGCAAGTTTGACACTGATTTACATTACAGTTGAAAATGACTATAAATAGTTTAATAATAATACAACTTTCACATCTTTCACGGTACCAGAGGCTGCTTTACAAAGTTTTGAAAATAAAAAGGAAACAAACCATAGGTAAAAAAATAATAGTTGAAATGCTTGGGATAATGAAACTAGTGGCTAAAAGCCTCTGTAACTTAAACTTCTCAGATGTGTTGTCATACAAAGTGTACAGACTTCATGACAAACGTAAACTGGAATCACAGACGTGGATCATTCGATTCAACCCTAAACCTAAACAGAACATGAAGAATTCATCACAGGCTTTTATGCCTTCGTAAAATAATAATTGTAAAAGCTTTTAAGTCTGAAAATGTGGTCTGGCCTTATTATTAACTCACTTATTATTAACTCACTATTATTAACTCACTCGCAATAAGGAAGAGCTATGCAATATGGTCAAAAGTCAGGATAAAAAAATATTCTAAGCAGTCAATAAAGATAATTATGATTATAAATGTTACATCATTATTTATGAGTTTAAAGGCTGATTGTTTGCCGAGTGAAGGTTAGGGTTGTAAACTCTTCTTTATAAGCAGAGAAAGACAAACACTTGAGAAACAGAACATTTTACAAATATTAGCTAGTTTAATTGTGTTATACTTCCTCACTGTGCTGACACATTATATCAGTAATATTTTGATATAAAGTGGGCTTTTGTGATATTGAGGTGATGAAAATTATGTTGAGATAGTTATGATATTGTTTTATTTCCCAGGCCTGTGATATAATGATACAGAATACATCACAATACACAAATTAGGATACGTTATTTAATTTGCTGGTGTCGTGGCAGTACTTGATATAGGTTTATTAAAATTCCCTAAACTGAATAAGCTAGAGAAACTCAAACAATCCACTATAATACAGCATGTTAATGACAGTAGGCTCCAAGCTTCCAAGCTGTAATTAGAATTAAAATTTCCCATTCGGCGCTTGTCGTCTTATGGGTTTCACCATCGTACAAGGACAGTTTTGTTTCAGATCAAGGTAAAACAGGCAGCTGCAGTGTGGAACAGCTGAGGTGGAGAGCTTCCTGTAGCAGCAGGTCAGACAGGAGAGGGCCCTTCTAGCCTTCGGGTCAGCTGTCCTGGACACAGGCCTGCATACTTGGCAAAAAGCTGTTCTCTGCATGACACCACACAGGGAACCCACAACGTCCCCTCCACTTCAGTTATATCTTACAAACAAGATGATATTCTGAAACATGATGCCAAGGGCCAGGTAATGATAGGAATCTAGAAAAAGCTGTTCAACTCTCATTTCATCTATAAAATGTTGCAGCGCTGTGTTCAGGTTTTAATGATCTGTAGACATAGACAGTTGAAATAAACTTTAAATGCTATTCCCTTGTAGCATATTGCTTCTGCACGAGCAGCTCTGCTATGTCAGGGACGGCCCACTCGTTCTGAACATGTCATCCCAGAAAGCAGATCAGGAAATATCTGATGAGAAGTAGCTGAGAAAAAATCCTTATCATATAAAAAGATGTTACATCAGACATTTGCATCGGCCCTGGTCATTTACACAGCCATAGCTCAGCCCATCTGCTGGGAATAGAGATATCTCTTAAGTACGTAAAGCTGCCATAAGCCTCTGTTTCCTATTGTAAGCTGTTTTAAAGGGTCCTGTGGCTTGTGCCATCTGCTTTGACTCATTATTTATATATTTTATATTTTCTTCCCCTCTCCTCCCTGACATGGCCTGACTTGTGAGGGACGTGCTCATTGTCCGTGTTCAAGTGGGAGATGGATGACGCTACAGCAGTTCCCCACTCCGCCTCTCAGACCCGTCACGTGTCCTCCTCCCACTGACTCCTCTCTGCTGCCTCCTCTCTTCCACTCAGTTTCTGCCTCCTCACATACACAGTCACTCCTTACTTCCCTGGCAGGCCTTCTTGTTGGTATCTTATGGGAGCGTGATGCTGAAATAATTTTTTCCATAAATAGAAGAAAAACTTCAAAGTTTGTACTTTGTGTGTGAGATCATCATAGTATTTTGTAGGGATGTTTTGAAGTCACTTTAATTCTCTCCATTTTCCACACTGCATCATCATAATCCAGTCATTTTCACCATATGGCTGCTTTTTCTTCTTTTTGTTTGCAATCAAAATCAAACTGTCAAAATACATAGTTCCTGCACTGCTTGATAGAAACTCAGTATTATTCATAAGAAAGAACTTAAAAATGTCCAACAAGGAGGTTATGTATTCATCAGCGTTTGTCTTGTCTGTCATGAATTGTTTTCTCTTTCTTCAACATGGCATTTGGCGTTAGCTTTGGTCAAAGAATGGCTTCTCCAAGCGTCCTCTTAGTTTTACTATGTTTAAGTGGTGTTTTTAATTTTTCCTGATAACGACTCTGATACCTGGGCTTTGGATCTTGGCCATGTACTAATCTAATACCAGTGCATTAAAAAATAACAACTTGTATAACATAAACTATAACCGTTTCTAAGGCATTTCCAGTATGTGTATCGAAACATCTGTTTATGATTTACAGTCTTAACTCTGTTTAAGACACTTCTTTAAAAAAAGTGCTGAAACTGTGTGAACCACTTATAAGCGTATTACTTCATCTTTTGAGATTAGAAATGAGAAACACTTCCTTGAAAAATCTACCATTGCTCTCATGTTCAGATTTTTTTATTTTGTTCTAGGTTGTAATGTTGACTTTGTAGATTATCAGTAGATTAATACATCACAGCAAAGTACAACAGGACTGTGTTGTGGCCAGACTCCAGAGTCAATCATGCAGGCAGGACATAGCAGATAGTTATGTAAGACTACAAATCACCGGTCAGTGGAAAAATTAAGAGATGCTGAGGCTTTCTGAGTTCTTTCTTTATTGGATCAATAATTCTAATGACTTAGTCGGCTGTTATTGTTTTGTAGAAGGCAGACAGAATGAAATGAGGATTGTCTGCAGATTAAAATCCAGAGCTGTCTGAACTAAAACCACAGAAAAACCAGTATTAGACTGAGAACGGTCATCGTACCCTCATTGTGTTGAACGTGGCTCATACTGTGTGTGTTCACTCCTACACACTCATAGGGCACCAGAACTGAAAGCAATCCTGATTTGATAAAGGCCTAATGGAGTGAATGTGGGAGCTTAACAGCCTTTCGTCTATCAGTTTATGTAATTTAAAATAGAAGTGCTTTGGAATTAGATGCACATGGCAAACAGCTTTTAAGATTAAATCTTACTTCAAGCACCTCTGGAGAAGTTGCTAGGCTAAATTAAGTTTGAGGCATTTTTGCATGTATATTGGTAAGTTTAACACACACTGGGGCTAGCTTCACCTGCAATCCATTTTTTATAAAGTGGGCTGAAACTAAGCTGTGTGTGTCACCCTTGTAATTGAATGGAAATATCACCATCATTTACATTTAACTGACAACAAATGTTGCGTGTGGCTGTTTATCAATGTTGGACATTTATGTACTGAAGTAAAGCCAGTGTCTGTAGGCAGTGTGTGTGACACTGTACCTACTCACACTGTAGATTAGGGCTTTAACACAGGTTATGGCACAGCTATTGAAGATTAAGTGAAGGATTTAAGTGGGTGTGTTTGTTCCCTCCTCTTCACGTTTGTCTATAATGCCCTTGTCATCATGAGTGTGGGGCTAATCAGATTACATTTTAGGTTGTAAAGCTGAAGCTAGAGATATAATGAACAATATGTCCTGGTGGGTTGATTATCAGCCATGTCATCACTTAAGCCTGCTGTTCACCGGCTGGAACTTCTCTTTATCCTATCACATCCCACCAGTCTGACCTGAGACTTTATTAAAGTTCTGTAAGGCATGAAAATAGGGGGAAACAATCTACTGTAGGTATTTAAGTCAAGAGCAGGCCGAGGTAATCGTAGTGTTGTGTTTGCAAGGTTGTCACTCACAAACTACTTTCTTCCCTTAGGATAACGTTCTTAACACATTCATCTGTGGCACCTGTGCTGTTGTAATTAGTGCATGAAAAAGTAGTGGTTTTTCAAAATGACAAAAAATAATAATACAAATACTGTACATTGCGTTGTTTTCTTTTTACTGATTGGAAATGCAGAAATATGAATTATATAATATGTGCATTAAATATATGTACAAAAAATATCAATGAAAACCAGACAGACATACTTTGACCAGTGTGACTGTGGAATTACATTTTTATTATTATGTCTTGTGTCTACTCTAGTTTTTACTAAAGAATGTTGACGTTGTGCATTAACTTTTTCTTTTTATCTCATCTCTTTCAGGAACCTATAAAGTCGAGGGCGCCACAGCTCCATTTGGAGTATAGATTTTACAAACAGTTGGGAAATTCAGGTAAGACAGAGTGCAGCTGTAGATTGCGACTGATAAACAGCGATATAATGATGTGGATGGGTTTGTCACACTAGATTGTGAAAACATCATCCATTCTTGTTCAGATCGTTTGTGTTTTGATGGGTTGTACTTATGTTAAAAGGGCAATATTATTATTATCATCACAGTGATTTTAATGTTGGTTTTATAAACTGGCTAAAGGGTGATCTATTTCCCTGTGTACGACTGAGCAGGTCGCAGTGGTCTCTCCTTGACTTGCAAGTGTGAATATTTCTCTTGGGAGGTTACTGGTTCTGTTTGTCAAGGAATACTGGCTGCAAAGACATTGATGCTTTTTATATGTACAAGTGCTGAAATGGGAGAGAGACAGAGGATGACAAAGATTTAATCCCTAAAAAACATTGACTCTGATATGGAGGTGGCTTAATCAGTTGATTTTACTTGGCTGAGTGGATTTTTTTTAATACCTCGCCATTAGCAAAAGCGCTGGCCGCAGGCATTGTACGTTTGGGTTGCTCAACCATTTGATTCTCATGAATGGAATTGTCATTCAGGAATGCCTTGAGGAGGTTTTTCAAATTTGACACAAAAAATGTCTTGATATTACACACAAGATCAGCGATTTATTTGTTGTGCAGTTATTGATTTTGTTGTTTTAGAACAATGAATTATATTTTTACCTTTTTGTGTAGTCATTCAATTAGAACAGAACAGAATGCCTCTTCAATGCAGTGTAATGACTCTTAATCTGAAAACTGCCAGCCAGTGGATCGAAAGCAAACATGGATAACAAGGATTCATATTCAAATGTGTTTGCACAAGTGTTGACAGGTAACATCAGGCAGCAGAGAAATGATACCAGCTGTAATTTATGTGTTGTTGTTTGCAACCTCTTTCCTGAAACCACCTCCACAGTTCTGAGAGTCCTCATTCTTCCACACTGCCCAGAACATGCAAATGTGCTATGGTGCATAACTGAGGCTCTAGGGCATAACTGAGGCTCTAGGGCAGCAGATCTGTGATCTGCTCCGGCTGGTCAGCTAGTTACGGAGGAGAGAGGTGGAATGAGTCAGAGGGTTGCAGGGATAGTTCCTGGTTTGCTGTCTGTTTGAAAAGGCTCACCTGTCATCTCTGTGCATGCTTCGTAGATGCATAATTGCATAAGTTGATTTGACCAGCTTACAACACCCACGCATATTTATTAATTCAGAATCATGTGCAAACATCACAGCTACTTGGTCAAACTGACAAAAGCAAACAGTACAGCCTAATGGTTCAGTTCTTATAGAATAATCGCAGGCTTCAAGCCCCATTTTATATTACATAGTTTAGCCTAAAATACAGTTAAATGAGATTAAAGTATATACATGTTGGCATGTCTGTACTATACTTGAACCTGTTAACAGTGTCATTTTACACAACAGTAAAATTCCCAGTGGTTCAACAGTCTTCCGAAAACAGGCTGGGTTTGTTTTTTTTTTAATCAATGAAAACGTCATGGTAGACATGGAAAATGTTCAGCCCTCTAACAGGAACAAGTCTGAAGAGTGGAAGTATTTTGCTGATGGAAACTTGATTGGTGCTAATCTTGTCTGTGTAACATGCAGAAAGAAAACAAACTTTGAATGCAAGACAAGAATACCCTAACCTCAATGCACAGCATGGACATGTTGGAATAAAGAAAGTATCTTGGTTTGTCAGACCTATCTGGTCACACTGGCCACCAGTAATACTGAGAAATGAGAAATCATGCCCGATGTTAAAACATCCATAATTTGTAACTGTCCCTAGCAGGCTGGCAGAACTCGCCACCACACTGGTAGTCTCCACTTAAGCTATATGGGTTCCTGCAGTTCTCAGAAGGCAGTCAGACCTGGCTTCTGTTTGCTATGCAATCACAACAAGCCTGCGCCTATGCCTTTTTCATACTGTTTCATCTGTAGCCTGTGTATTTACTGTTTTTCTCTATCTGCTGTAAATGGCCTTATCATGTTGTTGCAGTGATCCACTCGTGTCTGCAATGGTCTGATTCAGTGACACATCCTTGTGCCAGAGCAAAAGCCCTCCACTGTTGATAAGGAGGTGGGGCAATAGGGCAGTCCTTGACTATTTATAGATGTCCCTCTTCAAGCAATTGGGCTGTTATGGTGTCTCTACTTGGACAGCTTCCCTCGCCACAGAGATCCTCTGCCTCCCTGATTGACTTTGTGCTGCCTGTGGGGATAGCAGGGAAACTCTCCAACATGCATTGCTGACAGGGTGTGGCTTAATTTGCTTTACACTGAACTTGTTTTAATCTGCTCTGTCTGATCCCTGAGCGTATCTCACACAATGCTAACCACACATTCATAAACCCAACTGTTACCTGTTTGTCATCTCCTACAGTTACTTTGATTACATTAGAGGAGTCCTCCAGTCCAGGCTTGTTCCTCTCTGCCTTTGGTTGTTGCCTCCAGTTTATTAAATATGTCCTTATCATCCTCTCTTCCATTGAGACCACTGCTGTAACTCCCCTGTCATTGTTCAAGGTCTGGGGGTTGTACCGTACATATGTGACGTAACGAGAGACAGGCAGTAATAGTGCACTAGGATAACAAAGCAAGCTAATGTGATGCCTCTATAGTGTTGATGATATAAAAGATTGACATGAGCCACTTTAGTTGCTCTGAATTTTATTAATACCATAGTCATGTACGCATTATCTTCTTTGTAAAACAATATAAATATGAAAATAGCATTTAATAGCAGAAAATTAACTCTACTGAATCCTGCACAGAATCCAGTTTGCATGTATTTACAGAATGTAAGGGCTGTACTTTCTAATCCTTACATGTACACACAGTATATGATTATCTACTGTGAATCCATTGAAGCTATAGTAAATCTGCACATCCTGTGTCACAGTAATTACATTTCATTTTAAAATATACATTAGTTTTGTTGAGACTTGTTGAGGCTACATTGACTTATGCCCACTATGTTACAGGATTTCTGTCTTCCAAAAATTGAAACATAAAGGTACAACTGCCCTCAATTTTGTAAATCTAAAATAAAACATTAAAAAATAAAAAAAATGTAAATGTACAATCACAATGTTATACATGTGATGGCAGGGCCAGAAAGAGAATCATTTTCAGTAATTTAATGAACTAGTATTTATTAAATGCACAATCAAGCCGAGAGGCCTTATCTCCTACAGATGATTTGCCACTTCATCATGATATGACAGGATAGCTCACTTGCCTGTAGAGCATGGGAGGAATCAAGGCAATAGATTAAATCTACTTATGTTGTCAACTTGGCTAAATGGAGACATGTGACCCTGTTAGTCCTGCATAACCCAGGAGCCTCAAATATGTCACGCCCAGGAGGAGCTTATCTGCACACTGTTAATTCTCTCTTGTCCTGAACACATCCCAGCTGTTGGGAATACTGCCTCTCCAAAATGTTGTGAAAACTGATAATAGACCTGACATGCTAGTGATAGAAAAGCAGGTCTTTCTTTCTCTCTGTGTGGTCTTTGTCAGCGGTAGAGCTTCAGATATATCCTCCAGCATTTATGGACCAACTGTTATATATTGTATATTAATATTTCATAGTACAACTTATCTCATGCAATCATGCATCTGTGATGCATAGATATTAGAGTAATTACCGCTCATACATTTATAAGGAGTTTTCCTCTATAAAATTATTCAGTGATGGATTTCAGTGTGACTGTGAATATTCATGAGCTGCATCAAGGCTTTTGATTGCATGATATGATTTACCAGTGACATGGGATCTATTTTGATCTTTTTATTTCATGCATATCATGGACTCTTAACCATCCCATGTGAATAATGTAAATGAAAAACTGTTGATGTGGTTACTCTAGGATAGATTGATGAGATCATTTAACAGCTAAAAGTAAGGGGCCCTCAGAAGCCACACCGAAGACATAAAACATCTTTAACCATATCTAGGCTTTACTCTGGCTGCCCAACTATAGGTAGATGAATATGCCCAGTAGTCACATAAGTGTAATAAAGCCAATTAGGTCAACAGTGGAACGTTACATGAACCATTGTGCTGCTTGATGGAGAAGGACAAACATTTTCTCATGACTAATCTTAAATACATAGTGGCAAGAATAAATTGCTTAATTGAACCTACTTCTCACTGGTTTGTACACTTGCATGAATGAGGAAAGTGCTGTGTAGCATCAGAGAAAATAAAACGACTGCCCCAGTTTTAAATCTCTAAAATCTGAAGTATTTGGTAGAATTTGGAATGCATCAAATAAGCCAATAACCATTTAAAAAAAAAAAATAAATAAATAAAAATTCCGGATAAGCATTCAACCCTGTGGCTTCTTGTGGGGTTGTTGTGCTTATATGAGCTATGTTGTGTTTGTAGCTCCAGGCTCAGTCTGTGCAAGCCCGAGCACTGATCACATTTCAGCCTTGTGAGAACATCTCCAGAGCACTGGGCCTAATGGAAGTCACTGCTCCACCTCCTCCTCCTCAATGCTCTCCACTCCATGATCTAAATCTTTAATACGCGTTCCCCCTCCTCTCCCCTCCTCTCCCCTCCCCTCCTCTCCTCTCCTCTCCCCTCCTCTCCTCTCCTCTCCTCTCCTCTCCTCTCCTCTCCTCTCCTCTCCCCTCCCCTCCCCTCCTCTCCTCTCCCCTCCTCTCCTCTCCTCTCCTCTCCTCTCCTCTCCTCGGACCTTAATGCTGACATTTCATTGTATGGCAACATTGTCTTCAGCTGCCATGATGCAGCCTTCCCTCGTATACTGTGACACTGACAGGGCCCGCCTGCCAATACAATAGGCTGGATTGTCCAAAATTGTCAAGACAGCGGGGATCAGGGCATAATTTAGTTTGGCCAGCAGGGAGAGCATTTCGCACAATGTTGAACCAGCTAAAAGATGTGTTTTGTGACTGGACTTTATTATCGCCCAACCCATGTATCAGTTGGGCAATAATATCGGTCGATGTGAGACTTTCACAGACAAAATGCTGCTGCTAGGATTATTACTGGTTTAAGAAAACATGACCATGTAACACCGGTTCTGGCCTCACTGTATTGGGCTCCTTTTTGTATCATCTTTGATTATCACATTTTAGTGCTGACTTTTAAACACCATCTTAGATCAGCTGATGGTCTTCTGGCTGTTCCCAGAGCCAGATTGGTGAAGATTGTTTTGTAGTTTTGGTTGAGTAAGTGAAAGTTGAATACATTCTTTAAAATCCTATTGTGTACAGCTATAGTGGGCAAGCTGTGTCACAGGATCAGACCAAAATCACCCCCAGAATGTGCTCTGTTGGGCGTTTTCTTTTTTCCCACCAGTCATTTCTAGACCGGTGCTTACAGCTGCTGTAAAGCACCAGTCTTTACAGATGAAAGATGATAATACACAGTCACACTATGCTCTAACCTCTTGTGATGACTATGCTTTGAATGCCCTCTAGATTTGGGCCAGGCTTTGATGAGTCAGCCTTCCAGTGATCTCTTGCCACTGCCTCATTCATCATGGGCATCATTACCAGGACAATCCTTGAGACTGAAGTGCAGATAGGTGTGTCTGGTTGCCCTGTTGGACCAATGTTTAGGGGTCATGTGGTAGATTAAATTGATAACTTCCCGTCTCCTGGTTAGCAGCTGATACACAAATAATCCAAACAGAATATTATAGATCACATAGAGCTCCAAAGTTTTGCCCTTTTGTCAGAACTAATTTATTGAATTTATCTTTCTTATACACAAGTTTAAATGTGCTTGCCCATTCTCTCGGTTTTCTTCCTTTTTCATGTCGTGTTTTATTCTTCAGACTCTCTTCCTGTCTGTGTCAATGTCTTTTTCTCTCCGCTCACACAACACGTCAGTGCTGCCACCACAGCAGGCACAGCAGTACTGATGTGGTATCCTATGGTTAGTTGGGTTTCAGGGACATGGCTGCCTTGTAGACAGTCCTACGCCTTTGGCAGCACAGAATGGTTCAATGGTCCCAGGATGACTGCCTGATGAGAGAAGCAACTCATCACGGACAGCCTGACCCAGATCCCTGTGAACCTGGGGACCGGGCCAGAAGGTGGTTCATTTATATTTTGATTGTCAGAAGTGAAAGGCTTTTTAACTTCTCTGACAGTTGATCTGAAATGCATGTTCAGGCTTCCATTTCCACTGAATTTCAATGGGGATGGGCTGACAAATAAGCCAGTCAAATGAATCACAGTTTTGCGTCTACGTAATGTGACAGCTTTTTCTGTAGTTTTCAGGGCTGGATACAACATTCAAGTTTCTATTGAAATCTGATTTATTTATTTGTATTGACTGAATGATTCAGTATCAGTCTTTGCATTTGTGCCTTTTGTTAGTAAGTCGTAGTTAGTCGGTGCATGATTGTTGTTATTATAATGTGCAAAGGTTATTTTTAGATTAAGCAATTGGGTGGTGGCAGCTTTATGAGGAACTTGGTCTTATTAACAAAGAATTATGACAGTCCACGTGGTGTAATGACTCAGCTAACTAGCTTACCTGGGCTTCTTCTAAACTGAGGTGCAGATTGCATCTATTAGATAGAAATTATCTGAACTGAAGTTGAAGAGATATTATCTCTGGCTGTGACATATGAGGTCATGGGAGTCAAACAACTGTTCTGTTTGTTCCTACCAGATAGAAAAAGATGTCAGTTGTCTGTCGTTGAAGCATCTGCTACCGTCGGTCTATGTGTGACTGCGCTTATTTTTTTCTCCTGTGAGAGGTGCAGGTTTTTTCATATTCTTGCTCATAACTAAAAAATATGATGTATCGTGTTTAGGCCAGTTCATCCTTGGTCCACATATTTATAACCAGGAAATGTGTTTACAATTCAGACGATAATGTGAACTCTACATCATTTTATATTTAAAAAATCAACAGTTTTACTCATTTATTGATGTTTATATATTTACTTTAGATGAACGTGAAGCGCTTACATTTCATAAATACATTCAAGATTTTGTGAATTGAAACCAGATTATATCAGTAAGGTTCTTGCTTATATTAAGAAGTTGTTTTTTCAGTGCTGATTTACATAAAGCAGGTAAAAGCTTTTATATATTTCTTTTGCAGAATCAGAAACACTAGTGTGTGCCTTATTGTTGCATTAGAGGACCATTTGTTTTGTCTTGTTGCACCTCAGTTGTACACTATCATTGCATCACTGTGATTTTACTGATATACTGTACATACAGTACATAGTACTGGGTAGATCCAGTAACATTCTTCAGAAGTCATACACACAACCCAGAAGTGGGTGTGGAGGTTTAAGAATCTTTACAGTTTCTGATCTTGTGTCATTCACGTTTTACTAGTGTTTTTTAAGACACCTTTAAAAGCAAAAGAAACAGTGATTCAAGATTGAAGTAACACTTCAGTGTTGTACATTTGATTCAATCAGTAATTATTAGATTCAGTAAGTGGTATTGGTAAACAACAGTAGTTATCAATGTATTTAGATTTGACAAATTCTCAAATGTTATTTGTGTTTGTGTGTCTCCACAGAGGGAATCCCTCAGGTGTATTACTTTGGTCCTTGCGGGAAATACAACGCCATGGTGCTGGAACTGCTCGGACCCAGTCTAGAGGACCTGTTTGACCTCTGCGACCGCACCTTCTCCCTCAAGACCGTCCTCATGATAGCCATACAGCTGGTGAGACCTGGAGGAGGGTGATGGCTAACTTACCTGTAGATAAGCTGGCATGTCGGATTTGAACCTGCACAGTAATTGTTGTACAGCTTTGAATTTTTGAATAGTGGAAGAAATGTTGTACTGTATGCAAAAGCAAAGGGAATCGGTGTGATTGGCGATTAAGACATAATGTAACAAAACTGGTAGAAAGTTCAATAACTGCCTGGATAACTGAGTGATTGAAATTGCCACAGGCTAATCTTGATTTTTTTTTTTTTTAAATTTCATTGCCCATGTAGATAACACGGATGGAGTTTGTCCACACCAAGAGTCTGATATACAGAGATGTGAAGCCAGAGAACTTCCTGGTTGGGCGGCCGGGAAGCAAGAGGCAGCACACCATCCACATCATCGACTTTGGTCTGGCCAAAGAGTACATAGACCCTGAGACCAAAAAACACATCCCTTACAGGGAGCACAAGAGTCTGACTGGGACGGCACGCTACATGAGCATCAACACACACCTGGGAAAAGGTAAGAAAGTCAGCCACACATGCTCTATGGATGAACTGTTGCCTTTTATACCGTACGTGATCCATTTTCCACTGCCCAGTTGCCTGTTTTCCTTCTCAGTTAGTTATAAGATGAATTTGTTTCTAGGCTAATTTTCCATCTTCTTCTGTTAATTCCAGAGCAAAGCAGAAGGGATGATTTGGAGGCGCTGGGTCACATGTTTATGTACTTCCTCCGAGGTAGCCTCCCGTGGCAGGGCCTAAAGGTACTGTAGTTTGTTTTGTGACATCCACATGTTGACACTCACTGATTAACATCAGAATGCAGAATGCTAGTATAGAGCTAGACCCTTTTCTTACTGCACTGGCCGTAGGGACAGAAAACCTGGTGTTTTCCAATTAACATTTCAAGATGATAACATTTCAACGTCTCCCCATCCATGTGCCTGTTTCTATTTAGTTTTAATTTAAAAGACTAAGAGGTTCCTTGTACAGAAAACATTCAGTATTCTTTGTGCATTTGCTGTTTTTGTATCAAACAAACCTGATATCATCTGTGGACCTTATGCACAATGTTAAGGTGTTCACACACCAATGTTTTCTCCAGGTTTTAGGATTGTTCATATCATACAATTATCATTATAATATTTGTGTTAATTTCTCACAGTACACTCAGATGTTAGCAAGAATAAAAGCAAAATGAATATGCTCACTGACAAAAGTGAAAGCTATATCCTCCAGTAAGAATCACATTTTTGTGAGTTCGCCTGCGCACCATACAAAGTATCGGTAGTAAAACAAGACTTGTATAGTAATTACATTTTAACTAAGATTTTCTCCTGTAGCCATCTGACACTTTCAATTTATAATTTCAGCATCAGATAATGTATTGATGAGATACTTACATAAGAGACCTTTTTTATTTGATGGATGTGGGTGCTACCACTGGTACACAAAAATTATCTAGAAAAATTATATCAAAATATGAAGCAAATGCTGGTGCCTGAACATCATGTAACTGCAGTAACACTAACTGTTGGGACAACTCTTGTTGACATTCCTACTTGTCTTTCCATTGACATCATAGCCACTTGCCAACTAACCTGCCATACAGTTTGTCATCAAATCAATGACGCATGTCACGCATTTGGCTACCTAAGAAACAAAGACTTAGTTCCATCCCTTTGCAAATGTCTTGGTACATAAACAGTCAGATGCCACAAAACAAACCCACCTCCACTCTTCCACTGTGCATTCATTTACTGTTTTAACACAGTTTACTGAGAAATAACTTAAAGCACTAAAACACGGGCTCGATCACGTGTTCCAGGAGGACAGTATGATCTGTTTTCTTCTTTTTGAAGGATTATAAAAGGTGTACGAAGAATAGACGAGAAGACAAGACACCTCATTCTGAACATTTGTTATGTGGGAGGAAGCTCTTGGTGGATGAATGTGAGAGATGCATGAATGTGGGGGATGTCGGGTGGCTCAGGCCAAAACAAGTTCTCATCAAAATACAATGAAGGACCAGAGACCGGATATTTATTAAACCCTGGCAGGAACATTTTCAGTGGCTACTGTTCGTGAGGGTGTAGCAAAGCTCGCATAAGAGAAATTAGATGTTGATAATGGTGGGTTCAGTCTAAACTCATCCAATCTCATCTGTTGATACAGTCAGACATGGCGACAGGAGATATATTATACTCATATTAAGGTTCATAATATTAATTTGGCTTATTACTTGTTGCATGTTTTCATGCTCTAATGGTTAGAAAACGCATCACTTTTCTCATTCTGTCTATTGCTGCAGCTCCTCTTTTCAGCCTCTGTCTTGAACACCTGGTTTTAGCTCCTGTCTTTTTAAGGCCCCCCTCCTGATGAAACCCAGTCTGCTCTGATTGGTCAGATGCCCACTCGTTTACTTGATGCTGCGTCAGACTAGCTGCTAGACGCATTATGCAAATATAGCGCTTTGTCATGCCACATGACATCATGATGATGCAGAAGTATTGGCGGGGCTACTGACAAGGCAGGTTTATTTTTCTTTACCATGGACTTTGGGCTTTTTAAGCATCATTTGTCATTATTAAGTGCATTCAGCAATCACACAGGCAGTCTGGTAACAACCACAGCTTGACAAGGCTGGAGAACCCTTCAGGAGACGTGATGAATATAAACTTTTAAACAACAGGGTTTAGGCAAAGCTTTAGGCATAATTGTTGTTGCATAGCACCATGGCAGACGAAGCTGGTTTTCATCCTCACAAGGCTCAAGTTCATCTGTGTAATGGTGACTCAGTAATTCAGAAACTAACCAAAGGATTTGCATCTGTAACATTTCATGATTATATTCAATCATTTACTCCACCAACTGCTGCTGTAAAATATTTGAGTGTAATGTTTGTATTTCTTCCTCCAGGCGGACACTTTGAAGGAGAGGTATCAGAAAATTGGCGACACCAAACGAGCGACACCAATTGAAGTGCTTTGTGAAAGCTTCCCTGGTGAGTAGAACCAGCAGGTTTCCTTTTTCACTTGGAATTCTGAATATCTCATTGGAATTCCAGTTTTCTCTCATTTGACATCATGTTCTGTTTTGTTACAGAAGAGATGGCCACCTACCTGCGCTACGTGAGGAGGCTTGACTTCTTCGAGAAGCCTGATTACGACTACTTGAGAAAGCTCTTCACTGATCTGTTCGATAGGAATGGCTACGTCTTTGACTACGAGTATGACTGGGTCGGCAAATCACTTGTGAGTGCCTCTTAGTGAATCCTCTCGTCCTCTTCCTGGTCTTTCTCGGAAATCATTTGATTGGACCATGGCTGCATGGTTGCTTCCCTGCTCTCTCTAGGCATTTGTCATCAGATCATAACTAATTATTTTTGCAAATTGCACACACAAAGATCATAAATTATTTTGTCGAATTCAAAGCTGCATTACTTTTGACACTTCCGTCTTTTCATATGTTTCAGCCCACACCGATAGGCCCCATCCCCAGTGACACGCCCCTGCAGCCCAGCAGAGACAAAGCACAACAGCAGACCAAAAACCAGGTGAGGTCTTTATCAGCATTAATAACACGACAAACACCACACCCATTCACCTGCGTGTCGGTCTGATTGACCGACCAGCAGACCGACCAACCCTGTCATTCAAGTTCCCCTGCCAGGCTACACTTGTTCTGGCGAACTGCAAGCAACATCCTGGACAAAATGGCTGCCTTTCAAATCCAGTTCTCCTTCATTCCTGTTCCTTTTCTATCTGCTTGGCAGTGAAGTTATCTTTCCCTCAAAGTCTTTGACAGATGATAAGACTTTAAAAAAAGTTGCCTCAGTAATTAGTAACTGACATGCACAGTCGTGAGGCAGACCTCCAGCTTCTGCTGTGAAACACAGCACTGGTTTGGCTTTAATTTGTTCTTCACATCTTGTCACTCTAAGCTCCAGTCATTGCATGCATGAGTTGACAATGCAAATAGCATTGTTCATACCAGTAATGACAAGCTAAATGCTTAGTGTGTGACAAATTGTAGAGTTGATTTTTTGTACTGGCATGCTATCCGAGCCTTGTGTTAGTTTTAAGAGGGTAATAATTCAAGAGTTTTATTATTCAAAAACAACAATTAAATCACTCTGACGGACAGGATCACAGTAGAAGTCATGCTGTGATGAGTCAAAGGCAGTGCATTGCATTTTATGACTGACTTATAACTGTGGACTTTCGCCTCTTTTTACTGCTCTCTATCAGGATGGGAACAACTCTCTGTACCAGGCTTATTGACTGTAAAAAAAAAAAAAAAAAAAAAACTCCAACAACAGCCTGGTCAGAAGAGTTAACCACATCAAACTAAAAAAATATCTGCACTGACCGATTATATCCCACTTATCAATGAAGCTATACATTTTTACTGTATATTTGAAGTATTGTTAAACTAGGAGGTCACTCATTGGCCACTTATAACCATATTGTATGTACTGTACATGTATTGAGATCAGATACACGCAAATCCTTATATGGATCTGCAGCAAATGTAACCTATTCATTGATATTGGCACTGTACACATGAGTTTTTGATAAAGAAATCAGCCTTATATCTGAGAAATTTGCCCATCCAAAAAAAGTCACCAAGTTTTGTGTAATCCTGCTAAATAACAAATACAGATGAAAACACTATAACCATTGTGGGCGACAGTCTTTATTTAATGCAGATACCTGCTTCCATAGACAGCGTCAGTGTATTTAATATGCAGTGTTAGCTGAGGTGATCAAGGCTGTTTTCTTTTACTCCTGCATGACGTTATTAGTGTGTTGATCTGTGCTTCACATAAAAATTTGCTTCCCTCTATTTCTCTTATTAACATAGTTTGTCTTAACAAGCCTGCTTCTGCTTGGGAGATGTCTTCTATAATTTTTTTTTTTATTCACTTCCCCTCCTCCCTCCACACCCCCCTCCCACCACATTGCCTCACCCTCGCCCCCCTGACCCCTCAACCCCTCTCCTCTTCCCTCCTCCCCCTTCTCACCACGCTGCCACCACCTGCCTCCACCCTTTTTTTTGCTCTGTGCATCAAGTCTCCCGAGCCCAAAGGAAGTGAGTCTCAGCCCACTCCCGTGACCAATAAGGAGACTCTGGGGTCGCACCTCACAGCTGAGCGGCTGGGGGGCTCTGTTCAGGTACTGCTGCTGCTGCGACTGCTGCTGCTCACATGGCTAATGCATGAAGCCACATAGTTTTGTATGTGCCCCACCCCCGTCGTCTCTCAATGGCTTCACACTGCCCGCCCCGTCAGGTGCTTTGTCTCAACTCCCGTCCTGCATCCGACTCCTTGAATCCCTGTGTGTCAGTGCTCCGCCTGTTCTGTTTGCTCTCATTCACCTCATGTGCTCTAGGCTGCTCACAGGAAGGGCCTTACAAACATGACATCCAGCAGCAACTGCAATGCAAACCCCATGAAACACAGATTCTTGTATCATTACAAAACACTACAGTAATTTACCTTTTGTTTCAGCCCAAACTGATAAACTAAAGTATATTTCCCCTTTATTTAGACAAAAAACATTTCTGTAGCATCAGGATTCAGTGGCCTTCATAGTACTAGTGGGAGTACTGTGCCACCTACTGTCTGATGATAGAATTGCAGCTTTTAAAGGAAAGGTTCACATTTTTTCTGTCTCTTAAAACAGAAAATATTATTTCCTGTTATATTTTGCTTCAAATTGGAGACTTAAATCACAGTTTTCAATACAAACATATGGAACTAGTGTAAGTATTGGCTCACCTCAGTTTTTTCAGATTATATTAAATAATTAGACACCTCAATGCTTCTGAATTCCCCAAAAATTCAGGTGGCCTCGCTCTCACTTTCCGTCCAATTCATCTCAAACCAGCTCCAGGTCTGGAGACTGTGCGGCTCCTCCATTGTGTGAAGCCACACTCCGATTCGTAATAAATAAACAGCACTACTTTAAACCACTGTAGGAATTCATTTTGTCTTCTTGCTCTTGTTTTTCAATGCCTAATTTTCTTACATTGCTGCAAGAAAGCTGTAAGTTAACAAATTTAGTGAGTGGAAAAATGGGTTTTTAAAACGTTTTATTGGTTGTGTGAATGTATCCAATCGATGAAGTTAATGTGATGGCTGTCTTCTCAACGTACAGTTTGTTTTTTAAAGCAAAATTCCATCGACATTTCCAGTTTTCGTACTGAGGTGCAGTAGAGACGGACTGTGATTTGAAAAGATACTCACTTGATGTTTCTATGCTTGTTTCAGGTTTCTGAAACTTCATATTATCTTAACTTCAGAGTGTAGATTAAGGATTAAGCATTTTGTCCCAACCTTTTCACGGGTAGCACGTTTTCAAAGGAATCTCATAAGAGCAGTACAAACAGGATGAATGATTACAGCTGGTAAATAGTATTTAAATATCCATTCGGGAAAAATACTCTGAAAAAAATGTGGACATGTCCTTTGAATATCTGTGAAGTTGCTTTAGTTGGGGCAGTCCAGGTTCAATGTTTAACATCTGACCGATGACAATAATCAAGGTTATATATTTTTATATGAATGTTCATCTCCACCCTGCTCAGTGGCTTTAAGTCTGTGTGTGTTTGTGTGTGTCAGCAGTTTTGTGTTCTTTTGTCCTCCTGCAGGTGATGAGCTCAACGAATGGCGAGCTGAACACTGACGACCCCACAGCTGGACACTCCAACGCTCCCATCACCGCTCCCACCGAGGTCGAAGTGGCTGACGAAACCAAGTACGACACAGGCGTCCAGATGCACAGAGAACATTTGTCTGTCTTTAGCAGTGCTGCTAGCTTTAGCGTTGGGACTTGTTTCTATTGAACTGGATCCAAATCCAGCTTTGAATAGGTAGCAAATGGACCTTAGCACAGGAGATGGTGAGAATAGAAACACCAATAAGAATAATCATTTAGTTAAGATACAATAAACACACAAGGACATTTAAAAATATATATAATTACAATGTTAACTAAATATTTCCAGCATGACTGCACATATATTAATAGAAACAGCTTTAAATTAGGCCGCGTGTGACCTGATATCAACAACATATATACATCAGTGTTGAATTATTCCTTCAAACACCGGTGCGTCAGTATCTCTGCTCTTATGTTGCTCTCTTGTTCTTCTGTTTTCCTGCAGGTGCTGTTGTTTCTTCAAAAGAAGAAAGAGGAAAGCCCTCCAGAGGCACAAGTGAAGAAGAGAACGGAGAGAACTTGAAACATTGTGGTCACTGTCAAGTTTTAAATGGAAGCAACTACACAGACCCCCCCCCCCCCCCCCCCCCCGCCTCTTCTCTCTTTCCAGCTTCCCTTCCTCACCTCTTTACCCCTCTCCCCTCACTCCCCCCCTGTCACTTTGTATCCCCCACCCCCCTCCCCACCATGCTCTCTCTTTCTCGTTCTCAGTGCTCCCCGGCTACCGGCGAGTTAAAGGAATGTTGCGGACTCCACAACAGACTCTGATTCCTTTTATCGACGAAAATAAACGTACCTGCATTACAACGGGGGGGGGGGCTCGAGAGAAAACGTTAAAAAAAAGCTGTAACAATGAAACTCGAATACCGTGGCGTGAATATGAAAAAAGATACTGTTTGAAACAGTTGTTGTATTCTAGATTCCATAACGGACGTGTATTGTTCCAACAGTCAGCTGTTGATCAGGGGGAATCGTTCAAGTGAAAGAAATCTGCTCCTTAGGAAAATGTATTTTCTTTTTTTCTTTTTTTTCTTCTTCCTTTGGTGTGTGTTTTGGGATCAAGGTTAAGAGGAAAGGTGAACTATGCTGATGTTAATATGAGCGACACCGGAAGCATTTCATCTACTGTATGAAACAGAATTTGGAGGATTTTTATGTAAGTTTTTTTTTTTTTTTTTCTTCTTATTTTGTAATTGAATCCTCAGTTTTCGAAGTCAAATTCCTGCATTGAAAACTTTCTTTTATGTTGTAGTGTTCTGGAGTTCAGTTCTTTTTCCTCACTCTGGCTTTCTTTTTGTCTGTCAACATGGACTTTGTAGCACAGTCACTGGCCTCAGGTACTGTGGAAGATCGAGAGAAACAGATATTAAGCTCTCTTATTATTCTTGCACTTTTGGAAAAAAAAAAGATTAAGAAAAATTACAGTGGAAAACTTTAGGTTTGAAATTAACAATTAAGAAAACAAACTTAATAAAGACTGATCTAGGAAGAGTCCTTCACAACGCTTATATCGGAGTTATGGTCGGAAAAATGTTGTTGATTTACATGAAAAGAGAAAGATATGTCTTTCGATTTTTATTTCTTACATCAAAAATAATTTACCAGGAAATCATAGTTTGTGCCTTTCTAAGTAAAATGTTTAAAGCTCAAGTGAGTGTCCCGCTATGACATTTTATCTAATCTGTCCCAAATGCTCTCTGGATTACTGTGTGTATGTCTGTTTATGTGTGCGTGGATGAAAATCCGGAGGTTTTTGTAAGTGAACTTGACTGTATGACTACACATCCCTTATTATCACCTCGTCTTATCAGAATACTGTGCGTCCTCTTCCTGAGCTGTGACAATCAACACATCTGTACAGTGGTGGTGTGTGGTTCAGAGACAGAACAGGACTGTGTGTGTGTGTGTGTGTGTGTGTGTGGCTCAGACATCCAGCAGACACGTGTCCAAATCTGTCTGAGCTACCGTTTCATTTTGTCATGAGGTCACAGACATGTTTATAAGGTACGTCGTCATGTCTGTGAAATGATTAGACTGTTTCTAAACCTTGAAAAGAGAAAAAAACAACATTCACTGGATTGGAAAAATAATATTCACTGTTTGAGTTCCTTGCTGTTGTAAACAACTGCAGCTTCATCATGTACTTTATCTTTTCAATCATTTACTTTCATGTGCGTCCTTTTTGGTGCTCTGTGTTCAGGATTGTGTGCAGCCAGTTTTAAATCTCCCCTTAAGCCTTTAGAGTCATCAACTTGTACGGCCCTAAGTTATTGAAGGGAGTACTCCAGTGATTTTTAATATTTTATTAAACGTGGGCACGAGTGCTCGTTTAAAAAAAACAGATAAAATAATGCTAATGGGTAAAATCAAGGCAGCGGGAGCCAAGATGTCCTGATTTGACTTCCTGCCGGAGACGACCTGCAGCCACAGCCAGAGTTTCACTCCTGACTCCTGTACTCACGACCCTCACTCTGTTTTTGTTGGAGCAGCCCAAGTTTCTAAAGTGTGAAATCCACATACAAATGTATATAGACAGTAAATACTTGTATTCATGGGCTGAATCAATGTTTAATGATGCATTTTGTTTGTTTCAGCCTGATTTCGTTGTGATTATCTTGGCTCGATTACTCTCTTCTTGCTCTGATTACATTCACTGTGTTATAATGCAGAATAATAATCAAATATTAGTGGCCTCAAACGTACCACGTTGACCAGCAGCCATTAATCAAGTTACTTTGCTGCAAATAAAAATAATATTTTCCAGTCATATCATCCTCAGACATAATCAACATATAGAGGCCACTGACGGCAGCTGTGCGGTGAGGTGTGCTCAGTTGTGTTACAGTAAAGGGAAGTTGTCTTCTACAAACTCAGTTCTGCACATGATGGTTACAAAAGGGAAACTCTTTAAATCAGACACCAGTTGAGTAATTTAAGAATTCATATCAGTTTAGTTACTTTAAATTTCAACACATTTCATCCAAACAAATGAAACTAAAGATAAATGTTGAAACTTTTAAGTCACATCTGTCGCAGACATTTATGTCATGTATGCAATTAATTAGTTTTATATGAAATTCACATTTTAGCTTCTTAAACTTCAAACAAACTGATCTTGAGTTTTGGAAGAAGGGCACGTGAACTGATCCCGCCTCTCTAACTTAAAGTTTGGAGCGTAAAACAAGTGATGGTGCCTCCCTGTGGAGAGGAGGAGATATTTAGACAGACAGATAAATCGCTAGCTAGCCTATGCTCCATGCTAAGTTTTTTTGAACTTGAAATACATGTTTATATACCAGTCAACATTTACATATTTGTAAAAGAACCACTGACTCACTAAGGGCTTTTATTTTGTAGTAACATTTGATTGACAGCCTACTTTCCCTGTTGAATATTCTAAACTCAGCAAAGATTCTTGGAGATGAACAACAAGAAGAACGTTTTACTGTGATTCAGCTTCTCTGGGTTTAGAACAATGAAAATATGAGACCAGACAGTAAATGAGGAAGTGACTTTCGGAGGGAATCTACCAAGAGGAAGAGAGTCAGGCCTCAAGGCCTCACCTGAAGGTAAGTCGCTTAAAAAACAGTCAGGGGTCCTACTACTGTAATGTTGGAGGGGTCTTACTACTCTAATGTTGGAGGGGTCCTACTACTCTAATGTTGGAGGGTCAGGGGTCCTACCACTTGGAGGGGTAGGGGGTCTCACTACACTAATGTTGGAGGGGTCCTACCACTCTAATGTTGGAGGGGTCCTACCACTCTAATGTTGGAGGGGTCTCACTACACTAATGTTGGAGGGGTCCTACCACTCTAATGTTGGAGGGGTCTTACTACTCTAATGTTGGAGGGGTCTTACTACACTAATGTTGGAGGGTCAGGGGTCTTACTACACTAATGTTGGAGGGTTGACCGTGTAAAGGGCGACCCCCGGCGGCGGCAGCGCGGCAGTGTGGAGGTGTTGTCCACCGGGGCCTCATCACCGCGGACAGGCGGGACAAAGCACTCGTCCGGAGCGGAAACCGTCGAGTGTGTGTTCGGAGCTTCGAGCGGAGACTCGGCTCCTCTGGTTCTCTCCTCTGGTTCTCTCCTCTGGTTCTCTCCGCTGGTTCTAAACAGAGTTCACCTCCATCTTTATTCTCCAACGGTTTTTTTTTAACTCTTCTCTTACGGACTTTTCTTTTTCCTCCGCGCAGCGACACTTTTCACGGGAAACAGGGACGAGCCGCAGTTTGAGTTTTGGATTCTTCTCAGGTAACACGAGACTTTAAGATGTTTCAGTAACTGTAAAGTCTTTTCATGTGAATTATTAAAGTCAGTGTCAGCAGCCTCACACTGAGGCTTTAATAACGGTCCGTCTCTAAGTTCACTAACAGGTGGATCTCGCGTTATTTCCCAATTGTTTCCCGATTTAATCTTACGGAGAGCAACGAGACAATCTTTAGAATCGAACAGTAATCGTCTTTTTTTTTTATCAGTGTAGCATATGATGCATCCCAGTTTCAAATTCCTAATAATGCAGCATAGATACGTTTAAATCAGATTTGAACCTGCGATCATCAACAAAGAAAAGAGAAGTTAACCCCACAGTCCAATTAAAAACACATGTTCAACATTCCCCACCTGTAATCTGCTCAGGTGTCTGGTTTGATGATGGTGTTGAAGGTAAACAAAGCGAAATCATTTCAAGTCACAATTAAGTGAAGAACAGCAGGAGTCGAGCCAAAGTGCTCCACAAGGGAAAGGGAACTCAAGCTCAGGTTAAAAGACGATGTTAGAAATGTTAGAAATACAATTTATAGATGTTCAGAAGATGAGTTTAAAACATAACATAGAAATAACTACTCTTCATCCATTAGTGTTGTTACCACTTTATATTGTATCTGTAAATGACCAGGATACATGAATGTCTCTAAAGTGCAGTTCTGTGTTTTAGCTGCTGTAAGGACTGATTCATTACACTCAGGTGTCAGTTTATTAGGAACACCCAGCCACCTCTTATACAGCAGCCCTGCAGTAAATCCAACACCCTCATGAAGGTTATAATGTTCAGCTGGCATTAGGTGGATGCAAATACTAAGGCTGCTTGATGATTTTCTGGATGAATTGTTTTATTTTAATGTTCACAATGTCTTAGTTCCATTAACAGTCCAAAACACACAGATGTGATCACTGTTGTAGGAGAGAAACAAAACCAGCAGCTTGAACAACTGAGAAGTTGGAACAGTGTTTGTTTGTTTACTTCAAGAAAATGGGCAAAAAATATGTAACATTTAATGCAGATTAATATTCTGTCGATTGACTAATTGATTAGTTGACTAATTGCTTCAGCTCTGCAAACTGTTAAAATGCATTTCAATACAAGTCAACAGCTGCACACAGCGACGTCTACAAAACAACCACAACACTTGTTTTAAACGTTTTCTGTTTCTGTGATAGTGAGTTGAGCTTTAGTTTTGTGTGATTGCATTTCACACCAACCTTTGTGTTTTATCTACAGGATTTAATGAGTTTAGTTTTTTAAGATTCATTTTTTTGTCTGTCTTGCTTTTTTTGGGGGGGGGGGCAGGAAGTCTTGGCTGACTCCTGTGTGTATGCCAGTGGGTCCAGTCAACATGGGGCAGGGGCCTAATTGTTTTTGACAGATGTGAGACATGTGACTGGAATTCCTTCATCGGCAGCCGATGATAGAGTCTCTGTGTTGTAGTTGAGCTGAGGCTGTGGCTGGTGGGTGTCTGACCTGACCTGTGACTGTCGTCCTCTCAACTCTGTGCCCAGCTTCAAAAACAGATTTGTGAGCCAGTTTTTAGACAAATACCACTGTACTACTGCCACTACTACTTCTACTACTACTACTACTACTACTATAACCACTTCTACTATTACTGCTCCTGCTGTTCTTACTGTTACGCATACTTTTGCTAATATTATTCAGCAGTCACTTTGAGTAATTATACACTAGGTTTCCCCCCCAATTAGCAAATATCCCCAATAATTCACAAGTACATTGTTCTTGTCCAGGTGATGATTTTCATTGTTATTCTGTTTATCCATACAATATTTGAAAAAGTTGAAACTGCTCATCTAACTTCCAAACACCCCAGTTTAATATCATCAGATCTCTTGTTTTGTGTAATTAATATTTCCAAAGCCAAACATATTCAGTTTCTAGTAATGTTACAACAATAAGAAGCAAGAAAACCCAGAATTCCTGAAGCTATAATATCACATGTCTCCACTTTTGCCTGATAAGTGTTTATAACAGTGTTGCAGCTCCTGCTGGTTTAAAACTGATTTCTGAGGACCTGAACAAGAGCCAGGATTGGGTTTGAAATATTTTAGATTTCCCAATGTAATAAAGTGGAAATTTACTGAAGGGAGTGTTTTACAGTGTTGTGAGGTCTTGGAAAGTAGATCCTTCTCTTCCTCACTGGAACTACTTTGCCTGGAAAGACCTTGAACCTCAGATTGTTTCCTGCCAGTCAGCGATATAATAACACTGCAGTAGTAAATAAGACCCAGTGTGTTGCGGGACCTTCTGCTGATCAACAGTAAAGGACACCTGACACCCATCCACCTGTCCTCCCCTCTCTCCGTCTCTCCCCCGTCTCCCTCCACTCTGCAGCAGCACAGAGGAGCTCTTGTTTGATCCTCCCTGGACAGTGCCCCAATTTTCCTTCTTCTTTTTTTCTACTCTTACTCCATGGCAACACTGTTCCCGTGACGAGCAGCCTTGACTTTTGCCCCTCCTGCTCCCAAAACAAAGGCAAGAAGTTATGGAGGGATGGAGAGATGGAGGGAGGGGGTTTGTGAAGGGGATGAAGGATATGGAGGAATGAGGGGAGGGAATAATGGGAAGGTGTCTAGGATGGAGGCTCTGAGGCGAGACCTCTGCTGCTGTATGTGCCAGACCCCCATAAAGAGAGAGGAGTTATTACCCAGGACTGTAGACTTGTGGGCAGTGCCAGAGACTTTCTCTGTCTTCATGTCTGAGCCTCTCAATGGTTGGGCATCTCCACCATTACCTCCCTCACAAGTCTCACAGAGCTGAAAGATGCAGAGGACAGAAAGAAGTGGCTTTGTTTAAAAAAAGACCTGTGGTGCCAGTGGTGGACAGACAGTAGAAGAGGAACTTTCGCAATGTAATTCATGAATTGACTAGACAGGAACTCAGTAGAGAGCATACCTCAGTGCTGTCAGCATACCAAGGCCCAATGGTCCACTTAAAATCAATCAAGCTGCACCAGCTTTCACAGATTCATAGATATCAGTCTCATCAAGATCCTTGAATGAATCCCTGGAAAATCAGGGAAAATTGATCTCACAATATTAAAGAAATCTAACGGCTTCTTCCCTGACAAACAAACCAACCATGCAACAAACAAACAGTCAGGGGTGAAAACACAACGTCCTTGCTCTATGTAACTACAGCTGGAGTTAGAAAAGAAGAATCTAGGGCTGCAACACTTGTTTTTTAATTTAAGCTGTCAAATTTCTCTATTAGTCATTTTGTTATTGACATTTCAATGATTCATTTTGTCCAGTCCACTATATTGAATAATAATAATATCTATATTTATATAAAACTTCTCAAAACAAAGTTACAGTGTTTCACAAATTACAAAATCCATAAAAACAAGTCATAAAAGAAAAAAATCTACAAATGTTAAGCAGAATCACTGATTACAATATTAATAACAAGAATTAGGTCAAATCAGTTCATGTTGCAGATTAAAAAAAAAGCAGCAAATGATTATTTTTTAGAAGCTTTAACTTTCGAATGTCTCAGTCAACACACTAATCGATGAATCGACTGTTCATTGCACTCTTTTCCACAGTTTTCTGACAAGTTATAGACCAAAAAATGAATAAACGATAGATTAATTATTAAAGCAATGCTTAAAGTAATGCCTGTGAATCAAGGATTCCCTGTTGTGTGGTGTATGAGCAGAGCAAGCACAGTGCTCTCACCATTGTGTTCCTATCAGGCTGAGATTACAGTAAGAAAACAAGGTAAAAGAGGCATTTAGTTCTCATTGTTTTTCCTCCACAGTAACTTTTCCCTGTTGTTTTCACTGCAACATGTAGGCAGCCCACTCCCTGTAGAGCTCTGTGTAGAAGAATGGGCATTGTTGTTAAGTTGTATCCACTGTGACCTCGGACATTTCTCTATAAGATATCTGACAGAAAGAAAACAAAATGTGTAGCAGGAGCGAGGGATTGGAAGTGTTCAAAGTCTGGCTGGACATCGTGGAGGCTGGAGAGAGAGAGAGAGAGAGAGGGAGAGACTCCTAGAGCCTGTGAAGAGGCAAAAAATGAAAGTATTGTTGTTTGGCAGCGCTCTCCGTCCTGGTACGGACATCCCCACAGTCATTCTGATTTGTCTGGTTCAGAGACCTCAATGCTAAGGTCATTCCTCTAATTCTTTTATTTACTGTTAAGCAGGTATCCGTGAGAAATCTAATTTACTTTACCTGACAGAAAGAGAAAATTGCACAAACAGCCTTAACCTCATAAATCACACTCCCCTGGAAATGGTAAAACATTTACACAGTTCTGTTACTGAGCCTCGTTACTAAAGACGGTCACGCCTAACTCTCCCGTATCTCTCTACGTAACATTATTGCTCATATCAGGGCTGCTGAAAGGCAGGCAGCTCTCCGCAGCTTCGTGCAGTGCACCTCTCTCCTGCTTGTCCACAAACCCTTCTTGTTTTGGTTGTTTCTTGTTACAGTTCCTGGGATCATTGGAGAGATGTTCGACAAGCAGCACTACGGGAGTCCGCCTGTTTACAGTCCTCCCTTCACCCCTCCATCCAACAACGGCTTTGGCCCAGCAGCCAGCTTCCATGGCCCTCAGAGCGAGTACAATGCGTACCCACCTCCACCAGGATCGTACTACATCGAGGACAAACCGCAGCACTTCTACAAATGGGTGTCGCCTCCCGGCATCATCAAGGCCATGATGGCTACGGTGATTGTGCTGTGTGTGGCCATATTTGCCTGCGTGGCTTCCACTCTCATGTGGGACATGCAGTATGGATATGGTATGGGAATGGGTTATGGTTCTGGGATGGGCTACGGCAGCGGATACGGCGGGGGCAGCTACGGTTCAGGATATGGAGGATATGGAGGTTACGGAAGCTACGGCAACCACCAAGGTTCTTACATCTCGCCTTATTCGGCCAAAGCCGCCATGATCGCCTTGGCAGCCATTAACTTCATTGGAGCACTGGCGTTCTTCATTGCCAGCTTCTCTAAATCCAACATAGTCCGCAGCAGGAAGTTCTTTCTGGCCCTCCTGATAACCAGCATCATCATGGCTGTTCTGCAGGTGAGCCACATTCAGTTGGAACAGTTTGTCAACTTAGTTTAATGATGACCTCAGATGTTTCCAGTTGATTCCATCTGATTAAAGTATTTATTACAGATCAAATGTAAAACATGAGTTAATAACATTTGTTAGTCCAAAATAAAGCTCTTTGTATTTACAGTAGGTTCACTTGTTTGATATAATGATATCATCTAATTTTTCATATTTAGAAATATAAATATGACTGTAACTGTACTGTCTCTTCCTCAGGGCATCATAAACATTGTCTACATCGTCGGAGTGAACCCCATGGCCCAGGGCTCCACCAGTATGATGTACAATCCAATGCTCATGATGTGCCAGAACCTGTACCAGAGCGGCTACTCACAGATGGGAGGAGTTGGAGGTTTCCCCATTTACAACCAGTACCTCTACCACTACTGCTTCGTGGACCCACAGGAGGTTTGTAGTTTTATGGATTTAGGATTAATCCAATACCCAGAACAATGTCATCTACATGGAGGAGTCCAACACTGACCTTATTTGATGTTGATAACATTATTTTCAATTAATTGTGCTCCAGTTGGTTATGTTTATGTTAAATGAGCCTTTATTTGCATATAACATGACCTAAATTATTTCATGTTCGGTCTTTTTCTTTTTGTTTGTATAATGTAACTCATTGGAGTAAACATGTGTAGGATTAGCTTTTGTTAGATGAATAATGAGTATTCAGTTGGTGGACAAGGTGTATTACAACCTCCTGTATTAGTAGTTGTGCACTAATTGTATCTGTCCTGAACCATTTGTTATATTTCTAGTACATTCAGAACACAAGTGGGATGTATGTTTCCCCCACTGACATCATGTGCGTTTGTGTACCTCCTGTACCAGGATAAAGCAGCTTTATCTCTGAGCTTATCTGCTTGAGAACTTTACAAATTTCATTCCAACGTTTTTTATTTTTTATTTTTAGGGAGTTGCCATGGTGTGTGGATTCCTGGTCGTAATCGCTTTGGGTGTTGCAGCTTTCTTTGCACACAAAACCAGGGGAAAGATCTGGCGCTACGGTAAACCAAACATCTACTGGGAGGAGCCTCTGGTCGGAGGGAAGGGCTCGGAGGGCAGAGATGTGGAGGAATGGGTAAGAGAGAACAAAATGATGGCCACTGTTAAATAAGACTGGGTTTATATGGGATTTACAGAGAAAAATCACATTTGCACGCACCACTTGAGGTCGAATAAACCGGGGCACAGAGGGTTTAAATCCAGCCTAAGGAAGTTTGATTGATTATAATGTCCTCGGACAGATTTGATTAGATGATGAAATGATCGACTGCAGTGTTTTTTTGTTCTTTTTGTGCACTGAAGATTCAGCCGTCTGTGACAAAATTCCGTGACAGTTTTCAAAATAGTTGCTTGGCATTTTTTATGGTGTGAAGAAGGTGAGTAGGTAGGTCATCAGTGAGTCACTTGAGTCATCAGTTGTAACGACAGGTTAGGTGATTGTGGTGATACAGATGTAGTAAATAGCCTAGCTGAGACCTGCACATTGCCATGATTGGTTTGTCTCATGGAATGCTATTTTTAAGATAAACCTACGCTCTACATTCAGATAGACTTTGAGATGTTTTGCAATAGTTTTACATCTCTCATATGTTTTCATCGACCATCTTTATGAGCTCAAAGTCCAATAAGTGTGTCATATATATATTGATCCTTATCATTTTATGGGATCCACCAGGGAAATAGTCGAACTGTCGTCGGAGCGTTTCCTCTGACTGAGTCACTTTGTTCAGGGTCAGGGCTGATAGCAGTCGGGGGTTGTTTGCTCATGGCCTACCTCCTGGTTTCACTCTGAGTAATCATTAACCACCTGAGAAGATATTAAGCACGCAGGTGGTTTCTAGAGAGGCTGCCTTTGGGTTTTCAAATGTCAACAACACTCCTGTCATATCAGGCTGTTACCTGAGATACAGGCTGTTTATTGAACTCTCTTTAAATGATGCCAGTTTTATACGTTGAGTGATAATACGTTGACATCAAAAACTTAGGTTTAACATTTAACTGATGTCATAAACAGCAAGAGATAATTAAGTTAGAAACTCAAGTTAATCTGTATCTATATAAAAATAGTTCTGAAGAGTTTGTATCTTTAAAAATGGATCATCAGTCTGAAGAGTATTTCTTTTTGTTGTGTTCATGCACATAGTCACACTTATCATTAATTCTAATTCTAACTGAAAAAAAGAGGCACCAAACAGACATGGTGTTATTTGGATTATATAGAGCTGTTTGTTTTTGTGTGGCTGTCGTCGTCTGGAACATGGCATCATGCACACAGAGGTGTACAGGCAGGGCAGAGTAGACGAGACAAGCCCAGAGTGAATCCTATGACTCGCTCTAGTGTCGTCTAATAATGGAGCCATGCTCCCTGGTGTCATCACACTTATTGTGTTACACTGCAGTAATTAACTCTACGCCTAGAAGCTCAGCACTTATAACGTAAATACAGCCGAAAAAAAATATGTTCAGGATTTAAAGGTTCAGGAAAAGATGGCTGTCATTGCAGATAGATAAACAATAGAAAAATAAAGGTTTTCATGTCAGCAAACATTAACAAGCTTTAAAAAGCTCACATCAGCTGATATTTCTGCCCTGGTTGTAGTGTGTACTATATACACTGTATGTAGTGCAGGTTGTGAAACATGTATAACTTTACTGCCTATAGGCGTGAATCTCTACAAAAGCAGGTTAGTGTGTCATTATTATATCATCATGTTAACCATAGGGCCGACATACGTGTAATATCCTTGGAACAAACAATGCTCTGAGTGGAAGGGTTGCCACCTTGCTGGGGTTATTTTTTCCATCTTCCACCTGAGTCTGTGCCACAGAATGAGTCATGGTGTTGGTTTGGCCTGTGACAGTCTCAGGCAGTGGTCGGTTTGAGATTTGACCCGTCTCTGAGCTCGGGGAGGCCTGGCTCGCTCTGATGACCTCACACACTGGCCTTATTCAGTTCACCCATGACGGGGGTTGGGGTGGTGGTGGGGTGCATTGTGTCTGCTGCATGAGGTCATCAGAGTCGGGTTCTGCAGTGCGCTGGAAACTCTGAAGTGCTGCACACATGTAAAAGCATCCTGGATTCTTTTCATAGACATTAATGTCTCTGGTTTGATTCTTGTGTTTGTTTTATGATACTTTGAAAAGGTATTGTCATACTTACAGTTATTCCATTATCATAGAGTACTTCCAGTTGTTTTTAGGAAAATATACAATAATGATTTTTATTTGTCTGACCAATAGTGCAATTGTATTTTAAACAACAATCTGACTACTGACCTGATACTGAATACAGTAATACTTAGATTATGGTGTTTACATGAGATGCTTATAGAATATAAACAGGCATGGAGCACATTCCTGTTTACCTGGTAAAGAGCATAGTGTTATTATGAAAACTACCTCATGCATCAAGCAATCATAACTGCTGTGTCGATGTCACAAAATGCTGTAAAAACTCCAATAGGATGTTAGAATATGAAACACGTACACGTCTATATAATGTGACTAACAACGGAATACTCCACTTCTTAATTCAATTATTGCTTATTGTGAGCTCGACCTTATTTGGGTTAAGGTAATCAGCATAGTCTTATTCAGACTATTGTCTTAATATTGGAATATTTGTGTCCATATAAACAAGTTTATTTCATTTCAATGTCTTAACTTCAGCAGGTTCAGGACTCTAACACGTTACCTCTGTGCCTAATACTCAGCAGCTGCTGTGCCGCACACTCAGAGGGCATTTTTGGGATTCTTACATGAACTGAGATAAATGAGGTTCTCCCGCAGCCAAACACTCCACCTACAGCGAATATTGTTTTTCAGAGGGATAGGCTGACGTTCTGATCTGCTCCTGCATCGTGAGGAATTTAGGAGAGTCTCAGTAAAGCATCATCGAAGAAAGCAGAAGAAATTATGTTTTGTCTTGGTGCGTCGTTGTCAAGCAATAAACTCTCACCTCTTACTAGTGCCCAAGAGAAACGTTTCAGTCTGTGGCCATGTGGCTTGAGCTGGATACTGATTAAGAGAAGTTACAGCAAATATCCATGCGTCCCTGTGCAAGGACAGTAGAGGTCAGATCTCCAGAGGAAAATAATCCTGCACTTTACTCCTGCACAGATTTGATGATTGATGTTTTGATGTTTTTTTGAAGAAATCACATTAAAAAAATAAAAAAATTGCATTTCATGTGCAAAGGCAGATATATTTCACCAAGAAGAGCCTCCAACTTCAAACTTTCTGCTAATATTAAACCAGTCAGCCTTCCAGGTTGCAGAGAAACAATTCAGTTTAGACTCTCCTGCTTTGTTCAGAGGTTTTGGTAAAGGAAGCTAATGATTGATAAATTTACTGCAGGAAAACAGTGACCACCCCTAACGCCTTCATTGTGAGGAATTCCCTTGTGTGGGCCGTCTGACCTCACAGGAAGGGGTTTAGGCAAAAGTATTTATCTGACGGACACCGTTTCCTTTTTGTTTGAAGGAAGAAAGGAGGAGCTCATCCGTTGCAGGTGTCCATGAAGACGTAGCATAACAAAAAGAAGTGAAAGCAAAACTCTAATCATTCTTCATCATCTTCTCTGTGTACATTATATCTTGAGGATTCATTATTTTAGGTTAGAAGGCTGTCAGAAACAGATTAAAAAAACTAAATGAAACTCTGTATATAGGAAAACATCAATGATATTTTATGATATTCTTGAAGATTTTGGTTTATTTGTGGTTCATGTATGTGCATTTTTCAGTTAGCCTTTAGTCGTCCTTTGTTTTCGTTCTCATGACCTTTTCGTGCTCTGTGAATCAAGCAGATAAGCCACATTTCAACGAGGAGTTGAACCACGCTCCAATTATATGCCTCACAGCTCTCTCCAACTTTAAGAACTAATTACCAAACTTCCATCCCAGTCGTAGAGACACTTTCTCCTTACCCCCTCAAGTTTACAACCAGGGAAATGAAGGAGATTCTAAAACAGGATGTCAGTCAGAAAACGAGCCTGTGGTGTGTGTCCTGTCTCCTTGGGAGTGTTTTCGATTGTTTGTTTGTGTTTACTGAGTCTGTTCCTCCTGTTTTTTCCTTCTTGCTGTAGGTGAACAATGTGGAGGAAAGCCGCAGTGTTCAAGACGCTCCAACCCTGCTGGTGTCTGAGAAGGGAGGCGGGCCGCTCAACGCCTCGGCCAACAGTGTCATCTCATACCCGCCGGCCAAGGCAGACAGCAGCTCCTACAATGGGGACACCTACGACAACCAGTGGGTGACACTGTCTTCTCAGCTCCTTTCTTTTTTACACATTTTCACTAGGTTTAGAACAAATCTTTCTCAAAGGTTATTCTCTTTTCCAGTTAAAGAAAAAACGCATCTCTAAATTCCTGTCAAATATATCTATCTAATAATTCCAGAAATCTCTGTCTGTCTGTATGTGGCTCTCTAATCCATCTATCACCGTCACACAACATGTGTGTTGAATTTGGTGTGATTTGGACACACAATATATTAATAAACCTTAAATAAAAAGACCACCAGCACTCTGTGGCAGCAGCCGCTGGAACTCATCAACGTAAGTGAAGATGTCGATCATGACAAAAGCGTGTTTGTGACAACGTTAAACGACACCTGATACTCCAGTTCATCGGTTCTGTGTGCGGAGTCAAACTTTGAATAAACAGGTGAACAGCTCTTTGTGCAGCAGCAGTGGTGGAGCTCCAGGGTTCTGTGGTTCTGTGATCTGAGCCCAGCAGCAGGTCTTTACTTGCCTTAATTACTGCAGGTCACTTACAGCTTCAGAAAGAAAGCTGCATCACCACAGGACAAGAAAACAGCCCATTCCACACAGGCAGGTTTAGAACAGGGACTGCACTAGTTTCCATTACCTCATAGAAAGTGGGTCATATATAAATAAATAATTCTTGGAAGATATATATATAAAGTGGAATTAACCAGTTGTGCAAATAACATTTGGTTTTATAAATCTATTATATGCGGCCCCAAGTACAAGATAACCCAACAAAAATATTCTCTCAGACAGAATAAAGGATTATAATAAACAAATTCTCCAAAACTATTTATTTGAGTTATTTGAGGTATAGACAAGAGACAACAGAACAGTTGACACAAGTATGGAGGATTAGAACCTTTACAACTTTTACTGTTAATTTACTCCATTTTCGAACATTACATTTCTATTTGTGTGAGTTCACTGTAAAGCTCCGTAAGACACCCACACACATGCAATATTTAATCACTGCTCTGTTTGAAAGCTCATGAAACATATTGTCCTGCCCACAAAAAGTGAGCTGTGTGTGACCTTTGAGCCTGTGTTGGATTAATTTGTCCATGTTTTGTTTTTTTATCATGTTCATTGAATTCTCTCAGGAGGAGAAAAAGCAACATGTTGAACTGATGTATTAACTTTCCTTCAAAGCTAGAAAGGATTTGTGGAGCACCTTATTGCTGTTGTCCTCAATATTTCAGCATGTGTGTAGTACACTGCTCTTGCTCTTTTGAAAAACAAAATCATCTCATGTCAGGAGCACAGTCAGAGAGACCATTGAACTGCTCATACAGTAAAGATAGAGAAGAATATTATTAATTTGATGATTTCCTCTTTCACAAAGTAAACAGAGCTGTCGTTTCTCATAAGCTGAAGAATGTTAGCCTGAAGACTTTTTCTAAAAACTTGTAATATCTGCTCCACTGGATTTGGAATCCTCCATAAATCCCTACAAATCTACAAAAATGAGCGCGTCTCCCCTGTTGTTATTAAAGAGCTGTACCTGCTTCCTGGTCCGAACCCTCCATATGGCACAGAGTCAAATTGTCGGGTGTGAGCAACACAATCATTAGTGGTTCAAAGTGTCTACCTTCCTCCATATGGTCTCTGTCTGGGCCATATCAGTAAATTATTGTTTTGTTGAGTCACTGTCTCATTTTATCCCAGTCCTGTACTTCCTCTTGTTATTTGGGTCATCATGTTCTTGAAGGGTTTTTTTGTTTAAATGTTAAAATCTAGCTTAATTTATTTTCAACTGTATCATACTTCATTAAAATAACTGCTACCGAAATTGAAGTAATAAAATTGGATGGTTCTAGAACATATTTAATGTTCAGACATGACAGTAGTTTCACTTCTCATTGAGATCTCTGCTAGATAGTGAAACATGTATTTCCAAAAATGTTGAACTATTCCTTCAAGACCCTTAAAGTATTTTACATGTGGATGCATAAGTAAGCAACAATCAAAGTTGAATTAAAATGTAAAAAAAAAAAGAATTATTATTATTATTGACGTTGCTGTCGTTGTTATAATCAGCTTGTCAGGACTCTGTAGAAGTGACTTTATTGTATTTGACAGTGCTGCCATCATGGATGTGAAATGTCTCATCTGTCGCCAGTTTTTGATTCAAATCAATCTCTACTTTGAAATGACCAAAACTGTGTCTATCCATTCTGTGTTCATCTCCTGCGTATCAAAAGTTTTTCACTGCCTTGTTGTTCATCATCATCTCTTAAAGTGGTGCCAGTCCAGTGTTTAATCATTTTATTGTGTGTTTGTTGCTTCCCTGCAGGTACTCGGATAAGACCACAAGCCGACCCTCAGAGGTGCTCTCCCACGGTGGAGGGAACAGCTCCAGCCCTTCAGAGGAGATGAGCGGAGGCCGCAAACCCTCAGCCAACCGGGGCAAGAGACGCAGACGTAACCCGGAGCTGGACGAGTCTCAGTACGAGACGGAGTACACAACAGGAGGAGAGACGGGCAATGAGCTTGATGAGGAAGAGTGGGAGAGGTGAGAGCTGAACACCACTGCACGGCTCTATCTCTGGATTACAGATGGAAATGTTGTTTAAAAAAAATAAAATGTCGATTACAGTCAAATACTGTGGATCCCTCAGGACCAGACCTCAATTCACTGATCTGAATGAAAATGAAAGCTCGGAAAATCAAGCTCTTGTGAGAGGGACTTGATTTAAAATGAAAGAGCAGCTGGAATATCTTTTGGTCTGAAACATGCAAGAACGGAACAGTCAAATAAACAGATGCTTAAACAACAAAGGGCGGAAAAGTCTACAGTCTGTGTATTCCTTACTCTGTCGGGGAGAGTGGTTAATCCTCTCAAGCATGCAAGTTCACATGGACTGTGCAGAAGGATAATGAGAGAATTGGGCCAAAGGTACGACACATGAGAGTTAATGTAGTTTATGAGGAAGTATTCTTATTTGTTCACAACGTTATTGAAAGCAGCACTTACAGTAACAACTCCTTGACCTCTGAAGCGTGTCATTGTGGCTCAGCAGTAAACTTGATAACCTCACTGAAAGTTCCAGTGACTGATAAGAGTTTATCTCTGACGCTAAGTCCTGTTTTTCTTTCTCTCTTCACCCAAATCTGCCTGTTTTTTGTCTCCCTCCTGTTCCTCCTCCTGCAGCATGTACCCGGTGATAACATCTGATGTGCAGCGTCATGACTACAAGAGAGAGTTTGATTCCGACCTTAGAGAGTACAAGCGCCTCTGTGCTGAGATGGACGACATCAATGATCAGTTGAACAAACTCAGCCGGCAGTTGGACGCACTGGATGACACCTCGGCCAAATACCAGGTCAGATATGCTCAGCACTCGCATCCAGAAGTCACGAGACAGACAGGGATTCATTTTCACAGTTTCATTAGGTTTCTACAAAGAAAACTCCAGTCAAACCCCTTCACCTTCCCCGTTACAGTGTCCTGAGCACGTAGCTGAGTTTACGATGTTGCTGGTGAATCGCAGTCCAATGTGTCTCCCATAAATCCTGAATCATCAAGATCTTTAGTTCACAAAAACATCCGTCAACATTCAGTTTGTAATTTATGGGAGACGTGATGATAACAAAGGTTTTTTCCTGATTTTTCCTCAGGCTGTAGCGGAGGAATATAATCAGCTTAAGGATCTGAAGCAGGTGAGGAAAGATCTCTGATGATGACATTTAATAAAGTTATCTTAATAAAGACTTAAAAAAACATATTGCTTTGTGTTCTCTTCAACTGTTGTATTATACAGTCTATCACAGAGCTTTATTACATTTTTTGTAATTGTGCAAAAACACAGTTCAGGACAACATATAGATACAGTGCAGATCATTTACACAGTAGAGGACGACCTGAGTTTAATCACTGTCTTTTAAGTTATTATTGAATAACTACTTGTGTTGTTGACAATGACTACACACGTATAGACTGTGCTGTAGGGTTAAGTAACTCATCTGTGCTCTCTCTGCTCCGCAGACACCAGACTACCGTTCTAGGAAGAAGGAGTGTCGCAGGCTAAGATACAAACTGTTCCACATCAAACGCATGGTGAAGAACTACGACAAGAACCACTCATGAATCCACTGAGTCCTGACTCAGCTCTGTGGTCGACACAGACACACACTCACAGACATGGGCCAAGATACACTCCAAAACACTGCAAAGACCCTGGGACACGCTGAGACCAAAGTTACCTTCACAGCACACACTGGATACAGAGGGACACATTTTAACACACTCACAGGGAACATAATAATAATGATCGACGCTTGTGTTCATTATGTCTGATCAGAAATGTATCAGTAACTACTTCTCGGGAAGAAAACGGAAACAGGACCGTCAGTTGTAGCCACTGCCGCAGCAAACACTGCCATTTTTAAAAGGTCCAGCTCATTGTTTGCAGAGTGCATTCACACGAGGGGTTGTTTGAAAGTCGCCTCACCTTCAGTCACCTGTGATAACACTGTGGTTGGGTTTCTGTGGCTGTTTGCTCTCCAGATTGGAAACTTTTCTTTGTTTTATCTCCACAGATAAGAGGTGGTACAGTATTGTAGAGAACGTAGTAATGGGCGCGACAGCTCACGAGGATTGATTGCAAGTAAATACAATTTCTTCCAACCGTATGCTTGACGTTATCTCTGCTCCAAATTAACTTTAGTTAGCTTTCCTCATCTTCTGCGTCAGTGTATTGTGACTAACTTCAGTGTCAGTGCATTTAACTGCTCTCTGCTGGGACCACGAGTATTTCTCTCAACTGAGATATTTATACCGATTGTCATAAAAGCGAGTGAGACCAAAAAAGGGGACAAACTGGCCAATGAGATATGTGTGATGTTGTTGTGTATATATGTTTAATGAATCTTGTTCACACTACGTACCCAGAACAAATTGTGTAGACTGTAACCGTCTGTTAGAGTCAGCAGATTGCTTAGCGTTTGTGATGTTATCTGTACATACTAAAGACCCATAGAGGCTTGTGTTTTTTTAATCAGTTGTCATTCAAAATAAGCTAAAGCTATGCAAAACGGTAAAAAACAATATGCTTTTTATACATTGTTTATCGTGTATGTTCCTCAACAAACATGTCTCACTGTTTCCGACTGTCTGTAAGCCGAGCATATCTTTTCATTTGATTATTTACCAGTGAAAAATCATCATCATTGTCATCAGTGATCTTTTATAATAATCCACTTCATGTGCAAAGTGTTACGATCTGCTGTACATTATGAAATTGTTAAGACACACTTTTGATTTGTCACTCATCTGTATTTTTATGAAGAACATTTTCATCATTTTACAAACCGTTTTGCGAGCCATTTATTTTTGTATGAATTTATTTTCTTTGATGCTATTATAAAATACCATTTTTATGCTTCCATATGGAATGATGTCTAAAAAGTATTGAATTCAGTAAGTAATAAACATTTCTAATTCTCTAAAACTTACATAGGTCTGTATCTTTCTTTAATTCTGGCTCTTGGAGATTTGCAGATGTGTGCATCTGCAGTGAGCTTCCAGCAGGGGGAGTAGGAGTACTAGTTGAACCTTTAAGGTAAGCTGTTACCGCCCTCTTTTGGTCAAAAACATTGACATCATTTTACTAAAGCTGAGAGTCATGCTACAGAGAGCCTGTATTTACTATTTAACTGTATCAGTTGATAGTAAATATAAAACCATCTGTTACTGCCTTTGACCACTTGTGAATAAAAAATTATTTTCACATTTGCTTGATCAAACCATTTAAAGTATTAAACGAGGATCAACATTGACTCATTTTCTGACCCAACTCATCTCATCTTGTAGGAACTTGAATATTAAACTTACTGGGAAAGTAACATTTAACACTGAAGTCATCCACAGAAGGAATGTACAGGATTCTTCTTTTATTTCCAATAATGCAAAAATAACCAGTCAGCTATATGAACTTCTTTTGCATTAGTTTTTTTAAGTTTTGGCATGGTCATAGAAACAAACTTCTTTTAAATGCAAAGCTAAACAGTCAAATCACTAGTTTACATTCCAACAAATAACACAGAGTGATTCAGCGAGAGCACGATGAGCTGCTTCAGGAATCATGGTCATTGATACCTTTGTTTATGACTTAAGAAAAGGTGATACAAAACTTTAAAAGCTACAATTGTCTTTCACTCAATTACTCTGGAAAGATAAAACACGTGTGACATCGAGCTGCTGTTCATGACATCAACACTCATGAACTACGCTGTACCGTACCGTTTATCTCAGTACCAACAAACAACGTTACCTTTAAACCTCAACACGCAACATGCAAGGACCTTGCGTAAGCAGGTGATATGATAGTAACCGCTGTCCAATAGGACATGCTTTTGAAAGGGGATCAAACATGTGACAAAATGAACCACCTCTGCCCTTATAAAAGCAAAATAAACAGTTTGCAGAGATTCAACAGAAAAGCATGTGAGTAATTTGATGTAGTGCAGCTCCCTGTAAGATGATACGATAAACTTCAGGTGTCCTCTTACATCAAACTTTACATTTTTAAAACATTCAAACATATTTTGGCTGAAGTCTGGAGGACAGACGGCTCTTTGAGAGAATATTATTTTTGTGGTTTCTGCGATAATGATAATTTGATCCCTTTATATATTATTAGTACATGAACAGTTCACTATAGAATCTTTGATGTATAAAACATGAGGTAATAATGTTGGACAGGGATGTGACTGAGGGAGCCAGGGTGTGTCTGAGCATATTCACCTCCACTTTTCTTTCTACTGCAAGAACTCTATCGTTACTACATCGAGGGCAAAGTTCAACATTTAGGGAAATAAAGTTGTTGGCTTTATGGTTGAGGATGAGATAAGAAGATTGATTCCACCCTCATCTCTGTAGAGTAAATATGAGGATGGAACCAGCAGCTGATTAGCTTAGCTTAGCATAAAGACTGGAAAAAAGGGGAATAGCTAGCCTCGTTTTGTTCATAGATAAAATATCCACCGGGATTGCTGCTAAAAACTCTTAATAACTCTGACAGAAACAAAAAGCGTAAAAAACATACTAGTTAATGCAGAATTATGTGGAACTACTTCGACCAGTAACCTTCTCAAAAATAGTTGCCTAGTGTAAAAAATTATTTCAGTTTCTCAGTTTTACAACCTTTTTTTTTAACAAATTGGGAAAAAAATTTGAATTGCTTGTTAGCATCAGCTAGCCATCTAGCCAGACATGAGATAAGTGTCTTTGTATCTAACCCTCAGCAAGAAAGCAAGTAAACATAATCCCCAAAATGTTTAACTCTGCCCTTAAACATATACCAGACAAAATATTTCTTGGTAGTACTCAGTGTTGCCAAATGTAAGATAATCATCATATTTCTACGATATTTGATGACACTTCAGTTTCAATCTGATCGTGAGTGTGATGTGAATCGTGGGCATGACGACAGCGCCCAGATCACTTTGTTCCCGCAGTGGGGGAAGGTACATTTAGGAGCAGTGTTTCAAAACAACAGCGTTTCAGAATCTCGTCCCATTGTTCAATAATTGTTCTCAAAATACAATCATTTTAAGCTTCTGGTACGATACTACATTTCCCATCTGGCACACTGGTAGTACTTTACAGAGTAGAACCTGCAGTACAATGCTCACACCTATCTTTGTTTTAATTCTGTGCAAGGTGATATTTTTCAGTCTTCACAGATACATTTGGTAACAACGTCTGATATTTCATCGACATATCAAACATGACACAACTTGAACGGTGTCCGTGTGACGATATAAAGCTCTGTCTGTGGAAAGTGGCTTCAGTTTGACTCAAAAACAAAGCAGAGGGAAAACACTCAGGCCTGGGTTCAAACTGAGTCACATATGAGGTGATGTGGAAGGAGGTAGTATAGGCACATGGCCTCATGTTAGAGTCTGCATTTTAATTAAAGCCCTGTTTGTCTTCTATCCAGAGTGAGACCAAGAGAGATCGGAGGAGAAAACTGTCAAGTGCCTCAAACAAAAGTACATTTTTGTGTCCCTGAAAGCAGCTTCGGTGTGACTACCACCAAACTTTACAAGGCTTATGTGAGGAAATACTGATGTCTACACTCAGTTTGTATTCATAACATTCACTTTGTACTCGTGTGTCATCTCTGTGAGCTTCCCATCTGATCTCAGTTCATCTCACTCTGGTGCCACCGGGGTTTACTGTCCCGGGACGTAGGGCCAGCTGATGGAGCTCCCTGATAGCTGCATGTCTCGGATCAGCGTCTCGATGGGTGTCTTGCCCACCAGACGCATGAAGAAGAGCTGAGAGATGAGGTTGGCCGGCACGGCGCGCAGAGCAGGGAGACGCAGCAGTAACCGGCCGAATCTCTGAGGCTGGTTGGGGTACTGCATTCTTTCATACTCTGTCAGGGCGACCTGGGCCTTCTCCTGCAGGGACTCCACATGGGCCGGGTCTGTCAGACCACATGCATCTGTAAAGCCGAGAAAAAGAGGATATTGACATTTTAATTTCCTGCTTCTCTCCTTTTGCATGTTTAGAGTTTATTTCAGAAATTTAGTCTGTTTAAAACTTTCTGTTTTATGCTTGAGTCTTCTTTTCTGCTTTGTGGGCTATATTTAGAACATTTTCATGGTAAATTCCAGAGACTGAATACAAAGATAATCGTTAACTGTAAAGTCACACATTGTTTTTATTCACACATTAAAATAGTTTAATAAGATAATGAATGTGCTTAAAAGTTAGTAGGTGGGCGTGTTTCCTTGTTTCTGGTCTATGCTGAGCTACGATTGAGCTATTAATATTTTCATGAGACTCATGGTATGACAGCAAATCAGCAGGAGAAAAAAGTTATATTAAAGCTTTTTTCTTTTCTAACCTTCTGTCAAACAGGTCAGAGATCAAAATCAAAATTCCTCTACTGGCAAGGATTTAGTCTCTTGACCTAGAAACTGACCGTGTTTAACACAGACATTTGTGTTTTGGCTTCATATATACAAGATAGTTTACAGTAAATACATCCAGTTACTGTTGTTCTAATCACTTAGATAATCTTGTGAACCATCTACCAAACCTACCAGGAGAAAACAGTGCTATGGCTTTGAGGCAGCTGTACTCAGCTGAGTCCACCTGCAGCCGGTTCAGCTTGTCCACCTGGTCCTGGAAAACCCTGACCTGGTCCATGAAGGACACCACACGCTCAGCAGACATGGGAGACGAGTGGAAACCAGCTGCGGCCAACAGAGGAGCCATGTGCAGAGGCAGAGCGGACTGAGCCGCGTTCAGGATGAAGAGCTCGCTCCAGCTCAACCTCAGCAGCGCCACCTGTAGGAACAATTGGAAGTTAGGTTACTTAAGAGTTGAGGAGGGTCTGAATAGATGTTTTCACAGCAGAAACAAGTGTTACTGATAAAGTCATTGATGTTTTATTCAAGTGACCCAGTAAACTATGACAATGTGACATGTGAACAATGTCATGACCCTGAAACGGAAGCAGCTAAATGGAATTCAGCCGTTATGCATTTTAGTACTTTGTTATGGGCCAGATCATAACTTGTAGATATAACCAGGTAGGATTTTACATTAAAATGTTGGCTATGTTGTTTGACTGTCAATTTTGCAAGTGAATTTTAATGCAATCTGCATTGAAAAGTCAAACAAAGAACAGAAAAGCAGACATCTCAACATATGTCTCATCTGACCTGCTCTGAAACAGGCAGCTCTGGGAAGTATGGGATGTTTCTGGCCCACTCAATGGTGCTAAAGAGGAGCCGGGCGGCCAGCTCACAGATGCTGTCAATGCCCATGACGGAGGCCCCACTCGCAGATGTCTGCATCTGTGCCTGGCTGTAGGGGCCCCCGTAACGGCTGCTGGGATACGGCTCAGCCCGGAGGAGCTGGGAGATGAGATCTGAAACAGGCTGCCCGTTGAAATACTCTGCCCCGAGGTGACCGGGCCCCACTCCTCCGACTCCACCTGCCAGGGAGTTTGGACTGATGCCTGAGTGAGACGGAGGGATGCGACCTCGCTGGACAGCTGCAGAGCAAGAGAGTGAGAATCTGATGAAGTGCCTGAACAACATCACATTTTTCCTTCACTCTCTACAAAGAGACATTCAGAATAAAACCACGTGTTTTTGAAGCAGGAGTGAAGTGTAACGACATATACTTAATTACTGTACTAAAGTTTGTACTGTGTCATCTGGTTCTCTTTTAGTTCAAGGACATAATAAAATCACAGCTGAAAGCCTTTAATTTGAAATGTTGTTTTTTAATTTGTGGAACATGAGTTTAAATCTTTGAAGTATCATAACTGAAAAGGGTTTTTATTTTTATCATTTACACTTTTAAAATACTTCTCACATCAGTGTTGTGTGAAATGTTATCACTGATAATATATGACAAACCTTTGATTGCATCAATACTAAAATAGTTCCAGGTATGAAATAAATTTACTTTCACCACCAATTATAATGAGGTGTAAAGAATCAGTTAAATACATGTATGGTGACACAGCTCTATTTCCTTGTAATTCTTAGTGATTCAAATCTAATGGCAATATCCCAAGGTGAGTGCTCTGTCTTGTGCCAAAAAAAGGGACTGAAGTTGTCAACGTGGCGGCTTCTCTGACAGGGTCAAAGGTGACACCGGCGTTCCAGTTAATGTGGAAACAGTGCGTCCTGCGTCATTGCCATGGTCAGCATGGTTCATTAATAACCAGGCCCAATATAACCGCTGGCACGCTGTCACCTCAGAGCACATTATGTATAGGAGTGGTTGAGGTGTCCACTGACAGACTGAAATACAAGAAGGGTTACGCTCAAACACAATTACAGACTTCACCGTCACCAGACTTCTTATAGACCTCAGCAGTAAATTCAAACACAGAAACATTTTGTGAGGTAATAATTAAGAGTTGGGTTGTTGATTGAAATGAAAATAATAACACCAGGCCCTTCAGGGTTCTTAATCAGCCCTGAGATGAAGAACATTAGAAACTGGAATTCATTTGTTATACGGCATCATCACGAGAGACAGACGGTGTGTTCTCACCAACTTGCAGCAGTTCTTTTCAGTTTTTCTATAGGTTCAGACGTGAACGCCTCCAGTTGCCCCCTCGTCCCTGAAGCACAACAGCTGCAGGGAGTCGAGCACCAGCGTGAAAACATGCTTTGGTTTACAGTATAAATATTGTGCTTGGATCAGTGGCAAATGTCAGCGGCTGTTTCTCTCAAAGAAGGTTTCTGTGTGTGTGTGGGGGGGGGGGCATATAATAATAATTGGTGATATTTAACCACTTGATACTATTTTATAACAGTTAATTCATAGTTACGATAACGTTCACTTATGTGAACGTGTTTGGAAAAATGACTGTGTTTTGAAAAATGACGTATAAATAAAGTTTAATATTATCAGCTCATGACGTGTATAATTGTATTTCTTCGGAAATGTGTATTTCATATTCACAATTTTGTATTTATATCTGTGTTATGTTTTCTTTGTAATCTTTTACAGTGACTGTATATATTTAGGTCTTATTGCATTCATATTTTTCTATATTACCTTATATTAGACTTTGCTGCTGTAATACTGTAAATTCAAATTTATATGCTTTTTTTAGGAATATAAATTGTGCATGTTGATAAGTTATTTTGTGGATTGTCTCTTTATTCATGCATGTGGACATTTTGTTTTTATGTCTTTAGTTTGAACTTGTACTGAAGCGGTTTATCTTGTTTGTACATATCACTGCTGATAAAGTTGTTTAAAGAAAAGACCTTCAGTACAATATGGGAGTTAGCTGTTAGCCGAGTTCCACTTGAAAACATGAATCTCGATAAGAAAAGTAATATGGCGCCATCAGAGCTCACCTCCGTCCTCCATCTTTCTTCCTGCCTCGCTTCCTCTACCGGAAGTTGCGCGCGCACACGCTCAAACAGGTGAGCACGCGGAGTACGGGTCGTTTATTTTGTTGCTAATAGCTAAGTCGCTAGCTTAGCTTGTTTGAACGAACGCTGCCTCCTCCTGTCACACGAATGTAAGTACACAGACAGAAGTATGACCGTGTAGAAATGGGTGTAAAAGATTTGTCTTCATTATTTGGGGACATGTCTTCGGTCCTTGAGGCAGTTCAATGATCCTGTGTGTTGTAAACGGGGAGTTTTTATATGACAATGTTCTCTGTAAACAGAATGGAATGGAACTGGTGGAGAGTGATGAGAGAAAACCAAAGCAGTTAAGTTGTGTTGTTCAAAACCAAAACTGTGAGTGGAAAGATGCTAAAAAGCTCCGTAGAGCTGAGTCAGGTGAAACTAGGACAAACAGTCCCCTTCACGTTATGATTTTAGTTTGGGAAAATGGCCAGAATCAAGACAAAACTCAAATATTAGTTTATTTCTTAGTTTAAAGATTTCTGCTCCCGAGTGAAGGTCGGGGTTTGAATCTCGTTTTCATGGCAGAGACTGACAAACAACAAACAGATTATGTGTTACACCTCCTCACTGTGCTTACACAATGTATTATATTGATATATATTGGACCTCTGTCACTTTACTATTGATGAAACATATTTTATTGCCCAGCCCTGTTTTAATTCAACTCATAGTTAATTAATAGAAATGTTGATTATTGCCGCTCTGTGTAGAATCTTAAATCTATGTCAAAGCTGGAAACCCAACACTAACCTTAGAGACTAATACGACATGATTCACTGCTTGATTTGTCTGTTAACTAATCCTGAAAAAACAATGTTAGTCTGCTGTGAACATGGGTGACAGCGATCTGATACCTTCTTTTCGCATTCCAACTCGGAAACATTTCTTCAGCCGACAGTATTGGCACTGGTTGCGGTGATGCTGGTCGATTTGGCATTCTCGATTTGATCTGCCCATAGGAAACAAAAGATAAAACACTTGAGCTGAAAAAAACCTTTAACAAGCTGTAATATTTCATGGTAGTAATTTGGAAACCAGTCATAGAGCTTTAAATTATTTCCAACATGAAAGTCTGCCCCCCTCCTCTTCACGCTGACCCCTGTGATGAGTGAACTGTGTGAGCTGAAAAGCTATCAAGGCTGTGACCTTTGTAAATCATCAGCCATACACGCCCTCGCGTTGCCATTTACAGCAGGACGAGGTCTGCCAACAAGAGAGCCCTTTTTTCCAGCCCTGGATGTGACAAAACCTCTACACAGACACCTTCCGTTCAGACAGAGCGTTATTATGTGGAAGAAATAACTGTACTCGGTAGCTGAAGGCTCTGTGTGTGAGAGCGGAGAGCAGAGTTGTGACATTGTGTTCCTGTGGTGAAGAGTAATGGGAATGTTGACCTTCTGATGCAATCCATCCTCACATGACTGTCTCTCAGGGCTTTCATTTCTTTTATTTTTTTTCTGTCCAAGGGCTGTTTGTGAGACATGTCCAAGGTTGGAACAAATCATTTGCTGTTTCCTTTGTGAATTTGAATGTCCATGAAATGGCTTGTTAAGATGTAAACTTCATAAACACGCAGTAAATTATTTATGACATAACGTATTTGTCTGCAGATTTAAGAACTTAAACATTAAGGATTTTGGGACAACTTCATCTATGAAGACATATTTTATGTTATTAAATATGTCTTTTACTTAAATATCATATATTATCCATTTTCTGTTTATATGGCAGCATCCACTTATTGTGTATTGTGTCCCCAGAATGAGTTATCATTGTTGTCAAATATATTGATTAACACTTACATGTTCTTAAAACTACAGTGTATTATTAAAAAATTACATAAAGGTCAAACTTTTGAGTCAAATGGATCCAAAAAGATGATAGATTTATTAAATGTGCCTTGTCTAACTCAATCTGAATCGTTGCATGTAAATAAAATAAGACATCGACTTCAATCTCCCAGCAGCCCCTACCTGCACGAGTAGTTGAGGTTCCGCCTGATGCTCCTCTTGAAGAAGCTCTTGCAGCCCTCGCAGGTGAACACACCGTAGTGCTTCCCACTGGACTTGTCCCCACACACCACACAGTCCACCACGCAGGACTTGTCATCGTCCCCGACGTCCACATCGCTGCTGCCGGCCTGGGGCGATCCGTCCTCTTCCTCCCTCTTCAGGTAAGCCTTCTCCCCCAGTCCATTAGTGTCCCCATTGGGGTTTCCCCATCCCCCGCTCACCATGGCCATATTCTCTGAGACGTGCAGTCCTGTGAATGGATCATTCACAGACCCGCCCTGTGCCCCCAGCTCCTAGCTACCCTCAAAGTTTAAAAATTGCTTCCACACTTGAAGATAGTGGTTCCAGGTTTGTAATTGTCCAAAAATGTGATGAAAAGTTGTCCTGGGCTCCTTCGTGTTGACCTTCCTCTCCTCTGCCGTCTGCTTAGACTGACCTGGAGGTCCTTCCCAGTGCTGTTTTCTCTCTCTCTTCTTTAATCCCCCTGCTCGCTCTGTTCTTGTCTTTCACCCCTCTGTTTTCTGCCCTGACCTCCGATCAATGGCTCCCAAGGTCTGAGAAAACTTCAGACACACATTTAGTGGTTCAGAGTTCAGGCAGGAGAAAAGGGCGCAGCCTTGCTCTTTTCACAGGAAACAATAAATTACTCCCTCTTTCTCCCTCTCACTTTCTCTCTCTGTCTCCCCCCCTAAAAGAAGTTTGAAAAAAAACTCACCTCACCTATCCATAAGCATAGCAGCGAGGGACAAAACAAGAGTCAGTGTTCAAATAAAAAAGGGTCAGCCCCTCTCTCTCAGCGCATGACTTTCTCCCAAAAGGACAAGCAAGTAGGAGGAAAATAACACAGTGCTCCTTTAGGCAGGGTTAAACTGCCCTGCCCTCTCCTCCAACTTATAAACTAGTCCAACCAGTTCCTGCCGTGCAGAGGTGTTATCTGCCGATCTGAGGCAGTTCTAGTCCAGACGCACTCTTGACTTGTCAAGGCTGTAATTGAAGTGATAGCGATGAGGAGGAAGAAATAAGATCTTATTTTATTTTGAAAATTTAATAAAATAAGTCTGGGGAGTTTTGGAATTGGATTCAGCCCTTGTCTTTGTTTTTTTGACAGGATACGAACACAGTGTGACTTTAGCGTTTATACACAAATAGCAGTTTGGCTCAGAAACACTTTTGTGCCCTGAAATGAAACATATGCAGACAATGATCCCACCTCTTGATATTTAAATCAGAAGCGTGGTGAGAAAGACAATACACTCTTTTTTTTAGTCCTGGAAAATGTGGTTTCTGCAGCAACAGAGTTCATGAAAGGACTTCGTGCTCTTCTGTTGTCTGTGGTGAAATTATGTTTTCTTGTGGCTCCTCCAACTCCCCAGAGTTTGTGGTGTCAGAGGCTCAGATGTCACAGAAAAAACAACAAGCCAAAACAAAAGCCGAGTTCAACAGTCTCCTCAGTCATAGACTCCTCTCTTCTCTCGTTTTGTCAGTGCTTGTCCATCCAGCAGTAACAACCAGAGGCCAGAACCGTTCTGCATTCCCTGTCAGCGAGTCACGGTGTTCTGTTGCACTCTTTACTATTCCGTCTGTCCTTTTTTTTCCCTGTCCGCCTTTTCTTTCTGCTGGCCCCCGCAGGAATAAATTAGGCAAACAAGCGCAGGAAAAACACCGTCACAGACCTTTTAGTGAAAGCCAGACGCTGTGGTGGAGAGATAGCCTCCTCTCCTGCTCCTCTCGATCCCCGCTCACTCGCTCTCTCTCTGCGTGTCTCTGCCTCGCTCCCTCCTTTCGAGAGAGTGAGCTGTGTCTGTGTGCTGAGGGATTTGACACTGCTATTCAAGCCCTGCCGTTGCCATGACACTGGATGCCTTATAAGGCCAGAGGAGTCAAAGAGCACAGAGTGGGCTGCAGCCACACACACACACACACACACACACACACTGGCTGCCTGTTCTCCTCCTGACCTCAGGCCAGCCCGGGACCAAGGGGTAGTTAACCTCAACACTGCCGCAAGACAAAGAGGGGTGGGGGTCCACTGGTCGACATACAGCGAGCGCATGGCACTCGCACTCATGTTCTCCACTCCACTCTAATCCTTAAGACTTCCTCCGACTTTGTTGACCCAATAATAACAGGGAGGGCCCGCTGTTGTTGAGCAACTTGTCAAAAGGTTATATGATACGCCACCGGCTCCTTTTCACACCTGCTGCACACTCTCACAGGTCAGTGTGAAAGAGGCCAGAGATCCTGGGGAACTGCAGGGTCCTGTATGGTGCTGGTTATACTTCTGATAAAAATGGTGCTTTAGAACTGTGTGTTTATAAAGTGTTTTTTTTTTTAAGAATGAGTAATATCAGTGAAGGAGAGGTCAAGATATCCTGTCTTTTTGCTCAAAATGTACGTATATTGGACAATTCTGCAATTCTTCTTGATTTATTTCCAAAATGTGGTCAGAGAAAATGCAGAAATTATGTTCTAAGACCTCTGATTAGAGGCTTGCTATAAATAATTTAATTTTTAATAACAGTAACCAAAATAGCTCCCTAACATTGACCAAATTATTTAGTTTCCTATATGTAACCAGATCTCATCTTGCTATATTTTATTTGTCATAAACAGATTCTAGGTCAGTATGCCTGTTTATACCCCTAGAATTACATCCATCCATTATCTATATACCACTCGCCCTTTGAGGGTTGCAGGGGAGGCGCCGAGGCTTGTGCCAACGTAGAAATACATGGTCCGTAAATTGTGCTGACAATAGCCCATTTACAGGAAGTTCACTTTTTGTGACTTGTTCTCACTTCTGCACATGGATGGGGTTGAAAAAACAACAAGTCACGCTGCAGAACGCGGTTTGCATCCTGAGTCAAGTTTGTGTGTTCACAGACGGTTTAACAGCTAAATCTCTTGAAGCACTAAAAACTGGTATTGATGAAATGTGAATAAGATAAGAATGTTCCTTTCATGTGCTCTAGAGTGAAGGAATCATGGTACTCAATGAACCTCAAGGATGTTTTGCAGTGCTGATTTGTTGGGGTCAGTGGCCTGGATCTGGGGAATGGGGTGGCTGGGCTGTATTTTTATGTTTTGTTATATTCATGTTTCTTTCAATTAAGTTGACATGTTTGCTAAAACAAAAACAGAAGGTTCTTTGCCACCTTTTAAGACAATGTTGAAATTTCATTCACAACTTCAACTAAATGCTTTAAGTTACATAAACACAACCACAAACAGATACATTAATATAGTAAACTGGCCTTAAAACTAGTAGCACATCCCTTTAACTTAGACTATGCATTATTCATTGTATAAACAAAAGCATTGTGTTACTGTATGTAACTCTTTCTGTTTTACAAACCCAATTATGATTCTCTGGGTAACTTATCTCTCGTCTTGGCATTAGGCACTGCTCCTGTGGAATTTCTTGCCTGCTTTGTCTGTCGTACCAACAGCACTGTCATGTGAAGGTCTTCACAAAAAGGGAGGACAAAATAAACAATCAGAGCCTGCAACCAAGGTTTCCAATAACAGCCTCCAAACGCAGGAGGGAAAAAACCCACAGAGAAGGTATTCACTGCTGCTTACAAACATGTCTGCTTAAAAGAACCTCTATGTACCAAAAAGTGTTTGCTCATCACATGGTCTTACAGGAATTCCTCCTAGATGACAAAACAGTTTGTCCCCTGGACCTTCAAATGAATATATGAAATGTACAGATGTTAAAGCAGCATAGAGTTACATAAAAAAAAACGTTAGGCAGGGTTTTTTTTTCCAGTTAGGTTAATTCAGCCTCTTTAATGTGAGCATAAGGCAACTTTAGCCCACATCCGTCACAGCGAGACTCATTGTGCATGGATAGGCCTTTTGTTTGGTTAAGAGGTTATCAGGGCCAAACTAAGCTGCTGCAAGTTGAATTACTGCTTTCCTCTAAGCCTCTGTCTATGTGTGTTTGCAGCGGTCAGACCCTGTGGAGGAGTGTTTGATATTTTCTCCTCAAACCGTAACAAACAAAAACAAGTTTTGGAAAATGAGAACAATATCTTAAAAGGAGGGATATAAAAGAATACAATATATTTATGCATAAAATATAAAAATATAAATATGTATGTTTTTATAATGTATATAGATTACAGGTACTTTGAAAAATCACCATTGTTTTCATAAGGACATTTCACAAAAACTTTGACTTTTATTGTATGATATAAAGTGGAACAAAATCAAATATGTGGTGCTCAGTATACTTGAGTGTAATATGAACAAATCTTTGACATATATATATATATATACATACACATCTTCAATATATAAAAATCTAGAGATCTTTTGATGGGATTTTGCGGAACATAATGACCAATAACATGTTGACATTCTAACCCAAGAGTACTGTAATCATTATTACATTAACACCTACATTAATTAAAATGTTATTTGGGAATGAAGTTTGGTGTTGTAATCGTGTTCCAGAGTTGGTTTAATCTCTAGGGTTAGGGTTTTGTAAACAAAAACCTTGACACAGTTAAAAGGAAAACACGATTTGCTTCTAATGTTCAGGGACATGTGGAATGATGTAATTGATCATTGTGGAGATTAGTGAAATAATCAAGTGTGATCAGTTGAAACATGCAGTGAGAGGAGGACCACATTTCTCAGAGGTCAGATCACTGACCTTTCTGTCTCCACATGTTTCTGTTGCAGGACTTTTCTTCAGGTTTGCAGTGTGAAGTCAGAACACGACTGTTCATGTTTGCAGCCCTGCAGCAGCTGCAGTGTTTGAAAGAACAGAGTCTCAGTCACACTTGTGTCTGACTGTTGTAGCCGTTACAGTTATCAGTTACAGCAGTTATACGATCCCTGTGTTTTTCATTGTGTGGTATTTTTTTTGTAAGAACATGCTGGTGCCCTTTTGCAAATGTACATATGCCTTACATACCTGGGAGTTAGTAGACGTGTGTGTGTGTGTGTGTGTTCCTTGCTCTTTGAACTGCAGGTCAGGAATGCAGCTGCTCTCAGCGTGAAGTCAACTGTGACAGAGTCTGTGCATTTTCTCAAAACAGTCAGTGCAGAGTGAAGCAGATTAATATTCAATGTACTCACCTGAACAATGAACAAACACTGTACCCACACAGAGACCTGAACGTACATCCCTGGTTAATTCACACTTTTTAATTTAGGTTTATTTCATGTAGAAACTAGAGGATTTTCACAGAATATTTAGTTTTTGATCCTGTGTTTTTCTGCAGCTACATAATGTGTTGCTTAAAATAATATATACAATCAGGACTCAACATTTACTAGTTATTGCACTGGATTATTTCCGAATAACAATGACCTCTTTGTAAGTGAATACTAGCAGGACAATTGGGTCTGAACATTTTCTTAAGTTTGCCTTTCACACATCAAATCAACTCAGACTTTATTGTCATTTTACCAGACATACAAAAGTAGTGCAGGGAGAATGAAATTACATTTTCCTGGAATCACTAAATAAGATAAGAGACCAAAACAAACCAAAAAGAAAAACACACATTGTCCTTGAGTCCCATTTATTGTTGATACAAAAGATAAGATAACATGCCCACAAGTCGATTTAAAAAATTAAAATATAAATTTCAAGGGGGCCTGAACCAGTTTAAATCCCAATGGATGCTAGTGCTGCTGCATTTTGATCACCTGTTCAGCAGAGATTTAGGTTTCTGCTTCTATAATCTTTTCAACCGAGGAGATTATAGAGGCTTGTGTCAGATGATATTCTAAGTAAACAGTGTACTCAATGAAAACTCATCCTCCCTGCTAAACTGCTTCAAAAAACGTCCTGCTGTTTTAAGACAATGCTAGAAAAGTACAGCCACTCGTATTTCATAGTTTGTTTTGTGCATTCCCCGAATTTGACCCTAGTTTGAGAGGACTGAATCAATTCTGTGTAGGTGGTGGACTGTATATTAGTCTGGTAGTGTGTTAACTGCATTAGTTAAAGTGTAGAGGAATTTGAGAACAGGGGTTAAACTTTAACTCTGAGGAGTAACTCTGAATGAACCAGCGAGAGCACATGACTCCCTGCTCCTTCCTCATTAGCCCCGCTGCCCTTTGACCCAGAAGAAAAAAATCATCTTCTCCCCTCTCACCCTCCCGTCTCTCTGTCCAACCTTCCTCTCACAACACGCTCTCCATCCTCGGGCCTTTGACCTCGAGCGAATGACGGAGCAATTTAAAATAAACAGGGCAGTGGAACCTGCCACAGAAAAACATCTGCTGGGGTGACTCCGGAGCAACACACGGTGTCCGATCAATATTTGCCCGCCTCCCCACCCAGGACCTGCTGTAGGTGGTGGGAAACTTCCCATTTGGTGCGTTTTGTTGTCATTCAAATCAGCTATCAAGTGCTCACTGTGAACGAGGTATCAGCCCATTGTATAAAGAGGAGTCAATAGACGTGTTTACTGTAACGGCAGAGAAGCCTTTTTCCATGTGTTTGCTGTAAAGATAAGAAAACACTAAATGAGGCCAATGTTAAACAGACAGAAAATAAACCGTCACTCTTATTCAACCTTGATCCCTGATATTCAGTATTGCTACATACAACATTGTTTAATACATAATCCTACTTCAGTATTACTACATGCAATATTCCTCTTTAATTTCTGCTTATTAACACGTTCTGCAGGAAAAGTAACATTTACTGACGTCACTGTTTTTCAGTTCATTTTAGCAGCTTAATCTAATTATTACTTTTCTTTTTTTTTAATATAGCCTCCTCCATTGTCACCTGGTTACTTCCACTGAAGAGGTAATTGTTTGTCAGTTAAGTTTCCACAAAACTTTGCGAAATGATGGGAAATGGGTCAAGAAAGACACCATTAAATTTTGGCATGGACCCGGACAATGAGGGGAACTTTTTCACCAATATCCCAGTGAATATTATAGGATCTTAATGAAAATAGTCAGGTATATTTAATTGATATCTGTAAGTGTGCAATTTGGTGCGGCTTGATCGATGTTGAGGGGACTGTTGGGTACTCTGGCTTCCTCCCCCAGTCCAGAGACATGTGCTGGGGTTAAGGCTCTAAATTGTCCATTGTGTGAACATTTGCATGGATGGTTGGTTGTCTCTGAATGTCAGGCCTGTAATGGACTGGCTACCTGTCTAGGGTGTGTCAGTCCCCCGCTGAGATCTTCTAAAGGATAAGCGAGATGGATGAATGTTGTATTGTTTTGTCTAAAACTTGAAATGCTGCTGTCCTGTGCAGGTTTCTCTTGAAATAAAGGTTGTTGACCTCAGTGGGATTTACCTTGTTTAATAACGTGGACTATTTTCAGCAGCTAGTCTCTTTGCAGTTTGGTGGTTTCCTTTGTATAAAAACAGGTTCCCGCTGTGTCCAGAAGTGAAGCTGATGATCGGTGAGAGTGAATTAAAACAGAACGAGCTGACACACACTGGAACCCTCACTGGGGCAGAGGGCAACCAAAGATTCGGGTGATAATGCTCTGTGGGTTCATCACTACAAGTGACACTTTTCACAGTACATGTGCCCTTCTCATTTGACCTGCTGTTCATATAAAATTACCATGTACCAGCGTTAGTTGACTCCTACGGGAAGTCCGATCTAATTTATGTGAAAGTTCAGCAAACTGCAGTTGCAAATTTTGACCTTCTGTCTTCTGTAATGTTATTGTTCCACGTTATCATATACAGTTCTAAATATCAAATGCAAATTTTCTTTGGCCGCGCACTAAGCAAAGCAGCTCATGTAACTTTTAAAGATGTTTTCCTTGATAATTGTATGGATAGAGGCAGAGGCATCATTTTTCTGCAGCGGCACAACTAGATTTTTCCATTTTGAAGGCTCCTCAAAATGTGGCTGACAAATACAGTATGTTCTTTCATCCCTCAGAAACAAAGGCTGCAACAGGTGATTCCTTCTCAGCATTGAATTCATTGCGTTTTGGTTTTTCAAAGAAGTCACAGTGCCTGCAAAAGAGACGAGACGTCTGATGCTTCACACCGAACAGCTAACCCATGCTGAAAAACCAAGGGGCATTAAAACTTTCTCGTCATGTCCAACTGCAGCTCAGTTGCTAGGCGAAAGTAGTGTGGACGGGACAAGCTGGTAATGCTGATCACATAAAGTCGCTGTAAACCATCCTTCACAGTCTATGTGCCCCATGAAGATCGTCTCCTTTGTTCTCAGCCATGGTGTATGTGTTGATAAAAAAACAAACTCAGATGGTTTGAATTGTTATTGTGTAGACAATATAGGTGTCAGCTGAAAAGGTTGAAGAGGTTATTGTTATTCAAAATAAACTTTGGAGCTAAATGTTTTCCTGTAGATGTAAAGTGATTACCATTGACTTGTTGTCAATATATTGTCAGCAGATAACCCCTTTAAAAGATGAGCTTCTTTGCATATGAGCGCCAACGAAGCCTGACATTTTCAGACAGGGCATTAACCTAACACTTTGCGCAGCCACAACAATTTGATCGAGTTCCAAATTGCCAACTTCAATCTGTTGTAAATCTGCGTCCAATCTGTTACTCCCTGATGTGCCCTCTGCTATCAGACAGACATTAGTCAACTAAGATGCTGAGGATGACAGAAAATTAACCTAATCAGCTCAGTGAAGACAACTCAAATGCTTTAACAGGATTAGGCCCAGGCCACTCCCCCAGCCGCCTTTCCTCTCTAAACACCTTATTGCTGTAATCTACCGCACACAAGCTGACGAGCTGAGTGACCTCATTAGCTCATCTGCTCTGCAGATTGTTTTTCTTGGACTGGACACTGATCTGTGTAGTGTTTGACTGCAATGAAAAACACCGGCTCACTGAAGTTGTTTTCAGTCATCAACTCAATGTCCAGAAATGGGTCTATTCTACCGGGGGGCTGGCAGGACAAGCTGCGGAAAATGTCGAGAGCAACTTACTCTGACTTTTGTTTTCTCTTATACAGCCCCTTCCGGAAAGTTTCGGGAAAAGGCTCAGACTTCAGTGCACGTCTGGAAGCAGCTTAAGATTCATTGCAGTTGAGTGGTAGGATTCAGGGGTGAATACAGGTGAACACTCATTATGTTTCATAATCATATGATGAGAAAGCCACTTTGACAAATATTTAAAAAATCAATCTCAAGCAAAATTCAAGTCTCTGCAAGTTGATTTCCGTGCAACACAAAAAACATACGTTCCTCTGAAAAGATGGATTGCCCTGGAGGTGTAAGGCACCAACTAAATACCAAATCTATTCGAAACTAAGCTGTTTTATTTTTATATTATTGTGCAGAAGAGAGAAATCAAATAATAAAAGTCTAAAAAGGATGAATGTCAGGCATTAAACAACTTATTGACAAGCATGCAATCCTATGATAGGATCTTAGGCATGAAAATCCCATTAATGGGGCTTGTTCACCAGATAACAATGATATGCAACAAGGTTTCACTCTTTATGTGGAGGCAGTGTGACGCTGAGGTGGCCTTTTGGCTTGAGCCGTTTGCCGTCATTATTTGAGTGGGTGCCAGCACAAAGCGGACGTGATAGGCCGTTTGATTGAGGTCAAATCTCTTTTTCGCGCTCGTCCAACGCTGATAGCGCCCCATCGTCCTGACCTCTACACGGGCAGACGGGGTCAGAAAGCTCAGGAGAGAGGTGTCAGGTCAGCATGTCAGCGTCCCGCCGCACAGAGCAGAGAACAGAGAGAGGTATAGACAGGAGGAGGAGATGAGAAGGGATATGGAGTGGTTGTGACAGGTGAGCTAATGGCTTTAAGAAAGAAAGGGCACAGGGATGAAGGTACAAGCTATGATCTCTTTATACAGCTTACAGAGGAACAACTTATTAAAATGAGGAACGGATGCAGAGAATAAATTAGTTGACCCTAAACCCCTAGGTCACTTACCCCCCCGCGCTTGTCCTTGTGTGTGTGATTGCTTCCACCCCCACACTGATTGACAGCCCCTGTCGTCGTTTAATAATGCTTTGGGTATTTTTCCCAGGCTAAAAACACTGCCTGACTGGCTGTTACATGTGGGGGTTGAAATGTGTCCAGAAATTTGGTGAATAGAAGTGAACATGATGACATTGTTTCAGCTCTTAAATACCAGAATCATTTAGTTCTCATGCTGTTTAACTCCCTTATCGTACTCAGTCCTTAGTGCACATTTATAAAATGTTTTCCAATGCCAATTCTTCACAGACAGTATCTGCAGTAACGTAATCATGAGGGAGATTAGATAAGACCTTTTACACTTTCATGTGGGGTCAAGGTTAAACCAAGGTTACTTTAATTCCACACAGATAATGTCAAAACATTTTTAAGTGATATTTGTGTTAGATTGATATAAAACAGCTCCAGCAATTCCAAAGGTACCACTTTACTTGAGTATTTCTACTCATGTCAGAATCATTTATTCTTAGATTAGATAAATATGTATAAGCTGTGGTTGCTAGTCACTTTTTAAATTACAATTTTGGTGAAACTGTACAATATTGTATTGTTATTGTCATAAATTAAACTTTGTGCTTTTTTCCTATTCTGTTTTTGGAAACAATAAAGAATAAAAACAACACACTTTAATATACACGATATTTAACAACTCAAAATACAGAAATTTAACATGATTCAAATTCGACCAGTTAAAAATTTAAAATGCTGCTCCCATTAATCATCAGCAGTAATATTCTAACAATATGATAGTGCTGTATATCACTCACACATATAATTGAGGTATATATTCTGACATTTTGGCAGTGTCACTGTTGAAATCAGATGGAGTAGTAATTATATATCACCTCACGTGAGGCGGTACTAAATACTTTCACTCAAGTTAGTTCTATGCTGTTCTGTCTTATTCTACCTTTTTTTGGTCCCTTTCTATACAAGAGTCCCCCTGAGGTTACAACAGTCATGTCATCTAAAAAGCTTTGATGAACTCAGAGGCTCAACACAGACCTCAGAGAGAGGAAACACAAAATGGAACGATAATTGTATCATCTGCTCTAATGGCAGCTATCACAACAATAGCGATGCTGACCTGGAGGTATGGGGGCAGTGCAGAGGACAGGCCCTGCGAGCTGACCTTTGCTCGGGAAAGGGCAAACTCAGGCAAGAGTCAGGGCGTCAGGGACTCGCCACCTCGTCTGGCACTCTGAACCTTCCATTCACAGCATAACACAACAGCCAGGCACCGTTGTGACCCTGTGGGTGTGACACTCAACCTTTGCCTTAACCTCCTGACCGCCGGTCACAGCTGCAGCTGACCGGCTTGGGTAGGTCAGGGCACAGGGTCGGCTGGAGGGGGGAGAGGGGACAGATATGAGAGATGAGCCAGGAGAGAAGATGGGGGGTGGAGGGAAATTGAGCTATCAGTGAGATGTAAAGAGAAGAAGATGGTTATGAGGAGATTGTAAGAGATAAGCCTTCAAAGGGCTGACTCAAAGGCAAACTGGTTCTAGATTCCTCTTGTGTAGATTACTAGTTTTGTGCTTGTTTTAAGCAATCTGCATCATCCAAGACCATCAAGGTGAATTCCCTTTGACATTAGTGTTGTACTACATATAACTAGAATGGCACTTAGCAGAGCACATACGCCAATTCCTTAAATTCAATTAAGCTGCATCTAATTGCACACACTCATAGAAATCAGTTATAATATGTCATAGTAATCTATAATGTGCCTCGTTTGTTTCAATTAAGATCCATGAATTATGTGGGAAATCTGTGTTTTTTTCCCCTCTTTATACATTTGACATGAAAAAGTCTTAGTTGCACTGAATTACAACTCAAAGACGTGCAACCTGTGACTAATCCATGGTCACAGGTTGATCTGGATGTCTGGATACCACGAGAGATTTTTGTATACAATTTTGTTGATCTGACCAGTGACTGGAAGCAGAGAGAACAAGATGAAGAGAACTATGAAAGTGCAAAGAAGACAAATGGGCTGGCCGTACATTTTGTGTGCACTTCAGCCATTGTCCCGGCCCCCTTCCCCCCCATTTCTCGGAGCATTGTTACGGCAGCATGGCCGGCCAGCCGAGGCTTTATTGAGTCAGCTTGTATGGGGGGAAAAAAAGGAAAGGACATGTGCGCTGTGGAGGTCAGTCCCGCGATCCTCAGTGGGCTCAGTCCTTGAGTCAGCCCAACACATTCATGCCTGCATGACAGCTATTTCTCTGAAATGAGGAATGTGTCTTGTGATGTGTGAGTCCTGTTAGACAAGTTAAGCTCTGAAATCCTTCGGTTTATTGGCAACTCTCACAAGGGGTTGAACCGGGGGAATTCACTGCGTTTCCATGTTCTACTGCCCCACATACTCTATATTTACCTCTCCAGAGCTCAACCGACTGCTTTACATGTCATCACTGTGTTGACAGATATAGGGCCAAGGAAAATAATAACTAGTTTGAGTTGGCTTTAGCTGCTTGTTTTCAACCTCACTGTGCAATCTGCATTGTAAAATAAAATAACTATTGCCTATATTCCAAAATCACAACTGGCCTCATAGGGTTTAGCGATCTGTACAAGTTGCGACATCCTCTGTCCCTAACCCTCAATCAGGGTGAGGAAGAACTTGTGGGAGAGTGACATGTGAGGGATCTCTCTCCCAGGACGGACAGAAGTGCAATAGATGCTCTGTGTAAAAGAGCACATAAACAAAATAACAAGATTTAAAACATTCCTGAGAAAAGACAGTGTCCAACATAAATAGAGGTGTGAGGTGATAGCCACAGTACTAAATGATCTCCATTTAGAAACATGTTGTTGTTGAAGTCTGGACAGATGAATATCTACACTCATTGACTGGTTTGCTAACTCCTGACTTCAGTAAGCTTCTTGATGTCATTAGCCTCAGGGGTTCACATGCTTTCTCTGCACTGTGAATGTTTGAATGCTGTTATCAACATGGACAAGAAGAATACAAAGCTCTGTGTGTTATAGTTCAAATAGATTGTGCTTGGTCATAATTATCACTTTACACACTATCAGTAGAGGGAATAAGCAGGATATATAAGGATATAAACTATATATAGTTGAGTTAGACTGTTAGACTGTATAATTTCTAAGTGAAGAATCACAGAACAGTCTCTTCCCTCCTCCACTCCACGGCCTCCACTGCAGCTTTTGAAGCTCCACTCTGGTTGTGCTGACTGTCCGTCATGGCTGCCACTTTCTGCTCCAGCCTCCATACTTGCTCCCGATACTTTCTGCGAATCTGCCGGTACGAGTTCAAAGCTTTACTGGAACAGAAAACACACACACACACAATTTGTCCTTTTTTAGATTCAGTTTGGTTGCATGAAGATGAGGATGAAATGCTTCTTTTGAATACTTTCTCTCTTTTTACCTGTGAGCCTGTGTGAGCCGGGCAAACTCTCCACTGTCTCTTCTTTCAGAGAGAGCTGTGTTTGATGAGTCATGGACTAAAGCTAATCTCTTCTTCAGGGCTTGTTCCCTGAAAGCAAATGTAAGATCAGATGCAACAGAAGAGAGGAAGTACTGTCAAGATCTTCATGTTTGCTTGAGGCACCGACGATATTTCCTCAAAGAAGAATCGTTAATGTTTTAATGGTGTGTCATTGACCTGATGGCAAGACTGAAGACTGTTTACAGCAGCAGCTTTGTTTAGAAGTATTCACAGCTCAAGATCAGATGAGAAAAATGACGCTCTATGAAGCACCTGATTGACAGAATGAATGAGAAGCTGTTTATGTCCAAGGTCTGTGTTTTTGCTGATGTTGTTTCCAAGCAACAGATCAAAACCAGCAGTGTCAGATGATTCATTTTACACTGACTACATCCATAAGCTGCATGTTTTGAATCTTAATCAGATTTGATCAGGTGACAATGTCAGAGATTCTATAGGAACTAAGTCGATTGATCCTTATAAATACAAAGCAAAATGTCTTTTAAGGTTTTTACCTTTTTGAATGTATCTCACAACTAGTTCACCCACACATCGACTGTGTTTACTATCCATCTGGTTTGTATGTACCTCCTTTTGTCTCATTTTGCGAATACACAACATATCATTAAAAGAACCTGGTTAAATTTAGGATGCAGCATTAAGGACAGAATACCTCACCTTTGTAGGACGGCCTGCAGCTCTTTCAGAATGGATCTGGTTCGAGCTTCAACAATGTCTCCGTCACTACCCAGTTTAGCTGCAGCCTCACAGAACCTCTGAAACATAACATTCAGATTATCTTAGAAGCTCAAACACATTTACATTCAATCTAACAGAGATGAGATGAACATGGTTTACACACTCATCTAAAGCAACGTTTACTCTTTTCGGTTTGTAACCATCTAAACTGCAACCTTGAACAGTTCAAATGATTTCATTCCTCATGGACCATTTATTTAAAATGTTTTTAAAGGCCTGAAGAAATTAACATAATATTTACAAAAGGAAGGCAATATATTGTCTTGTTAATCACCCTGCAACTCTATAGATTTCTCTTGCATTATCTTTGCTCAGATCTGACCCTTGGGTCAGGGACAACTGATATAAAGGTTGGAAAGGAGAGTTCACTGAGCTGATTTTAGCTAAAATAATTTTCATCTAAAGTAGGAATCAAGAAGTGTATAGGACAAGAGATCTGACCATGTGCAGATCAAACCACTTAGTTAAAAGAAAATCTAAAATAAATCTTTATGAAGAAAATAGCCAGTTGTAAGGAAATTTAGAAGCACTCCTCAAAAAACTCTGCGGCTTCCAGAAAACCAAACCTGTGCGGTGTAAGATCACAGAGAGCTTGACAGAAAGTTGTGTTAGCGTAAAGTAGCTGTTCAGATCTACGTCATTCGACAGTGACAGAGGTGCATGGTGCAAAAGAAATCTTTGCTGCAGCTGCGACAGGACAATGCAGCAGAAGACCTTGTGGAACCAAAATATCCTTCGTGGCCTGAAGGGATCCTGCTTTGGTAGACGTGTGATTTCCCACGTGGAGCACCCAGATTTGAATCGGGTCGGTCACAGTGGACCAAAGTCCTGCTCCTGCTTTCTCTTTTCACCTTGACTTTGTTTTATTTGAATAAAAAAAAAAAAAAAAAAAACCTCTGTTGCTGCTGTACGAGTGTCTCCTACCTGTTTTTCCGTCTTACGATCCTCCTGTTCCTCTCGGAGACTTTCTGGCACAAAGACTCCAGCTGCTTCCTGAGCTTTCTGGGCCATTAAACTCCACTCTAGACACCTCAGCTCCTTCTCTTTGAGGCGGATTAGAGATCTCAGATCTGACATCTCCTCCTGAAACAAAACAGTTAAACCATTAACCACAATGTATAAAGATTTTCAAAGCTGTGAAGTAGGAATGTCCAAAATGGTGGACAGATCACAAAATGTAGCCATTTTATCCAAACTAGCAGGTTTTACCTCCATTTCCGAGTCTGTTGTGAAAGTTCAAAGTCCCCACTGCATGTACTTTTGTATGATTTTGATCTCATTCCATTTTAAATATAATTCTGTATTGTGTTCATGAATTAATTTCTCCCTGTAAAATAGAATCGTGACACTTCATTAAACAAATGTAAGCACAGACCGTAAGCACACAGTTCCTACCCTGACAGAAATGAGTTCACAGAAGAGGGATGCCTTCTCTTTCTTGGCATCAAGAGGTCTGAAGTTCTCCCTGGTCACATGTCCCTCTCTCGACCCAGCTGGGTGACTGGTTTCAGGGCTCAGCTTGCTCTCTTGCTGCTGGTTCGGTTTAGGGAGGCTAATGGCTGCCCGCTCCCTCTTCAGATGCTCAATCTGCTGACGGAGAGCAGTCTCTCGATTCGGCAGCTCAGGTGTCCTGTGGAGTTACAGGTAGTGACTGATTAGACAAAAACATGGACCAGGAAATGTTCATATTTGAGTTCAATACAATCTATTATTTTCCCACTGCACTGAGCCATCTCTAATATCTTTTAGTCTATACAACGTTACTCTTTGGTGGAGGGAGAGAATGATGTGTAGAATGTTTCTAAACATTCTTTCTCTCTTTTCTAACCAATCTTATTATGTAGCTTGATTGTGTAACAGTACTTAATGAACTCACCTCTGCCCTGTGTGACTCTGTGTTTCTGTCTCCTCTGTGACCCCTGCTGTTGAGAAGGAGGTGGACAGCTCATCACTTCCCATGTTTCTCAGCTCAGACGATGGACTGTCGGCCTGCTGCCTGTCAGTGACTTCTTCTGATGAGGGGAAAAAAACTGTGAGTCCAACAGTGTGTGTGCATGACCTGCATACCTATTGTGTATGAGTGCAAGCAGTATAAAAAAGTGGTAGTCAAACACCTGCTGGGTCCGTCTGCAGAGGAATGCTCTGCTGCTTCTTGGCCTCATAAAGGGACAGTAGCTCACTGTAGGCCTCCTCACACTCCTCACTGTCAATCATGTCCACAAAAACAACAGGTCCTCACCGGATGAGAAAAAGTCCACTTAATATTTTTAGATTGATTGATAGATTTGTTATTGTGACACACATCAAACGACTTTGTAACACTGGTGTGACAGGTTTGTTTTGTGCAAGTACCAGTATTTGAGAGCTGTCTGCAGGGCAGAGCAGTCGGACTCAAGTCTGCTGAGTGTAACGCTGATCTGCTCCGACTCTCCCTTCCTCCGCTCCAGAGCTGCTGTCAGACGTTCGTTTCTGGCCTTCAGCCTCTCGATGTACCTGCACGAGAGGGAGAATGAAAATCTTAAGAGGAAGTGATGGGCCGACTTCACAAATTAATATATTTGTGATTTCACAAATAATGCAGCTGTGGAAGAAGAGACACTTACACTACTACAAGATTGGTTGAGCTAAACCTCAGAGAATCACTGGCTTCTTAGATGTTCAGGGTAATTATTCCAGCCAAATTGTATTGGCTACTTGTCAAAATAGAACAAAAAAACCCATCCATTATCTATACCACTTATCCTTTAAAGGTCACAGGGAGCTGGAGCCAATCCCAGCTGACATTGGGCGAGAGGCGGCGTATATCCTGGACAGGTTGCCAGCATATTGCAGGACAGAGACAAATCACCATTCACACTCACATTGATACCCACGGTCAATTTAGAGTCTCCAATTAACCTAATCCCAGTCTACGTCTTTAGACTGTGGGAGGAAGCCAGAGCAAACTCCACACAGAGAGGCTGCGGCCAAACCAGGATTCAAAGAACCTTCTTAATTTGAAGTGCTGACCACCGCCATGTTGTTACTTAATGTTTTGTATCAGGCTTTAAATCTACTCTGCATACTTTATGTGTAAGTACCTCTTCAGTATCTCAGGTTATTTGATGTTTTTTATAAATATAGTATTTAAAAAACATGGTGCAGTCTCAACAGCATCAAGAAACATCCCGGGCTGCTCCTCCTCACACTCACCTGTTCAGTCGCTCTGTCTCGGTCTCCAGACCGATGGGGCTGGGACAGGGGCTGCCTGAGGTGACAGAGCCCAGCGGAGAGCCGTCTCCAGCAGCAGACAGAGGTGTTAGACCTCTGGATGTTCTTCTGCGCAGTAAAGGAGAACCAGGGAAGGGAGGAGAGCCCACGTCTGGACTGAGAGATCCAGTTGTGGGCCGGTAGGAAGGAGAGCGGCTGCCTGACCTCCAGGCCTTATGGAGACTAATCAGCTGGAAGACAAGAGAAGTGGGACGGCTCATTGTCTGATGTCTACATCACTCTGACTAAACCCTCCAATCTCATCTTTCTTTCTTTCTTTCTTTCTTTTTACATTTTTAACCTTACCCTTGTCATAAAGAAAACTGAAACCAGAGTGATTCCCACCTTGTTCCTTTCCTCTTCCATCTGGCTGATGGTGCTTTGTGCTCTCCCCAGCTCCTCCTGGTGACTGTGCAAGATGCTTCTGAGAGGAGAGCCGTGTTTCTCCAGATCCAGGATGTCCCCCTGATAGAGCTCCTTTGGTAAGACAGACGGGCATGATATCCCAAACTCGTTTTCCATCTCCTCTAATATCTGCAAACAGTGAAACAAAGATACTCAAGGGGCTGATGGGAGTCTAAGGAGAACCTGAACTTTGGTGTATTTATCTTTTAAAATGAACCATTCAATTTAGACACAGCAATACCTAATTTTGGATTTTTTTTATCGAATGGCTAAAATGAATAATTCTCAGGATCAAGTTGCTTTTGCAACATTTTTAGATAATGTGGCCTAATTTCAGAGGAAATGACAGCAATTGAAACAGGTCATGATGTATCAGCACCTGAGTGGCTTTGACCCAGCTCTCCTGAGCTGCTCTCAGATGCTCTTTGTGCTTCTCGTGGTCAGAGCTGGTTATGGGGGCGGCCCAGGTTCTTCTACAGCTGATGGAGTCCTCCACTGAAGCTAACACCTCCTGCAGCTGGGTCCAGACTACACCAGTGCCCACTAGTGGAGGAAAAGTAGATGTGCAGCCAAACAAAATGAGAGGCAGTTTAATATTTTTACAGGAATAAAATCTTTCTTTCATACAGAAATATGAGAATATCTTTTGCCATTCTCATCTTACTGTGTGTTTGCTTTTTTAAAAACATAACTTATTGTACTTTACAGACTTAGAGCGAAGATTATATTTTTTTCTTCTTTCAGACTTAGAGAGAATATTTTAAAAAATGCATTAGTTGTTATCTCGGACGTAAAACTTATTTTCAGTACATTTGTCTTGTTTGGTGGGAGGTAATATCACCATAGTACAGGTGCACAGGATTTAAGGATGAGGTCTACTGAACACAAGGAAGGTTACACAGTGCTGGTGCCTACCTCTGTCAGTCAGTGGAGATTTAGATGCGGCAGCAGAAGCAGTTTGTGTCTCTGGGCTTCTTCTGACGAGCCTGTGTGACAGAAGGTCAGGAACCAAAGGCCTGGATGGTCCTGGTGGTCTCAGGTCCCTTGGTTCACTGCAGAGGAAGAGTAGAAACCGTTTTTATTAATCAAACCCTCCTAGGCTACAAGCTTTTCTCACATCTCATCAGACACTCCATTAATGTTACCTTGGGGGCTTCAGTGACCCCATCTTCTTGTTCAGTTCAGCGATGATGCTGAGCAGCGTCCCCACTTCAGCCTCACACTGAGCCAGTTCTGCTGGTGAGGGCTCAAGGTTTGCTGTGGGGTCAGAGCCCTCGACGTCAAAGGTCATGTGGTCAATCACCTCCCTGTTACACCCTGACCCAGCATCCAGACTGTCACATCTGACCAGGCTGGAGTCCTGCAGGGTGTGAGAATAACTTTTTAGATCAATCAAAGTAATCTGTTTTTAGCAGTTCATTTTTAAACAGTTCTACTCATAGGATTACTTACTGCCTGTGTGCGATCATCCAGGAAAGAGTGGCTCATGATTAAACTTAAGGAAATTCCTCAGACTGTATTCACATGAACAGTCTGTAATGCTCTTGGACCAGACATTGTTGCTGTGCTGTTTAGCAGCTATTGTTTTGAGCAGCGGAAAGGGGGGGAAACTAAAACATCCTGAGATCCAACTTCCTGCTTTGCAAATATTTGTGGACCAAATCATCTTTTGTTTTGGAGAAATGTCCACTACTTAAAAAAAAAAAAAAAGAAACAAAACCAGAACCAGAACAAAATGTTTATGCTATAAAACCATAAATATCATTTAACACATACATTTAAACAGTCTTATTATTGTTAACAGCTTATTGTAGTGTGCGCTGGGCAAAAAGAAAAGCACCTCGAATACACACCGTTGCATACAAATTTTCTTACAGACCATGTGATGAATCTACTCTGGTACCACTCGGTCAGTAATACCACTCATCAAAAACCCTGCTGCTAACTCACACCAGTCTGAAAAGCTTTAAGTGGTAGAATTCTGTTTTGTATTGCATCGGGACACATTGTGGCTTTATCTTTATTTGAACTTCTGTACAAAACCTGACTGTTTGTCAGCTTTACTTTACAGATCATGCAACACAACATTCCAGATGTTTAAATGGCATATTTTCAAGGTAAACACAGACACGTAACTTACCTCCATGCTTCTCGATCTTGATCCCAGCAGCAGTGGTTTTGCTCTTGTTGTTTTTCACTGACAACAATGAGACATAAGACACAGTGAAGGGGTCCTCTGTTCAGACAGGTTGTTCTGCTGTAATTACATTTTCCAATAGTCAGTCGTGCGAAGGTCTGCTTTCTGCACGTCTGCTCGTCTCGTGTGATCAATGAAGTAAGTGGAAAACACTTAGAAAATCATCCCCACCCATTCCCTGTCACGCAGTGTCCTTTCCTGTTTTGGCTTCCATGTTGTTTCAGTGGCAGACTATGGCTGATGCTGTGAACTCTGGACATCCTGCTAAATGCTAAATATAAAATCTATATGTAATGTCTTTAGAAACATGTTGCTGTGGGAATGAAATTTATGATCATGATTATTATTAAACTAATAATTATGACAATAAACACTGGAGTGTTTGAGTATGATATTTCTCATCTGTCCGTGTGCTGTAAATCATTATTAATCATTATTTCACCTTTTCTTAAAACCAATCTGGAGCAGATCTTTCTTTACAAAACCATGTCTGATTACAAGCAGCTATTTTTTTTAAGTGTTGTTAATGTTTTATTGTATTTTATACTGTAATTAATCCCTTGATGTAGTAATAATAAACGATATTTCAATATTGCAGAGGAGCGAAATCAGGAGTATTGCGAGTTGCTACCCCTTTAAACTCCATTACCCACAAGCCCACCAGACTGCGTAGTTCCGGGTTCGGTCATTTCCGGTTAGGAAGTCGTCCGTTCAAAACAGTTGTTAGCCCATCGTAGAAATATTTTGCGACTTTCAATGAGTTTCCCGTTAATGAAGTTCTAATAGTTTGCTGCTACCTGTTGTTAACGTAAGTCTGCGATCTTCATTCAAACCCAACACGCTTCACACGTCACAACTCGTCTGCTTCGACGTATTTTGACGTACAGCTAACTAATGCTAATGCTATGAGCTCAGATGCTACTGTCACTAACATCTCTCTGCTCCACCAGATGTAATGAATGTTTGTTAGCTTGTGGCCTCACTGTCAGTGTCTATGCGAACGTCTCTTCTATTAATGCGTAGCTTCCTACGCTAAGTACCCGCATTGTGAATCGCATCTCTATTCTGTAGCGTTACCTTTAGTAGCAGGTTCATACAAGTGCGATAATGAACTTTGCGTGGACTCAGTGTGTTGACGTCATTCCTGCAGCTTCATTGTGATCATGTCATGTGTGTTGCAGTTCAAATCGAGCTCCTGATTAGATTTAGAATTTAAAACCTTACTTTTATACTTTGTACTGTGACTGGTATTTAACTGTAAGCTGTATTTGGTTCAGCCTACAGTGCCCCCCGTGCCATTTCATATATTAATAACGTGTTTTCTGTGTAATAAAACAAATGCCAATCTGAAAAACACATTTACATTTAGGGCACTTAGCAGACGCTTTAGTCCAAAGCGACTTATAATAAGTAAATTTTTCACAAGACACATGAATTTAGACAGCCAGGGTTTGTGATGTCACAAACCTAAGAAACCAATACTGTTGATTCATCATCTCCACTTCCTTAGTAACCTCTGTATCCATGGAGACACCAGAGCCTGGGCCAGCAGATGGAGAGGAGCGTCTGGTGGAGCTGCGACCTCGGACACGCTCCAACCCTGAAGGTGCTGAGGACCGCCGCAGCAGCACAGGCAGCCTGGGCGGTAACAGTAACCCAAACATTTCCCAGCCTGCGGTGGGGAGTCGGGTGGAGGGGGAGGGGGAGGCTTCGACCAGCGACAGTCCTCCGAGTTCTACCACCACGACTGTCTCAACAGCTGCAGCTCAGACTGTAGTTCCTCCTGCAGCTGCAGTGGTGGCTGCAGCCGGTGCAGCTGTGCCCCTGTCTACTGCTACTGTTGCAGCAAAAGAGAGGCCGAAGCCCACACAGCAGCAGCCCACGCTGACAACCTCTGTCCCTCCACCAGCAGAGTACCAGCTCCGTGTCCCCCGTGTCAACTGCCCAGAGAAAGTGGTAGGCCCAAGCTACTGTTCTGATATATGATTCTCCACATCATTTTAAAACTTTTACTCAGCTTGAAGTTTATTTTGTCCTGTGCTGTCTTCCTTGTATCAGATTATCTGCTTAGACCTTTCTGAGGAGATGTCATTGCCGAAGCTAGAATCTTTTAATGGGTAGGTTAATATGAAGACTTAACACTGTGAAATATTAACTTATGTTTTGTCACCACTGCCTAATTTTACTGACTTTCCATTTAGGTCTAAAACAAATGCCCTGAACGTATGTCAGAAGATGATTGAGATGTTTGTCAGAACTAAACACAAGATCGACAAAAGGCATGAGTTTGCCCTGGTTGTTGTCAATGACGATGCCCTATGGGTGAGTCCTGGAGCTCTTTAATCTCTTCCAGATGTTTCATGTAATGTCTGTCTGATGTATATGTGAAATATGTCTCCTCTGTTTTGGTTTGTCCATTTCTATTGTCTGTTTCTTCTTGTGTAGTTGTCAGGCTTCACCTCTGACCCCAGGGAGCTGTGCAGCTGTCTCTATGATCTGGAGACTAACGTGTGCGAGACCTTCAGTATCCTTTAATCCTTAAACAATTCAAATACATTTCATGCCATGCAAAGATGCATAGGACACAAGGTCAGTAAAGGAATTATAGTTCTTCGAAGTTTTAACCTTAACTATCTTCCATAGACCTGGAGGATCTTCTTAATGTAATGTAAGTACTGTCTGAAAACAAACCTTGGTCTTATAAAACACCTGAAAAGTTACTTCACCGTGGGTCATATCTTCTGCTCTTCTTTTTCTAGCCGGCAGAAGATTGAGCTTCCGTTGATGGAGAATGTTCAGACCATCCCACCACCTTTTGTGGTGCGGACCGTGCTCATCTACAGCCGACAAGCAGGACAGCTTCAGTTCAACCCTTCTGAGGCTGTTAGTGTAAGTACAACACTACTGATCTGTGCTTCCTACCCTGATAAAGTATTTGTTTTACTGTTGGCTGCTTTGAGCTCTGACATTCTTGCTTGTTCTTGTGTCCTGCTACAGAAAATGCTACAGTCTCCATATTTTTTCTTTGATGTGGTATATCTACACAACGGGGTGGAGGAGCAGGGCGATGAGACAAGCTGGAGGGTGAGTGGAACAGCTGCTGGAGTCGGTTTTATTTGTGTACAATAGTGACATGACACAATTCAGTAGCTTGGATTAAGTTCATCAAGTCTCATTAGATTACAATATATAACATCTTGCCTGTTGGTCCTGCACTGTATTTAAACAGGGTGACCGTGGGTCCTTACACAGTGTTTAACTGTCTTTGATTCCAATTTTAAAATAAAAGACCTTAAAAAGTATTAAAATGTCATAAATTCAGATTTGATGGGTCTTGTGACGTCTCCATGAAAATGTCTCTACATCGCCAGACTGAAGAAAAACAATTATTAGTTCCTGTATGCATTGTGCCATATGTCTGGATCTAGTCAAGTTAATGTGTAAACTAAAGTCTTTCTAGTCTGAGAGCTAGTTTATTATTAATGTGGAATTGAGCATTGAATGATAGGTGAGATTGATGTGTACTTGTGGTTAAAGCGTCTGCCTGTTAAATATGTTAATATGTTTACATGGAAAAAGAATATTTTCACATTTTATTTTGTATTTGCTTGTTTGTGGTAAGTGGTGTAAAAAAGGGCATGAAGAGCTTAGTCAAATGTTTCTTGTCCATATGATCAATCTAATTAATTCCCAGGTGTATTTATTCTTCTTTGACACTCAGTGAATTTGCATTTTCTGTCTCCAGGACAACTACACCTCTTTCTGCAACCTGGACTCGAAGGGAGTGTGTTATCGCTTTGAGGTTTCCCTGAGCGGACCTGCCATCGAGCTGCACAACTGCATGGCCAAACTTCTGGCCCACCCCTTACAGAGACCCTTCCAGAGTCATGCATCGTACAGTCTGCTTGAAGGGGACGATCCCCAGGACATTGAGGCAACAGTCTAAAAACGAGACGCACTCACAAAGCACTGCTTCTCTGTGAAATGTACGCACTGTAGTTCAACAGAAAAAGGCCTGGGGGGGGGGGGGTTCCCAAATACAACTTATTACTGAGGGCTGTTTCCCATTTCCTGCGACAGAGGAATAATTCTAAAAAAGGTGACTATCAACACTATCTTTGTGTTACAGTAAATGAGTCATTTATTGTTCTATGCTGGGAAATAATAAAACGATCTGGTTGTTAGCGGAAAAAAACTGAGTTTTCTGAAGGAATCCTGGGGATAAAGTGGATGTTAGAGACTCTGGGAGATGGATACAAGTAAAAAGAGATTAGGAAAGAATAAAAAAGTAAAATAGAACGGTTAAAGCATAAAACTTTATCACACATACTCCCTTACTGTTTGTTTTCCCTCAAATCTTAGACCACGCTGATCTTGTGTTTGTCTTAAAAGAGGAAATCAAACATACTACAGTGTCGGTTACAGTTTTCCACAGCAGGTCTTTTGGAACGTTAAAGTAATCATGTGTCATGGAGGCTACAACTTTCTCCTTGTTCGTTAGTCGTTTTCCACCTTTGTTGCCTTTTTTAAAATCTATTTTGTTTTATTTTACAAAGGGTTGTTTTTAACAAGTGTTCATGTGTCACTCCTGTATGTTACACAGACAATGAAAGTGTGTACAGTAATATAAATGTGGCCTCATTTGATTTAAATCGTTTTTCGTTGACCAGGATCTCTGTGGCTTCAGCGGGTTGATTGTGAAAAAGGCCCCTCGCACTTCTAGCTGCGCTTAAAACACATTGTATAGATGAGCTTTTTGAAGCTGTTCCTGTATATTAAAAAAAGACATATGTTTCATGTTGATATTCAGTACGTGTTGAAGTGTGTGTTTGTGCTTGCTGCTGTTTTGTCAGGAGATGGCAGCAGAGTCCCTCACGAGAGAAAACCTCTGAATTCAAATGCCTCTTCAGAACACTGGTGCTCTGTGGGAGTAGGGAGGAGTTTCTTATCCATAGGTAGATATTCAATATTCTATATTGGCAGTTTTTATATAATTCATTTGCGTCGATCAGTGTTGAGGTGATTTTGTACGTTTTCTGCTTAAGTCATCACTGTCACTCATTTTGCTGAGTCCAGAGCCCGACATGACAGAATGATTAAGCAGCTATTCCATCTATTGTTGAAAATCTTATCTCTTATCCACCTATCGCACGAATATTACTTCAATGTTAACTATATATTTTCCTGTCACCCTAAAGGTCTTTGGACCTAAGAGGTGTTTTTATCTCAGGCTACTCATTAGGTTTCCTGTTTTTGTCCAGAAGTTGATCCGACATCTGTCCCGACTCCTGATAGTCACTCATCTTCTGTCACTCTAACATACCTTCATAAATTAGTTTTTTTTCCGGTGAGGACAGGTTGTCACGGGGACAATGGGGAGCAGGAAAACCCTGGGCTCCGAGGACCTTTCCCCTTTCACACCCTTCCCCAGGCAGAGTAGACTGTTCCTCACGTCATCAGTGTGGACAACAGTGCGAGGGGGGGATCCATTACATCTGTACTGCAGGGAGAATTTGTTATTCTCTCATCCACGAAGACAGGTCCCTATTGTTTTCATCCCTTCACTCCTCCACAGCCATGGCTCCTTTCCGTGCCTGCTTGGAACAGGATATGGTGGAATTTTTGGGGGGTTGGTTGGTTTTTTTTTTCTTCTTTTTACTTCGTAAATGGTTTACATTGTTCATCTGGAATTCTATAACAATCTGTAGCAGCTATATTTAAATGTGCAGTCACGGGTGATCTTTCCTGGTTTCTATCACATGCAGACTGTAGTGGAAAATAACCAGGTACATTTACTCAAGTACTGAACTTTACAACAGTTTTGTAATACTTGTTCTTTACTGGAGTTTTTACTTTTTAATTTTATGTTGTACCTCTACTCTGCCACAATTCAGAGGTCAATCATTTTTACTGTATTCTTCATTTTACTCCAATTATGTGACGTTTATAGTAACAAAATATTTTTCAAGTAAAATTTTAAGATTAACAACACGATCATCTTAAAACTAAGATTTATTATTATGGGCTGAAAAATCCAATTAACCTCTGAGATGTTCCTGTGACAGATTTTTTTGGATCTTCGTTCTATACCCAACACCCAGAGGTCAACCAGTGCTCCTGTGCTGGAACCCTGTGTGGTGCTGCACGGACACATTTTGTATTTGTATCTTAAGTTGTCTTTTTTTTTAAATCTCATATTCTCTCTTTTTTGTTACTGTACCTCCTCAACATCTCAGTGTTGTGGAGCCACACAAGACTGTAACTTAAGAAATGATCCATTTTATTTGACTAGTTACATCGTGTGAATTCTCTGAGTTGATGATGTGACCCATGTTTTTGTTCAGTTAACAGCAGACACACAAATATTGCAGCATTATAAGGATGATCAATAAGCCCAGATGTGATATAACAATCAATGTGTCTATTGTCAGATGCAGAGTCAAACTTCTGTAATAATTCCAATAATTCCATGTTAAAGATTCTGGCTTTTTCAATGAGGGAGAAGGATTAATTATAAATATATCCACCCATTATATATACCCCCTCCTTGTTGGGTTTGAGGTGGGACACACCCATGGGTACAACCAGGACAGGTCCACCAGAGACAAACAACCATTCACACACAAACAATTTAGAGTCTCCAATAAACCTTCACCTGCATGTCTTTGAAAAAGTGGAAATTATAATTAAACATTTTTTATCTTTAAGTATTGAAATTGCGAGATAGAAATGTACCAGTAACAAAGTACTACTCCATGACATCAATCTTAATTTTTCCACACAGTAGGAAAACTTGTGGAGGATTTGGAGGCTGTAACTGTGACAGAGGTCAGTGAGGGAGGGGAGGGGAGGGGAGGGAGGGGAGGTGAGGGCTGGGCCAGGATGGCCTGGAAGTGTGCCTCCAGCAGCATTTATAAACATGGCCCCCTGGCAGACCTGAGGGTCATTGTTTACATCCATCTTTATGTGCCATTTCTGGCTGTATGTCTTTCGCACCCTGACAGTGTAGCTGCAGGAGACTGTCAGGATTCTTCCTCTTCTGTTTGACAGCGTTGATCTTGAAGACTGTTCCTGTTCTGCAGGGAAGAACACATCATCGGGAAGTCTTGTGGGTTTTTGCAACCACAATAATTCCTGTTTAGATCTTCTGAATACCCAGCTGCCACAATTTCGCCTCCAACAGCCATGTACAGCTCCAGCTACTCCCAGGCCAAGTTTGGTCTGGAGGCAAGGGAGCCCCTGCACAAGTCCAGAGGAAAGAGCTGCGGCTACTACATGAGGATCGTCTTCTTCTTTTCCTCCCTGATCCAGTCTCTCATCATCGTGAGTCTGGTGCTTTTCCTCATCTATGGACAGCCAGAGAAGTCTGCAGAGGAGAAGAGGGTTGAGGTCAGTGGTTTCTTCTTCTTCAGAAAATCTGTAGAGATACGAGTAGAGAAGTCTCAGTTTTATTTCTTAAATATTAAAGATCACAAATACATTTGAAAATATTACAATCAATTACAAGCTTTTTAATCAAATGACACTTTACTGTGTGAAGTGATGATGCTGAGTGATCTGAATGTTCCTCTGAAGGAGCTGGAGCTGAACTTCAACAGGCTGAGTGAGAACAACATCCAGCTGAGGAAGGAGAAGGGCGAGCTGGGAGCTCAGCTGGCAGCTCGCACAGGCGAGAAAGCTGCTCTGGAGAAAGAGATGGCAAAGCTGAAGACCGATGCCAACAACACAGAACATCAGCTCAAGAATAAAGTGGTGAGTAGATGATTAGACAAAGACAAAACTACTGAGAAGCAGCAAGTCACAAACTATCAAGTAGTTTTTAACACTCTTATGAAATCTTCAAAACTAAAATCAAGGTTAAAAGGTTTTATTGAACAGTTTTCTTTGGCTCACCATTGTTTTAGTTATAAGTGACAAATCAAGAATAAGGTTTTTCATCTTTTTTCATGTACAGGCTGCCTGTGAGAAAATGAGTTCAACAACACTCAGCATGTTGAGGCGTCCCACTCCTCCGATCCAGTTCCCTGTCCCTGTCACTACCAGCAGTACGTGCTCCAACACCACACTAATACTTAGAGAGACAAAGTATTTCTGGCAGTATTTCATAAATTAGTATAATAATGTTTGTTGCCCTAGCAAAATGACTCTAACTGTTTCAGATACAGATAAATAAAAATGAATATAGACACAACTCTCTAAAGCTCCAGAACTTCTTATAACTTTTAATATCTTATTTATTAATGGTTTGTAAATCACCTATAAGACAATAATAAGCTTTTGAGTTTCAGGTTTGGGAAAATATTTCTTGCTGTTTTATCATTATTTATTAATGACTTATTAACATTTATAATAAAAATCAGTGGTTTATTAGAAAAAAATTAACTTTTAATTAATTTACTTTCAAAAGTAAAGTTTTTCTTATTAATCTTCTACAGCTGATCTACAAAATATTGTTGAATTATTTATTAACAATTAATATTGCCATTATTTACAACTTGTAAACCCTAAATTGTGATCTTTTAGAAACTGGCAGTGTTAATAAGGCCAGAAAATTGAATAACAGGTTTCCTGCGTTAACACTGTTGTTCTCTTCTTCTCCCCAGGTGAATTAAAAACGATGCAGAGCCTCAATGCTCAGCAGAAAGCCATGATCAATCTCATCCAGGCAAACTTCACACAGACGGTTCAGTACCTGAGCCAAGAGAGAGACAATGCCCTCAAAGACCGAGACACACACCACCAGGACGCCATCAGCCTGCGCAGGGAGAACACCATGCTGAAAGAGCAGCTCACCACCTACACAAGGTATGTGTGTTGGTATGTGTGTGTGTGTGTCTGCTCGCTGCGTGTATCTGGAAATACTACGATTAAAGTGCTTTTTATTATTCTCTTCCCAGGAAGTGCAAAGAGGACTTTGCCGGGTCTTTGGACGGGATCACGGCGGTCACCAGGGATTTCCTGAACCGCATCAACGACCTGTTCCCGCACCAGCTGACCTTTCACCTCACCTGTGACAGCCAGCAGGAGCAGATGGAGAAGATAAGAAACAGCTGCACAAACCTGTCCAGAGACGTGGAGAACAAGTTCCAGATATATCTGGACAAAGTGGGCAACAAGGTGTGTGCATGTTTTGTCATTCAAGTATGTGTGTGTGTGATCCTTGAAGTTATTATTTGAACAGATGGACGGACTAGAAACGTGTTTGGAAGAGGCAGTGAAATAGCTCAGTTTTTGTTTTAACAGAAACTAGATCAACAGGTAGAAGAGGAATTTAATGTCTGCACATGATAAAGAGCACGATAGGAAAGTTTTTTTTCTCCTGGCTGTGAAGAACAAAATAAACCACGTGAGGAGTGAAAGCAGAAAAATACCACCAACCGAAAAAGAAGAAATTAAATTCCACCATATCCTGTTTCAAACAAGCACGAGTGACTACACACTGTCCTGATATTTACTCTCCACCTCTGTTTATGTTGCTTTAACTGTTCAGAGTTGATATTTCTCTCTACGGTGAGGGTTGGTGGAATATTCCAAACAACCAACTGAATGGGAAACCGGTTTCTCCAGGGAGGAAGTCTATGTGCAGCATCATTTGTGATAAATCTAGTTAAAGAGAGACACATCCTCTGAGGTAAAGTCAGGGTCAAAGCAGAGGTGAAGTGTGTGTCTCTGCTGATACAGCAGCTGCAACACAAACACAAACCCTCAGCAAGTGTGTTTAAGCAATATTTCATGCGGGTGTGAAACTCACTGAAGGGTCCAGAGTCGCTCTTTTGTTTGCCATGACTGCAAAGTTGGGAATCTACAGGAACTTAGAACCTGGTCGATAAACATTGAATTTTTAATATGACATCAGACCTGGGCTGAGTCCTGGAAAAAAACAGGACATGACACAACCTGAGTTTTCAAACCGTACATTAAAACTTACGAAACCTTTACGTTACGTGGCTTCAGCTCCATATTTGGTCAAACGTAACGACTAGCGTCTGAGGCCGTCGACAGTTGATTCAGAGCAACATTCATATATTTTGTTCCCTCTGGGAGACAGTGAGCACAGCTTTTGTTTTTACCTCAGCTACACAGCCTGAACACCAGCATGACGTTGAGGAAACTTATTTGCATTGCCAAGATTTGGATAGAAATAGGCACATGGTCAACAAAAACAGGTACAATTATGTAAAGGCGCCATCTGGAAACCCATTTGGTACGAGAGTGTGACACATTGTTCAACTAAAGCCCATTATCTCTGTCTCTCTCTCTCTCTCTGCCATCCTCTCTGCTGACGTGTCCAACAAAGCAACTAAACACTCAGTAGAGAGCACAACTCCGCCAAGGCCCAACAGTGCCCTTGAATTCAATCATCCAAGATCGAGATCCTTGAATCATTCTCGGGGAAATCAATCCAAAGTAGAAAAATGGTTTATGTCCCAATTTTTAAGAGGGGGGGGGGGGGGGGAATCCCGGATTTGCCACCAGATCCAAACCAACGTTGAATGAATTCTCTCTTGTCCAGTTTTTTCATAATCCTGCTTACAAACAAACTAACTAGGGGCAAAAACCAAACCGCCTTGGCCCAGGTATATGTTTAAAATTGAATTCATGATGGATCAGTATTTCACATTCATTTGAATTACTTTCTTCGTCCAGGTCTCAGAGATCCAGGCCCTGTCCAGTCGTCTGGAGGTGCAGACGATACATTTGTCGACCGATCTGCAGCAGTGTGAACACAATCGCAGCAAGACCATCGCCGAGACGGCCAGGCAGCTGCAGCTCAAGCAACAGACTCATGATGACCAGGTAGATTTTGTCTGAGCTGCGATGAACACAATGTTCAGATGCGTGTGTGTGGCTGTGAAACCAGCAGGAATCAGTCTGTCCTCAGTATCTGGCTATAAAACGTACTGACGTTGTAACATTTACTGTTTGTGATAATCTCCTCCTGTTTTATATGATAAAGGGGAAAAGGAAATATGTTAATATTCCATTAACACATGAATATTTTGTTCAGATTGAAAAGTTACTGAAGGAGCAGAACAGGTTGAGGGACGAGAAGAAGCTGCTGGAAGATCGTTTGGCCCTAAAAGACCAAGAAGTCAGGACCCTGCTTTCTGCTCCAACGGCTTTTAAGGTAAAATAAACACAGATGATGTATATAAAGGATACAGAGGATATATGACCACTTTGTTATTTTGTCTGACATGAAATTAATGATGGAGAGGAAGTGCCTTGATACTCGAGACAGAAATCCATTCAAGTGTTAAACTGCTCTATCTTCACTGAGGGGATAGACGTTAGCAAACATCAGGTTAAAAAATCCACTGCTCAAACCTTCAGGCTAAATGTCCTGAAAGCACAAACCTTACTTAATATTGTGTGTTTGAGTTTTTGTGCTTGTGTTCATAAATAAGATTTTCTCCTCTGATTATACTAAACTACAAGAGTCTGCGCGCTGCAGCAGGAAAGACGGACGAGGCGAGAAAACAAAGGGAAACTAATTTTAAGTCATGAGTTCACAAAACAATCTCATCTCTGATTCCACAGTGTAGGTGTTCATGAAGAGTGTGTGTAATGTTATTTAATGTCATCTTGTCTTGCAGGCTGGTTTTCCTAAACTGGGAGGCCTTCAGGCTGCGTCACAGCTGGACAGACAGACGGTGCCTAACTGGCCGTCTATTGGTGCAAACGGCATCAACAAACCTCCAACGGTAAACTAGAATTTAAAACGTGCAAATGTACTATTTATTAAAAGGTTTTAATATTTTCCTGTTTTTTTTTGTTCACTGTAAGAATCAATTTAAACACTTTCATTCTAGTGTTTTTGATTTTGCGTGTTTTATTGTATCACCTCACTGATGGTTAATTCTGGTCGTTAATGTTTTGTCTTCCAGGGGAGATGAAAGGAAGCAGCAGAGTGTATATATGAATATCGTGATCCTGCCCAGTCCATCAAACACAACCTGTAAATACTCAGCTTCCTGTAAATGACATAGTCACTGTGGTGCATGCTTTGTTTAGCTCGACTTTAAACTGAACATTCTTTTGTGTTTCACTCGCGTTTGAGTTCATTTACTGTGAAAAGTCTTTGTATCTTTACTCTCAGGTAAATGTAAAAAAAAAAAAAAAAAAAAAGGTCAATGACACTGGTGTAAATATTTTCTCTTGTGTGTCACTCACTGTGATCGATGTAGTTTAAGAAATGACACTGGAACTTCTTTGTATTGCCGATGAATTAAAATGACATGAACTGAAACAACTCTTGTTCCGCCCCCCCCGGCCTCTTGTGTCTTTGTGACAGTATAAATACAACAATACACTCGTCCACTATAAACAGAATAATCTTAAAATAGCTGCATTTGTGTTTCCTGCCAGTTCACACGTTTGAATTTCTCCCAGATCCCGGATGACAACACACACATCCAGCGAGTCATAAACACTTCATCACAGAGTCATCAGTCATCCTAAACAATGTACAGAGGGAAAAACGAAAAGGAAGAAATGAGGCGTGAGCTGGACCGATCGTTGTGGTTTTTATTGCTAACGAAACAAAGACAAGTTCGGACTGGGAGTTTATTAATTGGCATTTTAATGGCGCATTTCAGCTCAGTAGCTGTTACATGAACTTCCCTCAAGCTTTACTACTTCCGTTCATTTTCCTTTCATAAGCACAAAGCCCTGAGCACATACAGTCGTGTAGCTGGTGTTTCCTATTGTATGAATGTGTTCAATCATAAAGTATGAAACAACAGGACACAGAATTAATATAAATGTCAAATAAAACAATTGCATATAGTTATGTGGACAAATGCTATAAATTGTCATGTTTAAGAGTTGATGTGGCCGGTAATGATTTTAGTATCTGAAAAGTTCATTATCATTTCTTATGTGAATGCTGGAGGTTTATAAAATCAAACCAAAATGTAAGTTGAAGTAAAAACCTGAAATGATGTGACCTGTTTTGAATAATTTAACTTTCAATGTTACACAGACAGCAGGACGTGCAGTAACTAGGGGTAGGTACAAAAGGTCTTATACATTTCTACATTGGTTGTTTTTCAACTTTAGATTTTATTTTATTTTATATATGTTTTATATTCCTTTCTTCTGATCAAAGACTGTACTTTGCTTTAATGAGAAAGTTTAGTTTCTTACACTCTTGGCTCCAGCCCGTCTGTGACCTCAAAGTATTTTCTGTAGACACTGCAAGAGGTGAAGCTGACGGAGGGATGTAATTTCTCACATTGTGAAACTCTGAAGTTAGAGATATTCATATTTTAGATTTGCCTCCATTGTTCATCTCAAGAACAACAGATACATGTCAATAGTGAAGATTGTGAAAGTAATATCTCTATTCTTTATTTGTTTGATCATGTTGTATTTTATTACGCCTGAGAACATCTGACGTCTCCGCTTTAAACCAAAGAATTTTCCTAAACATCAGACGGACGTGGAAAAATAATATTCTCGTTTAGACTGAACAAATATTTCAGATGCCTTCAATGTTGCATAAGAAGTCATGAGAGTAAACTCACAGGACTGAGTGTTACAGGTGAGTCTGTCTGTCTCCTCTCCTGAGGAAATCCTTTGTTTAACATCAAGTGTTTTCAGTCTCACGTGGACCTGGACACACTCTAGAGGGACATTAAGCAAAACCACAGGAAACTGACAGGACAGAAAACGAACAGCTCCGGTCATTTGTCAGCACTGAACAACCGTCTGACACAAAAATGAGTCAAGTCACGATGAGCGTCAACCCTTTATATTTTGGTTCTTTAATTTCATACGTTTAAAAGTACAAATGTATTATTTTTGTTATGAAAAATCTATATTGTGTGACTTTTTTTTAGAACTTAAATTGTTTGACATTGGATTACATTATTGATATATAGTCACACGTAGTGATTTCTAACTTATCTTTATATAAATGTTATTCCAGTTAAGTGTATTCCAGCTCTGCTGTGACAGTCAGTTACTTAATCAAGACTGAAATACAATTAATCAGTGGATTTACAAATCTTGGACAGATGTTAACTTAACTGGCTTTTCCTCTGGCAACCGTGATGCTGACATTTCATTTTACAGTGCCGTGAAGATGATCGGGTCAAAACTTCACCTGGTTCTTGAAACAAGTGGAGGGATCACCAAAAACGTTGCCGATGCTAACATGCTGATGTTTAACAGGTATGATGTTTATCATGTTAGCCATCTTAGTTTATCTAGAGTTAATCAAATCGATCCTTAAGGGATCGTAAATGTCTGTGTTTCTTTTGTCAAATCATTCAGTAGTTGTTGAGATGTTTTAGTTGGACCTGAGGTGCTGGAGTGTTACAGCCTCAGTGTTCATGAAGCTGAACGGCCATTAAGGATAAATCAGGTTAAATAACAACATTATTTTAGTAACAATGCACCAAAGGGAAAACAGTTTTGTATTGTGGTCAACAGAACAATCTTCAGGATATTACACACAAACGCCTCCTTTGAAACGAACCAGGCCCCAAAATTTACTGCCTCTAATTTGTACGACAGCAAGAAGCACTTTTAGCTTGAACTTCCCTCGTGTCGCGATCAATCAGAGAGAACATGAAAGAGGAGAAAACGGCTGACAGAGCAGTGCGGAAAGAGGAAAGGTCCGGTGACGGAGTCGAAGGAGACAAAAAGCCAGCGTGATGGGCAGCAGGGCTGGTGTACAGTACGGTGAATGTCGTCAGAGACTGGGAGGCAAGAAACCAACTGGGGAAGAAGGGTGAGGAGGTCAACAGGGAAGCATAAATATTTGATCAAGGCCAGATTGACAGGAGAACAAAGGGCACAGAGAGCATTGCCTCCTGAAGCAAACCTTTCCCACAGAGGGGACCTGGGTCTGTCTGACTGTCTCACACAGGTCTGGTATGTTTCACTTTGTGGGGGGAGAATGAAGGAGAATCGTAGCCTCTAATATATTTTATCTTTGGAGAGAACTGACTGAGATCTGTCTGCTTACAAATATTGCATCCTGTCAGATGGATGAGTAAATAGGTGAGTAACTCTTACAACTACAAGATAACATCTTAAAGTTGCCAGTCGGCCCCAAGACACATTCGATTTGTTACAAAAACACCCACAAAATTATTGTGACATCCAGAATCCACTGGAACTTTTATTATTTATTAAAACTTTCACCAATTTTAAATGGTAGAATTTTACATAATACAACAAATAGCACATGTGAAGTAAATTTCTCATCAAAATCATTCTAGGGATTTTGAGTTATCGCAACAACTACACACACACAGACACACGCCCACAAACACTCGCACACACACTCAGCTGAAATGATACCTGCTCCCCAAACAAATCCATCATTGTCCCACAGAACAAGTAAACATCCAATCATCGAGTGTATGACCTTGCTGAGGTCTGTAGCTGGCTTCACTTTAAATTATCTTGGCTGTTGTGTTGTGACCCTAGAGCCTAATACATGTATTCACATATCAAAGGGTCTGAAATTCTATTTTTAAATTACGACTCAAGACGAGCCAAACACTGGTCCGGCGTATGGGGCCTCTGAGGTACCTGTCGTCACGCTGAAACTATTTCAGTCCATTAAAAAGCATCGACAGAAAACAAACATGTTTGTGTCTTGGGAGCATTTTCTTCAGCCAAGAACAAGTTTTATTCTCTTCACTCTGGCTAAGCCGAGAAGTTTGGCACGAAGCCGAGGTTGTGCTCTTTTGTCTCGTTTTCTTTACTGGTCCAGCTGGCACAGCAGGAGAGCACAGCTTTCCTCTCCGAGCAGACTATTATCACATGTTTTCCATGTTTTCACTGCTACTCATCTGACTATTTTCCAATGCAGAAATCTTTGAAGATGATGTCCAGGATCTCCTCTGCCCCGACTCGTCCAGTGATCCGGCCCAGGCTGGTGAGAGCCAACCGGACGCCTTCGGCTGCCAGAGCGAGGTCGGTGTCGCGGTACAGCTTGTACTGAGCCAGGGCTGCCAAGCACTGCTGCAGGTGGGCCCTGTGGCGAGCCTGGGTCAGGGTGGGGGCACCAGACAGGGGATCGCCACACCTAGAGAGGAAGTTAGAGAACAAAGTGAAACAGATGAGCAATAAAACTCAGTATTTTGTTTTTGGTTTGGAAATGTTGAAAACCAGACACACACACCCCCTCTACAAAAATCGGATTTTTAAAAGGATCAATCTGAAACAGAATCATTCTGTTTCTTTAATTTTGTTTTAATTGAATGTGCCACAGAGCAGGATTGAACTTTTCTGAAACCAAATCTTAAAAACTGCACAAACATCTGTGAGGAAGATGCAGATATTGTGATCCAGATGTAAACGTATGAACGTTCAGTCATTTATCATTTGTAGTTTTAATCTTGATATAAATGTAAGAAATGAGAAGTATTGTCGATGAACCGTTGATGAATTCTTAGTCCTGACACAAGAGAATGAATATTGGTGCTTACAGAGTTTTGACAGAGCTGTGCAGCAGAGTGAGGAAGTCCTGCAGCCCTTCATCAGTGTGACACGAGATGAGACAGACAGGAGGAAGTCCAGAGACCTGTCTCAGCTCCTTGTCCAGCTTCTGTCTCTCACCTTCAGGCAGCAGGTCAGTCTTATTCAGCACCAGGAGACACCTGTCTGCAGAAAATTCTATCACAACTGAGGAAAATGATAATGACTAAAAACTTTAAGTCAAATTGTATATTTCATATATATATTATTTCCTGCAGCATTTGTTACAGTTGTTGATGTTTATGAGTTTATATATAAAGTTAAACTTATTATTTTATTCTGTTTTCTTGTGAAGAGCCTTAAAGTCTCTTTGAGAGTCTCGATAAATGAAGATGCCACAGTATGATACCTGTGTCCGTCTGCTCCTGGGCGGGCAGCACGCTCCTCAGGTGTCCCTGAAGAAAAGCTGCAGCCTGCTGAGCGTCAGTGGCGACGAGAGCACAGTCCACAACCACCAGAGTCAGATCTGCCTGCTCCACCCTGGAAACACAGAAGTAATCACAGAACATTTTCACCTTCTCACACTGAATCTCAATCATGTACTGGTATAAAGCCAGGAGAACTGATACTGACACGAGATAACCAAAGATAAATATCTTAAGTTTTTGATATCGTATGATTCTCCTTCTGTCTTCTAAAAGTTCATTTGAAGTTTTTGAAATTGATTTGTTGTTTAATATTAATATTCTTATCAAATACTCTGCAGCTCTGTCTCACTGTGACGCAGCAGCAGCAGCAGCGGATGCTTGTACTTACCATGTCCTTCCTGTAGTGACCCAGGTCACGAGCCTGTGACCTGCTCCCTGCACACAACAGTTCCCCACAGAACATAAACTGCCCACCCTTCCTACACTTAACTTAAACAAACAGCCTAAGAATTACAGAATATTTGCACTGAAAAAGACATTTTAGTCATCTGATATTCATCTGTTTATTTTTCATTGATAGTTTCCATCTGATTCTGTTACGATTCACCAAACAATATTTAAAATGAATAAAAAGCATTTTCAACAGTTTTATTTCCCATTGAAAATTGCTGTGTGATGCTTTTCAACTGGCCAGAACTGTGGAAAATATTTACCTCCACCTCACTCTTGTCCATTTGTTTGTCAGCTGGTTATTTAGCAGGATTACGGCAAAACTACTGGAGGAATTACCACGAAACTTGGTGGAAGGATGTGATTAAATGAAACTACATCCTCTGGAGCTGATCCAGGATTTTTAAATAAAAAAATCAGACATGTTTAGAGGACAGATATTTACAGTGTGAGTACATGTATGAGTCAGTGTGTACCAGGCTTCTACTGTCTGTGTATGATAAAGCCGTGATGACGAGTGCCACGAGCTCGGCTATTCTTCCTTGATGTAAACAGTGGAAGCAGCTGCTGCTAAATGGCCATATATGTCCTCTCTCTGCATCGCACATGAAGAACCTCTCAACACTGGAAAAACTCCACAACGAGGAAGGTGGCTCTTCCTTACGCAACCTCCTGAGAGTGTTTGTCCCGTGTATTTATAACTGTGGCTCAGCATAAAATAAACTCTGGAGGTTACACAGACATTACAAAAATATAGCATGATGTACAAGGGAAAACAATTGACTAAGTTCTTCCTTTCTTTGTTCCCAGTGACATATTCCACTGTTCCCCAGCCTAATTTGTTCTGTTATATTATACACATTCAAACAGCAGAGCAGTTCTCTACACATTTCTATTGTCCTGTGACGTTACGCTGCATCCTGGAGTCAAACATTCTAAATATTAGCTGTGATTTCTCAGGATTGTTGGTCGACTTCATCAAAATCCTGAAAGAAAGTTATGTAACCGATTAAAATTTTCCATTTGCTTCTGCTCCCTACCTCTCCCGAGCTCTGCGGACGCCCTCTCTCTCCACCAGGTCCGAGCTGTCTCTGAGGCCTGCCGTGTCACTCAAGAGGACGGGGAAGCCACCGATGTCCAGAGCCGTCTCCACTATGTCCCTGGTGGTCCCAGCAATGGGGGACACAATGGCAGCAGGTCTCTGGCCTGGATTAAAAAAGATGAAGGATGAGGCTAGTGATTATCTGGTTTTCTTTTTTGGATTGGACTCAAATCTTTCAAAGTTTCTTCTCACCAAATCTGTAGTTGTCAGCCCTGAGGTCAATTTACTGGAGATATGAAAGTTTCCATAAACAGTTCAAATATTTACAAATTCATGGTGAAAAAACAAAGGTCATTTCCTTTAACAGGAGTAAATAATGAGACTATTTCCATTTTACGCTTTTTATGCTCTTGTGAGTATTTCAGAGGAAAGTTAAGGTCATTGCATTTCTGTGGATCAGCCATTCATGGGCTTGCATTGTCTTCCCTGTATTAAAACGCCTCCGGACAATAGTGGCGCTCTCTAATGAAGACATTAGTCAATTGTTTAAAACCAATTGTTTTCTTGATTTTGTTGCATTAAACTGATCATTAATGAAGAAGAAAGGATCTTTTTTCTGTGATAACAGAACATTAACTCTTCTACTACTTTTTTTATGCTGAGGTTCTGTGCTATCCAAACACAACAGGGGATATTTTCTCGTCATCCTTTCCGTTTTTCTTTATTCAGGAACTCACGGGTCCAAGACTCCAATGAATCCCACATCCACTAACGCTGACAGCTCATTATTACTTGTCTGTGCCTTCTGGACACAGTGAAGAATAATCAGCACAGGAAAAGATAACAGCATTTTATCTTGAATTTGATAAATAACCCTATTATTCTGATAGGAAGCTGTGAGGAGCCCCGGCCAAGCCTCCACTCTGGATAGTTTATATAATGTGCTTCCTTATGATTTCAGGATACAATATCATAGACAAACATAACCTCACACCATAAACAACAGGGGTTTCATTATGACGACACCAACGACGACAGTGATTCTGTATCGTTTGGCCTCTATTGTCTGCTTCAACACAGATTATTATTCAAAAGTCACACATGATAACTGTGTGTGTGTGTGTGTGTGTGTGTGTGTGTGTGTGTGTGTGTGTGTGTGTGTGTGTGTGTGTGTGTATATTCACTGGTTTCCTTTGTTCTCTTACAGAGTGTGTTAAGGAGGCTACTTTTCCCCGCGTTAGTAGCTCCAGCGATGACCACCTGAACTCCACTGCGAAGCCGCTCGCCCTTCCTCTCGTCCTTTAAGTGTCGCTCCATCTCTGCTTGTAAATGGCTCACCGATCTGTCCACTGCGAGGGGCGAGTGGAGTTGGAGACAGAGGAGGGAACAGGACATGACGACAGTTTCACGTTCAACTTGACGTTTGTGGCCTTGGAAAAGGAATTTCTGTCCTTTGAAGGAAAAAAGCCTCTCGTCCTGCGTCTGACACCCTTCGTCTAGACGATAAATGGGTCATGGACGCGTCTCTTTCCCCTCTGACTGAAGCGGAAAAAGTGTGTTTGACAATGCACCGCGTCAACAATAAGTCATTTTTCTTAAAGAGAATGAATTTTACTTCTTAAAGATATAGACTTGAGATAAAACTTCAGATGTGACAGAAACCATTTGAAACGCTGTATCTTTGAAGGTGGAAATGGAAAGTATTTATGCCAGATTTTCTATTTATGTACCACAGTCTTATTAGTATTTGCTCGGAGGCATGAGCCAACATTTCGTGCCACCACAACAAACACTAGTTCCCAGGGTTTATTGTGTCACAACTTCACAGCTTGTGAGGCTCTCTGAAGAGCTGTGCCAGTGCCAGACAGTAGGCGACAGTCTCAGGGGGGACATCCCTCTTATGCACATGCACATCTACACGTATAGACACACACACGCTGCAAGCATGGTAAACCTGGCCATACAGACAACCGTTGGGCTGCAGACGATGCTGCTGGCAGCGTTGTTCCTGTGATTGGCATGGCAGCTTCCCTTTGAAGGTAAGACGAATGCTTTTACTGTCCCCCTGCTCTTCCATCCACACATCCTAAAGGAAATTGCCCTTTGAGCAGTTTGATGTCTATAGCTTCTCCCCACTGTGCAGCAAACTCACACGATGGCACATCAAGATCCAAACAGGAAGACAGCCAGGCTCGTCTCTCTTTAGAGAGAAACAGAGCCATCACACCCGCATGCCTCCCTCCAAAGCCCCAGAGACGACAGTCCTGTTATTTTTCCCCAGCACACAGGACAACGTGCACACATACCTTGGTTTAAGACCCCGTCCTCAATGAGTTCATCCTCGCTGAAGTCGATGAAGGCCTCGACATGAGCCAGACACTGTGACACAAGCAAAACAGAGACGAGACATGAGAAGAAAAAGAAATATGTCATCTATGTCATATATATTTCTTCTATTTCTAAGTTTATTTGTGTGCTGGCAGTGAACAGAAAACTAATGTAAAAAATATATGTAGCTATTGCCACAGCAGCTCAAGTGGATTTATTATAGTTAAGCAGGTTTAATTATTTATTTAAACCCAGATAAACTAATTAATTTAAGATAAAACAGTCATACTCACAGACTAATACTTTTGGCTCTCATATTTTTATTTGTAAGTGTTCACCATCACATTTATTCAGTGTAGGTACACGCTGCATTTTGACATTAGATAATAACATATAAAAGACTTCCTCTGGTCTTTTTCCAGGACTCAACTCAAATCATTGCAATTCAATTATCTGTCTGTTACTTTACATCACTTCCTGAGATTTGTGTGAATCTATATAGATAATATCTTTATGATATCTATCTATAGATCATCAGTGTATTAACCATGGCACCGCTCAGTATCTTGAGTGACATTGCTGGACAGAAACACAATAGTGGTATAGCAGCACAAAAACAGGAAGCGTCAGATTCCCATTCTTTAATCCTTTCACAGAAGTGGGAAGCCCAAAAAAGCTGCATTGTTTGGGTGTCAGATGAGGGTTTGACCCACAGCATTATACAGATGGTATACTTCCTATGCATTTCCAGAAATCTGAAAACAAAATAAAGGCCTGGTTCAGATTGCTTCTTGGAACTTTCTTAAGAAGGCTGCTGACAAGCAGCTCAACAGAGTTTCTCAGGGGAGAAGACCTGGACCACCTTTTCTGATCCGGAGCCAAAGTGTTGCAAGGTCCCTCGTCTTTATTTTCCAAACAGTCTCATAGTTGGGGAGGTTTGGCTCGAATCCACTAAGTCTAAGAGCTCATGTGTGGTCAGTGACCTGCTGCTCTGAAGTGACTCTATAAAGTAAAAGGAACCCTCACCCTCTTTCAGGAGTTGTAAACAAGAAACACCTAATGTCACTGAAGTCATCATATCAGGGTAAAGAGCAGCCTGTAGCGTAGCTGGAAGTCTTATTAAAGAAATGTGATGTAAGTTATCTAACCCAAACAGTTTATATGCAGAAAGTTCAGAACAACAAAATACAGACAGGGCTTTGACTCAAGTATCAATTGGTGCAAGACAACCATGCATCTGAGTCTGATCATTACAATGACCAGACATTATGAAGCTTTCAACAACAGTACAGTCACAAACGCCTGTTTGAAATTTTACACTTCCACCTCCACTAAACATATTGACGTCAACACTGACCAGACTCTCCCTATTCATATGTACAGTATATACAGGATACTGTGTAGATAAGGAAAACAATACTGCTGCACAGAACACATCAATATGATGATTTACTGCCTGTCTATGTGTGTGGGTGTGTGAGAGAGAGAGTGTTTGAGTGTGTGACAGTGTGTGAGAATAATTCATGGATCTTGATGATGAGCATATTTAGGGGATTGATACTCAGTTTGTGCAATTTGGTGCTGATCCAAATTAAAAATCTGGATCAAGTGAGTTTAAATGTGTTTTCATAAAGGGACTGTTGGGCTTTGGAGGAGCTATGAGCTCTACTGAGTGACATTCTAGGACCAAAATGCATTTTTCAAAGCATCTCTGCCTCCTGTGGGACTATAGACCTAAAGTTTCTATAGATACAAGAATAACTCCTCATGATATGGAAGGATAATGACATCCCACTTCTTAATGACATCATGATGACCTCATTATGATATTACATTAATTCAAACGTTAGGTTTGCCTGATTAGAGTTTGTACGGGGCACGCAGAGTACATCACCCCTCTGAGGCTTTTCATTCATCTTTGATTCATCCAAAACAATGCAAAGCCAGATGCCCAGAGGTGGAAAAAACATTTAATAGTCACTTGAGGGAAGGTGGAACAGCAGCATGGTACATTGCAGGCGATGCTTTTTTAAAACCTCTTGTTCTTTGAAAGTCAAAAATAGAGCTGAGACACTGGATTCTTACTGGTGGCTTTCCTCAGGAAAGTCCAAATTAACCCCTCGACGGGTCGATCAGCGGCTCAGATGCCAAGACAGTAAAGAGTTACACCGAACACTTGTTTGTACTCACGACAATGTTTCTAAACAGAGTCACAGTGCTGAGCAGACGTCTCTGCCATCTGACATCATCACATGATAACGTTCATGGATGAAGTTAATTTGCTCCTTCAGTCATGGAAGGAATCAAACTCTATCTTCAGGGACGTACATTTCAATATAAATGAAAACAGGTTTACTGGAAAAACTTTTCTGAAAGTTATATAAAATGTTTACACTTATATAATCACTTATATTTTACTATTCAAACCACTGTACTTAGTAATAATGGCAGCAGTAGTAATAGTATTCCATTTAATAATAAATATAAAAAATAACTTTCTTTCAATTGAATAGACTGATGTATTTGATATGAAATATATAATTTATAAAATATCATCAAGTAATTAATACGTCCTATCAGTATGTCACCTGTGTCCTCTTAACTCCAGACTGGGTTTCCTTTTGTAGAGTAAAAGTTTTTTCTTTTCTTTCTTTTCTTTGACTTTTGCTTTTGTTTTATTTGTTTACTGTTATTTTTCCAGGGCAGAAAGGGATGTAAGATAAATATCTACATGTGCAAACACATCAGTATTTTGATTCTCAGTATTGAACAGAAAACAGACGCGCTTCACGTGTTAGTCACATGAAAACAGGAAGCCTCAGAGTCCAGTAAATGAATCCATCAACAGTGTGGAGCAAGAGCAGCTGCAGAGTTACAAAAAAACCCAGAAAGCATTGTTTGGGTGTGAAAATACTGAGGCCTGACCTACAGTCATGGTACCAGACACGAACATGTCTCTCCAGGGAGAGCTCCAGGATTTTGGCTCGTTGCTGCTGAGAAGCTAACGCAGGATTGGACACATTTTAGGTTTTTTTTTTAAAAGACAACTTGTAAATCTGTCAGTTCAAAGACAACATCTGGCAGAGTCTGAGTCACGTTACAGACCAGAACACATCAAGTGTGATCACAGGTCAGAGAGAAACAGAGACATGTGATCTTCAAACATACTGAAGAACCATTAAATACACAGGTTTCTAGAGTAAATATGAAATGACTGAAAGATATCATAAGTAAAATCTCTACAAATAACAAGACGTATGTTGAATATTTTGTTGACATATCTGATATTTCCTGTGGATATTTCCTGTGGCATATGACGTATGAAGAAGGAAAAACACAGTGAGCCAATTAGCCAGTCGGCTGTTTCTTCCATCCACTGTTTGTATAGGTCACTTTTAATGGTTCACAACTATACATTTACATTTGCTGTGTAATGTGAATGAAACCAAGAGATGACCTAATCTGTGAACATGATGAGCGTCTGCGTCAGGTAGATTTTCATCAGTAATCCAAATGAAAGCATCTGTCTGCATGTCTAATTGTCCAGCATGTATAGAAACCTCTGTCTCTGTCACCAGTCTTTCGGGTACAAACGGTCGACCTACCCGTTTCAGTCTGTGGCTCCAGTCTTGGTAGAGGCGTCCCAGATCTCCTGACATCTGCCTGAGAGCCTGTCTCCTCTGGGCCTCCGTCTCAGCGTGGATCAGATCCCCGAGTCCCTCCACCTTCAAGCAGCATTATACAAGTTAACGACAGAAGTACCTGTTATACATTATTATGCTGCAATATCTAGTATATGCAAATATTTTGAATAACAAAATGACTCAAAAATCATGTTCTGGGTTATCAAAACAACTGACTGCATGGTTTTATAAAGTTGTATGTTCTTTTTGTTTTACCCAGGAAACAGTTTTCCTCTACCCAAGTCTTCCTTCCTTGATGGAATTTTAAGAAGCATTTTGATAATTTATTTGCAACTAATTTTATTCAATTGTCATAATAAAAAAAGAAACACCAACAAAAGTACTGAATAAGTAAACCTACTGTATAAACACAAGGCAATATAAAAAAATAGAGGTAATATATTCAATTTAAATAGAATATATAGAGAAATCTAAATCATAATAGTGCTAAACATTAAACATAGAATATCAACAGCCGCTTATTAACACTTAGAGCTTTACACTTGGCTGCTTTAAAATGTCCTCAGAAAAGCTCAGTGTTTTTAAGTGTTCATCTTGACCGACCTCTGTTAAACCCAGTTTCCCAGCTTGAAAGGCCCTCCGCGTGAACTCCCCAGCTTCAGCAGGCCTCATGCCAGGCACGCTTCCTGAGAAACACAAACACAGCATACAAAAAATGTATGAGGTACGAGGAGACCATGCATCTTGCACACAAAGTGGGCTTGTGCGCACACACACACACAAACAGAGGAGGATGAAACACAGGGTGTCAATCAGGGTTACCGACAGCGCAGGTTAAAAGGTTACATTTTCAGTGTTTTCTCAAACGTTTTTACAGGTCTCATCAGGGGGAGACAATGGTGAGCATAAAACCATTTGGCAAATGGAGGTCATGATCTGTTAACAACGGAAAAATATACTATTCAACATTCTGCTGGCTGGTTATAACCTCTCCAACACTGTCAAAACATTTTAGTTTAACAAAATAAGAATTATTCACAACTTGTGACATCACCTGAACAGTGAGAACCTGATATTGACTGATGGTTAACTTCTCTCATTGTACAACACTGCCATCTAGAAGGTCTGTGGGAGAACTGCAGTAAAGCTATGACTTGTCAATCACAGGAGGAGCGCTACACTTGCAAAGACAAATCTTATAAGCTTCATAGAAACAGGAATGCAAGTGTCAGACTCCTCTTTGAAGTCACAGTGATCGACGGTGACAGGATTCCACTAGAATCTGTATTTAGACGTTTTCTGCAGGTTTAGAGGTTGGGGCTATAGAGACAAATATACCATCAATGCCTTGCAAAGTAATGATGCATCATTGGAGACTGTTTGTTTGTATTACACTGGATTATATCAGACTCATTAAGACATCTGGATGTTACCTAGACCCTGTAAGACAGCGGTGATGACAGCAGAACCACCGTGGATGTGGAACTCAACACTGTCCTCTCCTGTGAAACTATGAGGAGCTGGAGTCACAAGAACACAAGAGACACAATATTATTTAGTCTTTCAAATACAGCAGCTAAAGGGAGTTTAGATGTTTAGAAATACCTCAATTAAACTACAAGTGGGTGACACTGATAAAGCTTCAGATATTCACAAGGTTAAATGATATGATTAGATAAAATAAATCAGTTCTAGCTTGTAGATTAGGGACGTTTTCTAATATACAGTAGGACAGGAAAGACAACTAACATCTAATATAAGACTCATTTTATAATCCTGTGTGTGTGTGTGTGTGTGTGTGTGTGTGTGTGTGGTCCAAGGGAACAGACCTGGGAACCAGATGACGAGTCCTCGGTCCAACACTTCTTTGCCGTGGGGGTCTGTGATGCTGCGCAGCAGGGCGGTGCGAGGAGGAGGTAGGCAGTGTGTGAGCCCAGCCATACACCGCAGTGCTGTAGCTGAGGACGGACCGCTCACTCGCACCACAGCGACCCCACACCTGCCATGACCTGACGACAGTGCAAAGATAGTCTCAGCATCAGCCAGGGCAGCTGGGGTGCTGTCGTGGGTGTTCAGGAGCCTGAACGCTGGAGCTCTTCTGCTGGAGAAGAGGAAATAATAAGAAGACGCACTGTAACCTCTGATCTCGTGTTTAAATAATAACGTAAGTCAACGTTTGTTCTTATATAAGCTTCCAAAACATCGTATGAAAATAAGAAATAAAAGGCACAAGATAATAAGTTTCAAATCAATGAAGTCTCATTAAAGGTAAAGATTAAAAAGCTTTTCTCTTTGCTAATTGATTCAAGGTTGCAGGGAAATGTTTCTTCTTACACTTCATATCTGTTAATGTTGTGATGTATTGTTGTGATTAGGACATGACAGAAAAACATCATCAATAATTATCACAGTATAATTTCCATCAATAGCAAGATAACAAAAGTTCAATCTATATCTAATGTATTGAATATGCATTGTGCAAGTTAAATGAGCCAAGATGAACCAATAAAGAAGAGTTTCAAACCACGACCTTCACTCAGGAGGAAGAATCAGTCTGTCAACTCAGGAGAAATAAGAGAAGGGACATTTGCTGTGACAGTAATTGACGTTTGATCTTTATGTGATTGTGTCTGTGTCGTCCAGCTCTAGAATGTCATCGATTATATTTTTGTCTGATGATGTTTTGACTCACATTTACAGGTTTTCATTCACTTGAACTGTAAAGATCTAGTGTCGAGCACAAGGACAACATGAATCGAGGCTTGTGAGCAGAAGTTGACCTTCAGGGCACAGACCTGGTTCTGAGTGTGTGGACGGCAGCTCTCCACATCCCACGACCGACACTTGGAAACATGACTGAACGACTGTGAGACCAGACCTTCGACCTGAGGCGGATTCTAGAGACTGAAGCAGGAAAACCAACATGGTGAACAGTTTCCTCTGTGAAGCTCAGTCTGCACAAACCCGGCAGCTGAACGGAAACTGATAAATCCCTCTACATGTGTTTAATCCTGTGAGAAGTCTTCATTTACAGACTCATGCTTCTCAAACAACTGGTTCCGTCTCCATCGTTCACTTCGCGAGTCCGTCCCTCCCCCCGCTGACTGTGATTGGCCAGCGCAACAACAACAGAGACGGTATTTAGATTTCTATTCGTCAACAACCCGTCAATCTTATCTAAGACCCGCCTTACTGTACGCAGTTGAATTTCGTCCGTGTTGCTACTGACGCTTTGTTTCTACGTTCCTATATGATTCTGCTGCACGACTGAATATAAATAAAATAAATAACATTGAACTTCATTAAAAATAACGAATAAAGATTCGTTTGGACAAAGATCAATGTTAACTTTAATTTAGTTTCTATTTTCAACTTCTTTATTTGATTATTTTTTATAATAATTAACTCTAAGTTTCTGATTTCATTATTACTATTTTCCAGTTTCTACTATTTATTGATATTGTTAATTTACTACCAAGTCAGTCATTAAACATTAAGTAAGTAATAAAGTATAATTGCTGATTAATGGATACATTAGGTTGCAAATTAAAATGACATAGTAGATCATAAAGTACAACATAAAGTCGATCTGTTCCTGTTATTATCAATTTAAAATATATATTATATTATATATATATATATATTTGGGGAATACCAAGCAAAACAATCTGCTTCTTCAAATATATAATATTTTGTCTACATGTAAATCGGTATTTGAACAAAATAAAACAAATAAAAAAACATTCAGGGGTGTTTCTGATGTTATCATATAGCAAAGAGGGTAGACTAAACATTAGAAGCATTTCTCAGTATAATACTATGAGACATCAATATCACAAAGGACAGTCTAAAATTATTAGTAACACAAAAAATGGAAATTAAAACCATAATTCAAACTATGCCGTTGTTTGACTACATTGGTTTTTACATTGTTCATTAACCTGCCACTGAGTGTTCTGTTCGTTTCAATATATCAAGTTTCATTTTTCTGCCATAACATCAATCTAAAAAAAGAGAAGGCCCCACTAATTGTTTTATTATTCATCGCTTGGATTGTGTTTTTGTTTTTTGTACAGTATAGTCTGTAGTTTTTCATGAACTGCACATCATTCAAATCACAGAATATAAGCCATGTGTACTCCACTGCAGCTTCTTGCAGCTGTCAGCCCAGAGGGTGGTGAATAAGCACAATTTCTGCTCGCATATGAGATGCTTCTGAGTCCCTGAGCCATGGGGGGAGGGCTGCCAGCCTGTCAGTGTGACTGCAAAGTGAAACACAGCATCCAGGAGGGCCAGCAGCCAACGTGATAGACTGTGTGCACTCTGAAGAGGCATGGCCTGAGGCCCGGGGAGCAATCTTTAACCTGGGATCTCAATAATTTATAGACGAAGTTCAGTGTGTGTGCACAATGCGCGACAGCTGCCACCTCACAGCTGTTGAGCACCATCAATACAAAAAGACGGTTAATCAGGCAATTGATCTGAATACAATGACAAATTCTCTTTGTTAGGAGCAAATTACCCCCACACTCCTCACACACACACACACACACACACTGTGGTCATCTATGACAGGGATGCATATATTAGTAGAGGATCATCTGACTTAGTTGACACCATCCATGTTTATTTTGAAGGATGTGAGTTTGTATAAGGTGTATTCGTACTTTGACATTAGTCGACCATTGTTTGCCCATTCTGAAAGACATATGACAACTATGATTGGACACGACAACACAGTTTGACCTTTTAAGTACAGGAAGTCGTGTGCACAGTGAGTTGATGTGGATAAATGATAAATGAATTGTTGTCTCTTTTTGAGTCAAAGTATAGCATAACATAGCATAGCATAGCATAGTATAGCATAGCGTAGTATAATATAGTCTAGTATAGTAGGCCTATAATGATAAAATAATGAAATGAAAACATATTTTATACAATAAACTCTTATTATACAGCTGCTGCATTCTGAGTGTGTCTTGTGTCCGGTGCACCGAGAGGAGACATGTTTTGTTCCTGGACCTCAGTGTAACTGAAGATATTGTGGTATGAAACACATTTTTTACATTAATAGATAAGTCATAGTCTATTTAATCTTTGAGCACATGCAGGATGAAGTGATTACTGCTTTTTGAATTACTGGGAAGAGCAAACTGTAAATCTATATGTGAGAACAAGATGTTGTTAGTGCATGGTTGGGCATGTTTCCAATTAAGAAGGTTAAAGTTATCAGTGTGTAAACCACACATTTGACTTTATTTCATATATATATGTCGCCATGTGTTGTAGTTCTACCTCAACATTACAGACATAATCAAGCTGTAATAAAACTACAAACATGGCGGTGGGGTTTTGTTTTTTGATGTGGCCACTTCTCATCTTTTAGAAGGGTTAGGGTTTATAGTAGGATTAGGTTTATGTTAGGGTTAGGGTTAGGTTTATGTTAGGTTTAGGTTTATGTTAGGGTTAGGTTTATGTTAGGGTTAGGTTTATGTTAGGTTTAGGTTTATGTTAGGGTTAGGTTTATGTTAGGGTTAAGTTTATGTTAGGTTAAGGTTTATGTTAGAGTTAGGTTTATGTTAGGGTTAGGTTTATGTTAGGGTTAGGGTTAGGTTTATGTTAGGTTTAGGTTTATGTTAGGGTTAAGTTTATGTTAGGTTTAGGTTTATGCTAGGTTTAGGTTTATGCTAGGTTTAGGTTTATGTTAGGGTTAGGGTTAGGGTTAGGTTTATGTTAGGGTTAGGTTTATGCTAGTTTTAGGTTTATGTTAGGGTTAAGTTTATGTTAGGTTTAGGTTTATGCTAGGTTTAGGTTTATGCTAGGGTTAGGTTTATGTTAGGGTTAGGGTTAGGTTTAGGTTTATGTTAGGGTTAGGTTTATGCTAGGTTTAGGTTTATGTTAGGTTTAAGTTTATGTTAGGGTTAAGTTTATGTTAGGTTTAGGTTTATGCTAGGTTTAGGTTTATGCTAGGTTTTAGGCAGTTATTTGTGATGGTTAGGATAGTGGGAATATATTATGCAAATAAGTGCCCTCATTCAAATAGAAGTATTGTACAAAGAAAAGTGTGTGTGTGTGTGTGTCAGACCCCCTCCCTCCCTCTCTTTGTCCCTCCTCTCTCTCTCCCTCCTCTCTCTCTCTCTCCCTCCCTCCCTCCCTCCCTCTCTCTCTCTCATCCTGCTCCTCAGCCCGGTCAGGATGATCCGCGGCTGCACCGTCACCACCGACGACCTCCGCCTCAACACCGCTCTCATTTAACCCCTCGCTCGGAGCTCCGCACACTGACCCCCTCCATGCGCTGCCCTTCTCCTGAGATGCACAATTGGGACACGATTTCCCGAAGCACATCTCCGTCGTGCGTCGCCCCTGCTCGCTGATAGAGAGCATGCCCGACACGGGGACCGCGGCGGCGGCGGCGGCAGCAGCTGCCAGCGGCGCGGCCACCGTCGCCGGCGACGGCCCCGGGAGCAGCCGGCACCGACACCGAGCGCAGCAGGGAGACGCGGAGAGGCCGGAGCCGGGCGCCGCCGCCGCCGCAGCACCAGCCTCCTCCGGTGTACTGGGTGAGTGGAGGTCGCCTCTTCTTTGGACGATGCGGTGTTTTTAGGGACAGACGACAGGTGAACGTGGCGCGTGCATCACACAGCACCGTTCTTTTGTTTGCACGAGGGCGTCTGAGAATTACCCACAGATCCAACTACAGGCCTGTAAATAACCACAAGTACTTTGTGTTGTGTGTTCACTGAACTGATGCTTCACAAAATAACACACGATTTTTTGTTCCATTACAAAACGCTTTGATTCGGGCTCGTCCCGGTGTCTGGGTTTGACCTTACTCTCTGTTACCGCACATCACCCTCTGTCATCCCATTGGCAGTTGTGATCATCGCTGCTATAGTTCCCCCCCCCCCAGCATCCTTATACAGGCTGCTGTGATTGGCTGTTAGTTTTTTATTAACGGGGTCCCTGTGTGAGATCTGCCAGCCTCCCCCCTGGTAACCAGATGTGTAACAACTTCATGATGTCATCCAGGGGTTTCTAAACTAGTGACTGACACAGGCTGATGTCTGCCTCCGCTTCATTGCCTCAGCAGTAGTGGTCATGCTCTTGGAGACAGGGCAGGTGCATGTTAAGTCGTTTTGATGGGGTCAAAGCATAAAGGCCTCTCTTGTACTCATGATTTGCTCCTGTGTGCGTATGTGCTGTGTGGTCACATTTAACTGTGGAATAACTAAAACGATACCTTTAGTACGCAGAGCAAACGTCTCTGTTTACTATCCATGACACCGATAGTGGATTCAACACCGACCATATCATTTGTTGGAAGAATTGCGTGAGGCTATTTTTGGACCAGACTACAATATTAGCCCGGGTAGAGCGCCTCAGCTGCCTGGATTGTTTTCCTGTGTGTGGGGTGCACACTGCACAGACGGTCCCTGTGTGCTCCCTGTGAGCTCTGCAGCAGAGTGATGCAGTGGGCTGTCAGCGGCCGAGCGCTCCTTTTCCACACTTGGCCGAGGTAACCTGAGCAGTCTGCTGCTGACTGGAAGAGCAGCCTGATGTCACCCTGTAGAGAGGGTGGCACTCAGCTCGGGGCCTTGACTGGGTGGGACGTTCAGCCAAGTGAAGGTTAGGCCTCATGGGACAAAGAGAGTGATTGGGAGTCTAAATCTGCAACTCTGGAAGAAGACAACAAACATCTATGTATGGACTTAAGACTAACAGTAGCAGTCTGTGGGTTATAGTTGTCCAAAATATCAAAATCCAATTATCTGACGTCACTACTTTCTTGTTGACTGAAATGTATCTGTATGATGAAAACTGTTGACTACAAAAATACCTGGTCAGGTACATAACCTTGTTTCCTTATTGTTTGACCAGAGAGATCAGATCCCGAAGTGAGAAGTTTGCAAATTTAATTAAGTAGGGTATCAGTATACTACTCTAAGTATTTTTTGGGTATCAGGACAGGAAATTCAGGTTTTGTCTGTGGTCTTAATTCTTCTTCTGAGGAGAGGCTGTTTTGAAAAATATTCTGGAAATGAATTCACACTTTAAGTAAAAAGTAAATATGTACCCACAGTACATGATGACGAGCATGTACGAAAAGCACATGGGTGGATAGTATACCTATATCTTCAGTATGTCAGTACTGAAAGTATTTCCATGAAAGTTGCTGTAATGATTTGTTTTTAGTTTGGGAAGAATCGATGAAATGTTGAGTGCAGATCTGCACAACGAGGTGGAGCCCGGTTTTTTTATCGCTTCCTTTAACATAGTGACAAAAGCCCTTTTAACATCATCACCATTTTCCCAGTGAACAATTCAGGGACCTTGAGGAAATATTTAGGGGCCTGATATTTGTGAGTGTGTGAAATTTGGTGCAGCCTGATTCAATTTAAGGTGACTCATGGGCCTTGGTGGAGTGAGTGCCATTCTAGTTGCAACTGTGATCATTCATTTTTTGTTTGTTGAAGTATTTTATGTCTGATGGTGACTAAGTTTACATGGAAAACAATAATATGACTGTCGACCTTATTGTAATTTTATAAAAGCTTCAACTCACCGAATGCAATGGGATTAAGAGGTGACTGTTTTGCCTTCATGGAACTTCTTGCTCCCTCTTGTCTTTATTATTTCCTTGCATGGGTTATGAGTGAGAAGAATCGGGATTGGGGCTGTCGGTGGGATTACCATGATATCACATAACCACCCTCACATGTGTCAGTGTCAGTCAGCTACAGCACAGCAGCAAGTCAGGGTGATTTTTCCATGCGGCTGAGGTTTTGGTTACAGCCTTTAAGGATTTTCCTCACGAGAGGCTTGGGTGCTCGATTGTCTCCGGGCCTCCACCATATTTTCCTAATCCCTCAACAGTAGACTGGAGTGACTCTGATCCTCTCAGCCTTCTTCCTTCATAGCTCCAGCAACTCACAAAGCCGGCGTTTCAAAGATTAATTAAGCGCCCATCATCAGAGAAAGAAATGTAAAACTCTCACCAATTAGTTTGCGTTCCCTCCGAGGCCAGTGTTGATACGATTCTGTGTTCGGGAAATCAGGTCATGTAATTTGTGTTTGCCCTATCACAGCACAGAGGTTTAGGATTGAGGACATTTGTTATAGGATATAAGTCGAGAATGATTCTGACTTTGAGAAATCCATGATATCCTGACATTTTAGCCTGACATTTTGTGTCTCTGTGTATGTTCCTGTAAATCTGATCTGATTTCAACTTCCCCTGCAATACTTCCTCATGTATGAGTATTCATCTCAACAGCTGTAACAACAGCCCTTGATTGCCAATCGAGATTAAAATTTACTCAAATTGTAGGTTTTCATCTGAGTACCTGATACAGAATAAAAAATATCACGGTATGATAAGGAGCATAGAAGTGTCAGCAGGCCATGCAGTTAAAGTCAGGCTTGTACTGTACCTCTGTCACACCATTACACACATTTTTTAAATGCAGCTAAACCTTAAAAATGGCGATTCACAAAAGCACCAGAAACTGAGAAGTATTCTCACCTTGCCATCCTTGACAGTTTTGCATCTTGCACAATACGAAGAAAAAAACTGTTGTCGCATGTTGTTCCCAAGATCTCAAAAACATCAAGTACACCAAAGTTCATCTATTGACGCACCAACTCCCAGAGAAGTTTGATGAACATCACAAAGTTGCACCGCAAAAGGTGCAGCATCAGCTTCTAGACTGCCAGAATGAGGAAGATGAAATTTGGCCATTCACCCGGTGCCATGTTTTAATCAATGCTGATTGAAGCCAGAGCCGATTAAAAACCTGTCGAGCGGAGCCGTTTGATCCATGAATGAATTGTATCAATTCCCATTGCAGACAAAAGCCAGATGTTTTGTGGGTTTCTTTGATGGGGAAAAGGGCTCTTTCATTTAAAAAACTTTTTTCACCTCTGAAAGTGCAAATCTTACCAGAGACAGAGGTGAGATCTGATGGGGCTATTTTTTATCTACGTAAATGTATTTAACTCCATTCTTGATGCCTGGCTTTAATAAAAACACTTTCCAGTCTGCAAAATATATGAGAAAACATGTATTAAGCAGGGATCTGCACTCATCCATAGACTCCTGGCCGAGGCTCTGCTCCCTCTCTCTCTGTCTCTCTCTCTCTGTCTCTCTCTCTCTCTCTCTGCCTCGGAGGCAAGTTGAATACCTCAGCTTTGCTTCAGAAAGATTTAGTCAGGTTCAGTGTCACACAGGTTGCTTTAAATACAGCAGTGTAAGGCAGGGCGCTGAGGAGAGGGGGGAAACATCACAGAGAATCTCCTTGAAGAAGAGCTGCATGCAGCCTTACTGAGCCATATGTTTGTGTCTCACCCCACAGCTTCCTAAAGAAAGAGGCTGATGAATGTAATGCAGAATGGTATAATGGCAGCAGTGTGTTGGGCCTAATGACTCTCAACTTAATGCATCTCTCTGGATCTTTGCTTGTCTCTCTTATTCATTGCACTGATGTATTTCCTGTTCTCCTTCTCTTCTCCTCCTCTAGAGCGAGTGCCGAGCTGCACATTAGCTGCATTAGAGAAAGAGGAAATTCTCTATGTGGGGGTGACCTTGCTGTTAGTAATACCTGAGCTTTATTAACCTTACCTGAGCTTTATTAACCTTACCTGAGCGGTCAAACATTCAAATGGCAGATTACTTTGGTGAGCTGACTTTTGATGGGGTGGTGACATTTCATGCTAACGTAAAGCCAGGTTATAAAATGAAATGGCCCACTCTTTACTGTTACAACACTTCACATTTCCAATGAGCAGCTTCCCTTAACCAGATGCTGGTTAGATGGTGGTAAACACTGCAGTTGGTGCTGCAATCGTTTCCAGTGATTTTCTGTTGATGATGTTTGTGTGACCGGTTCACCTTTCATGTTATTTGCTTGTTCTAACAACACAAACTGATAAACTGAAGAAACATGGGTTTTCATCTTTGACAAGTAAATTCCATCTTCTACATCGTCTCAATCCATGTCTCTGCTATCAGTTACAGTCATTCAGTCAGGGGTGTTGACTGCAATCCCTGGCCTTGTTTGATATCTTGATATTTTTGCTGCAAGGGCAGCTGTGGCTCAGGAGGTACACCATGTCATTCGCCTATTAGAAGGTCAGTGGTTCAATCCCCTCGGTCATCCAGTCCACATGCCAAAGTGACCTTGGGCAAGAGCATAGAATGTATGTAAAGATGGACGACATGACAGCTCCAATGAAAGTGAAGTCAAAGCACCTTGGTCACCACCTGGTGGCTGGCTGCAGTAAAGGTCATAAATCCAGCCTCGAGCATGTTAATGGATGGGACATAGATCTAAATAAAAAGTCAAAGTTCAAGTCAAATACATTTTTCTCAAAGATAGGTTCTGTCATTTCTGGCAGTTACACACTGATGTACTGTGGCTCCACCCCCTGATCACTACTGCACAGAATCTGACTACAAATGCGCAAGATGGCAGCGCTTGTATCCAGGGAGCAGGTGGAGGCATGTTGTCCATCTTTATATATGGTCCTTGGGTAGGAACCCCATAATTGCCCATGACAGATGAACCTGCAATGTGTGAATGGTGTGTCAAAGTGCTGTGTGAATGGGATGAGACACGGTCCCAAATGCTTTGGGATGTTTGCAGATTTTAAATTTGGGAAAAGAAAGATCAGTAGTTCTGAAGAACTAAGTATCTAAAAGATTAGATCAGAGTTGCCATCATGTTTTTAATCAGTAGATTCAAGGACTTATTTCTTGGATCAAGTTAATCCAAAAGCAAACAGAGACGCACACTACGTTGAATTTATATCCGTTTAGTGACGGATGACTGTGGCTACTCCCTCTATCCAACAGCTGTGCCTTTTTATTACTGGATTCTTGCTGGCTTGTTTTTTTTCCACATGCAGAGATGAACCCATACATGTACCACCTGTGCTATCAGACACCTTCAGGGGATGGTACCCCCTCATAATTATGCAGCTTTTTAGATACATATCCACGTATCGTTAGATGTGGGATGCGTAAGGGGGATACAAACATTCCCTGAGTTGTGATAAACCATCTGTTTTCCATGTGGTGATTCACACGGCCTAGATTCTCAAGTTTTTTTTATAGTTTAATCTTATCAACGATAAGGCTTCTTTGCCTCCAGTCAACCATCTTCTAAATCCCCATTCATGCCCTCTGGAAGTTTACACGTTCCCATTTATATCCATGAAGATTATCAAGCTGTAAGCAGAAAACGATAATGCACACTCTGGAGCTTAATGCATTCCAAGCACAGAGAGCGCTGCTGGTGTTGGCCGTCTCATGCCTTGTGTGAAAGCAGTGACATGAGACCATATCGGTGAGTTTAGGATCCATTCGATCAAAGCAGAGTCAATATCCACCCTTGTCCAATGCGTACCTAATATACCTTTCCGTGATAGATAAAGTAGGATAAAGGTGCATTTGGTCACCCTGTCCTTAATGCTCTCTGACTGTACTGATGAGGCCTGGATTTGATTTCTTTAGTCGCTAAGCTACGCCAGGAGGATCACAATGACCATGGTAAAGAATGCTGTTTTTAGCCCCAGTCGTAGGGAATTGCTCCACATTAGCCACTGTGCAGCCTCTAGAGAAGGCTAAAGGCCTATGAAAGTGGAACGTACAACACATGGGGGAGAAAAGATCGTTCCCCTGCAGCTAATATCCAGACGTATTATCCATGTCGGTGTTAGCGAGGGGCCACTCAATGATAAGCAAGGGAGTTTTAAAACACCATCTGCTTTGAACACTTGTTTTGTTTTACCACTACACTTGAAAGATGCTGTCAGACATGCAGTGAACCCCAGACTTGTTCCTGGAATTTTACAGATGTGAGAACCCAAATGTCCAAGTCAGTTGCTCGATTTTCTGGAACCTATCCCTTCATCTCCCTAATAAAATGTCCCCATTAAAAATACGTGAACCATACATGTAGAAGACACCAAAGGGTGTCAAATAGAAGCTCCAAGAGCTAGGGTATGTGTCGATGTGTTGTGGGCAAAAATACACAATTTCTGGAGCAGAATTCACCATGTTCGACCTTCTGCTTGCTCTACCCCGGCGCCACCCTTCGCCTTAATGTTCCAGACACGTAACATTTTGATGACACTCCCCTGCTCTGTTCCTAATGTGTGAAAGGCAAACAATGTTCTGGACACTTTCCAGAGTTCATGTCTGAAAAGGATTTAGACTTGTTTGGCCGGTAGAGTTCAATCAGTCCTCATCATCTTCTCCTCATTACCCTCTGCAGCTGGCTGAATGTCAAAGTTAAACCTTAGAGAAAAAGCAGCATAATCTGTTTGTTCCGAGTAATGCACCCTCAAAAACACTGCTGTGCACTCAGACTTTCTCTGACGATGACTTTATACCTCAGGAGTCACTCTTCTATTGCTTTTTATCTTTTAGTTCAATTCCAGCCTCTTTGTCCTGCTCAGTGTTTTATTTTGTTTGGTAAAAGTGTTGAGGAACAGAATCAGTGATGCATAAACTCCTACTGTTGACGCTATGTTGTTAAAGAAGTGTGTTATACTCATGCAAACCTTTATGTGCATAATAACTATAAAGATTGTGTTACTGAATGTATTACTTTTCTGAGAGCTACACCTCTACTAACTGCTTTAATTTTTCTTTTATATTATTAAAGCAGTTTAGTGTGAAACATATCAGGAGACACAAAATGCTTTAAGATCATTTTTAAAATACACAATGAAGACATGTTATGAGCAAAATGTTCAAACCCAAACTGCATGTTTTTATGGTTACAGTGGAAACATTCTCGTTTTTTATACACATTTCACCTAAAACCAGCTTGATATCTGTGAAAATGTTGACATGTTCACTATATTTTATAAATAATTTCTGTGTTTAAACAAAACTTAACTACACAACATAAGTTTATACTGACCGATCCACTGATGAGGCGGATTACTCAGATTGTCAGAATTATTATGCAAAAAGTTTTTTTCTGGAAGGGGCATACAAGTAATCATTGAATTGTTTTATTTACTCTAATGAGTGTCCTTAATTAGTACAGGGGCAGTTTTAACTCTTCTCATCTTTTTTTATTGCATATTTATTTCCTTGTCTGAAAAGACTTGTCAGATTCTGGCTCCTGCCTTTAATAGTGATTTGAATGTGAGTCTCTCTAGCTGAGGGGGAACATTCTGTTCCAGCTCATATATTTGCACATCGCCAGTGTTGACTGATGAAAACCTACAATGGTGAAGCTCAGGCTTTTATTGTGGTGCCCCCTCATATACATTCTCTACCTTCAACCGCCTGTTTCTTCTCTCCAGTCCACACATGCAAAACAACATATACTCACATATGATACATTGTCATTAACATCATCATGTCTGTTTTGTTAACGACACGTCTTGAAATCATGTGTTCTGCAGCTTTTAGTGTAAGATGCTGTGAGAAGGTTTTGATGTTTCTGATGATGCCTGATGAAAATGGCTTTCAAGGAAATTACACTGCTCTGCCACTGCTCCAACACCCATGTTTGCCTTTGACAGAGAGATTTCAGCAGTATATCTCTTTCCTCATGATCAGTGTTTATTGAAGCGAGTCAACAGCCTGTTCTGGTGTGACAGACTTTGATTTTCTCCATTCAAGTAGAGAAGAGTTATTCGTTCGCCTCTTTTAGAACTGGCGAGGCTTTAAAGAAAAAAAGTGTAAAATCTGTTGCTGCAGTTGGGTTGAATTTGCTGATTCCTGCACCACTACCACAAATTAATCAGTCACTTTATAGTTTAAAATAAATTACAAAATGGTTAATTTACACTTCCCACAGCTTCCACTACTCATGATTGAAAATGCATTAGTTTTTTGATCTCATAGTCATTCTGTAACACTTTTACTGGCAATCTGCAGAAGAAACTCCAGAGCAAAGTAAGGATGAAATACTGCATTTATCTTCCTCTGGTTTCGTTTTGAAAAATCAAAGTCATCAATTTACATCTTCCTCTTCTTGTCATTGAGCTGGGAAGGAAATGGGAGGAATGGTGTAGTAATGTAGGATAATGACTGGTTCCTCTGAGCATTGATCTGACTCGGAGCCTCCCTCCCATCTTTCCTGTCGAGGGATAGAATATCATTGTGCAGATCAGTTAGTCCACAGCCATCAGACTGAATGACTCACTGCTACAGTATCTTGTCTTTGTAACTCTTCTCTTATCATTTCTTTCTCAGTGGCTGTTGTACCCAGTTTAGTTTCAGATGTGAATAGAAATACCCAGTTTGCCTCAAAGTTATTGGAACGCCCACTGGCATCTGTACAGCTCACCATAGGAAATGCGTGTAGCTTTTTTCCACATGTAAGATACTGTTTTCAACCCTGTCTCTGTTCTTATGTATGAACAAAATAACTCACCAACAACCAAACATGTGAATATTACTTCGGAGGGTATCTCCAGATGATTAACTTTTAGAACTGACCTTTTTTTTTTTCTGGGAATGATACACAGTACGTTCTTTTAGATGTCTGCCCATGAGAGGTCACAGCTCTATTGTTTTGAAGGGCCACTGACTCAGGCAGGAAATCTTCCGGTGCTGATGTGTTGAGTGAGAGCAATCTTTGCGAGCGAGAGATGTTTGAGATTGTGTAAAAAATGTTTGTATCATTATAAAACTGTTACAGGGGAAATGAAGTATTATATACATATAAAACATTTGCATATAAATATACAGAACATGCGCAGGGGATGTATCGCCCCTCCATGATTTTACTATCCAAAGTATTTAGCCATGTTCCAGCAAAGCTATTGAACATATCAATTTTTAGGAATGGTGTGGCTCTGCAGCGATCTTAAACCTTCACAGAAATGACCACGTGTATAAGCTCACATCGTCGTTGGGTCTAATTCATGTCCCATTGTGCTGCATGTTCATCAGAAAACCCTCTTTCCACTTGGGCAGTTGCCCGATGCTCAACAAGAAGGTCTGTTTGCTCCACAATGCTGCCATTCACTCCACTATATTCATCATCACCAGTGGCTTATTCATAATTTGTAAAAACCCAACCCCCCCCCGTTCTCCCATTCCTACGCAACAATACTCAATTCAGCCAGTTGGATAACCAGTCTGTGGCACTTGTCTGGAGGAGTAGTCTGCATCGACTGAACATGAAAGGATTCAACGCTGGCTTCCATTCGTGATTATTACCTGACTAAATAGAGCTCAGCATCACTTTCCTCATTTAACCCCGGCTTTCTAGCAGATATGACGGCTCAATCCCTGCTACTTGGCTTCTTCACTGACGTAGCTCACACAAATAAACCAGCTTACCAAGAATGTAGCACCCATTACCCGACCTGGAAGAAAGAAAGCTAGAGTGGGAGATGAGGCAGATTTTGTAAGCTAAGTGGGGAGCGCAGACAATGAGTGATGTGAAGGAGAGAAAACAGACTGGAAAAGTGATACTTCAACTATTCTGCTGTGAGAGCACTGTGGTGGTTTTCTTTCTACACGGTCTTACCTCGACCTCTCGTTGGCTCTCAGCCATGGGTGGCTCCGGTGTCATATGCAATCTTTGTTATTCTTGAAGCCAAGGACGGGTCCCTGTTATCCTCCCTGTGCCTGTTAATGAGGAAACCAGAGTTCTGACATTCAGCAGCATTGACATCTTCATCCCATTTCGTCACAAAGGCAGAACAGGAGCCTCTTATCTCCCTCCTGCAGGAAAAAAATCGTCTTAATCACGTGAAGGTTCTCTAATTGTGAAACAGGTGTCTCTGGTGATGTTTATAGCCGGACGGTACTAGCAGCATGGCTCTAGGGATAGCAGTGTCAGTCAGTCCATCATTGTCATCCAGACTGAATTATCTTCCCAACTTCTTATTGGGTTGTATGGCTGTTCATGATCTCCAGAGGATGAAGCCCACAGAATCAGGGATCACGTGACTTTTCCTTTTGTCCTTTCCTTGCCACCTTTGAGGTTTCTGGGATGGTAACACTATAAAAGATGATGCACATGATTAACATTACATGGCTATACTTTCTTAGTCGTGTCTGTCTTTCTTTTATCGCTCTATCGTTATAATTGAGGCAGATGCCATGCAAAGTGTGTCTCAGTTGTATTTATTGATTTTTGTAAAAAATTAAAATTGTAGAAGCAGGTTGATTGTAATACAACTACAGGAAATGAGTTTTGATGACTTACTTTTCAAAAGTGCATATCACAGGTAATTTGGGGAATGTCTCACACTCATTAACCATCAGAACCAAGGCTTCACACGTCATCACACACCTGCAGTGCTGCTGTGAACAGAGTACAACAAAATCATAGAAAAACAGAGCAATAGGTTTACACAAAAACTATTTGACTTCAGTAAATGTTAAGTAAAGAGCAAATAGTCACCAGACTTTGGAATGAACAAAAACAGATACATAAAGCATATATATATATATATATATATATATATGTGTATGTTTATACTGTATATGTGTATACAAACCTTTGACTGAAATAATTCATTATGAAAACACCTACAGATAATATTGAACCTTGCTCTATGGAGCTTGTCTGTGAAAGGAATTAGTGTGATCTGTGTTTATCTTCAGTTCTCTCAGTGGCAGTATTTACAACTGAAGCACCAGCACTGTGTTGACCTCGCTTTATTTGTATCCCTCTTTAGCATTCCCCCCTCTTCTTTCCCTAGTTTGAAGACATCCCCCATAGAAGCTCCATGTGCACAAAGATGTCAAATACCTCTTGAACCTCTTGAGACCGTCTGAGGGAGAGAGAGAGAGGGAGAGAGAGGGGAGAGCTGAGAGAGAAATGGATAAAAAAAAAGCATGGAGAAAAGGAAGAACAAACATTTTGCCTGGGGGGGCTGAAAGAGAGGATTTGAGTGAGAGAAAGAGGCACCAATGGTAGTAGCAAAAATATATAAAGAGAGAGAGATGGAGAAATAGAGACTTAGGGGGCTGTGGTGTGGAAGAGAGGAGCCGGTGGAGGTGAAAGAAGGCTTGGAGAGACAGGAGGAGTGCTTTGCTGCAGTGGGAAGAGGAGGTTTCATATCATCGACAACACATCTGCGTGTTCAGCTGTCAGTGGAAAAGAAAGATGCAATGAGGAATTGGAAGTGTTTGTGTTTGTTGATTTGGAGCCTTGTGTGTACGACACCTTGCACTGGGAGGACCAAGCGAGGTGGACGTTGCCATAATCGTGAAGCCGTAGTTATGTATGCATTGAATTCTTGCCCATATTGTTTCCGGTAGCGTGTGTGTGTTTCAGTGTGTGTCTGTATGTGAATCTCTGTTGTGTAGACAGACGTGGAGTTGGGAACAGGGTTGTGTGACTGGCTGTTTATTCTGTGCAGGGAAGTGAGATTCAGATTCGACAATAGATGGAGATGATTCTAATTAAGGAAATAGTTTTGTCTTTGAATCTGATTCGACTCCATGTCTCACTTACTGATGTTATCGTTCTAACGGGGTCAGTTTGTTTCATTAGCACACTCGGTGACGATGGAATTCTTTTCTCAGGCTCTGTGTTAAATAACATTCTCTCTGTCTGTATTACAGTATGGCTGCTTGTTTGTGTCTAACTCTCTCTGCTCTACTGGATAAATAAGAGTCAAACTTCAATATGACTCGGGGCTGTGAAGATAACGATTCTGCTCTGGCCTCCAAGGAAATACATGCTGCTGCCGGGCAAAGGCATCTTTTTGTAGAGGTGTATTTTGAAAGTAAAAAATCCTCAGGAAATCTGCACTGCAGGCCTCACAAAGTCAAACAAGGAAATAGGGTGTCCCCCAAATGATGTCACCTGTACGTTGACATTAATATAATTATAGAACATCTGTGCTAATTCAGCAGACATGCTATCTCGTGATTGGATAATTGGTGAAACAAACGGAGGAACCTCATCAAACCCAAGGGTTTTATATTCAAGGGTTCTCCCATCTGTGATTTTTCATAAAGAACTAAACACTTAAAATCTGATGTCTTACTGTTATTATGATATTAATGGGCACTATTGTAATTATCTAAGTGTTTCGTCTAAAACATTGCAAGTGCCTTGAGGGTGTGTGAAATCCACTTTGCTAGTTTAACGGCATTAAAAAACGTTGCTGCTTCAGGAACATGGTCGTACCTCGTCTCTAAATGAATCATGGTTGTGCAATAACCACACATACACATAAATCAGAATGTCATATCACATTAAAAAGCCAAGTGTGTTGGCATCTTGACTATTTGCCAGTAAAGGTTGTTTCTCTGCAGAGGAAACGGATCTGTTCGTGTGTGTAACAGAATGTGTGTGTGTAGGTGCATAGTAGCCATTCTCTTGATTATCTTCAAATATCAGTGAAATACTGCACCACCATCATTACTCCGGTTGTTATTGGTTGGTTTCGTAATAACTTCCTGCTGCCTCAAGTGAGCAAAGCCCAACATGTGTCTGACTCCTCATTTTAGGTCCACGTGTGCTCACATGGATACAAGTGTATTTGCTATTTAAATATATTTATTTGCATCATAATTGCATCATATCTGCTTTACCCATGGCTTTGTCTGTCTGTTCTGAAACTTCAGGGACAAAGACATATGACCAAAGAAAAACACACTGCGAGAAAGTTAGTCGATTTTTCCTTCCGCTGGTTGTATTGGTCACTTGTAATTGTTCTTGTTTCTTCATTGCCGTTAGCTTCTGCTGAAACAGGTAAATGTTCTTCGGCAATGTTGGTGAAGACAACTCCCATGATCCCACGCTGCTTCACAACATTATCAAACTAGGTCTGTTGTTATTGTTTTGATGAGTGACCACTAGTAAATTAAGTTACATTGCATTGCACTTGCCGTTGCTTTGCACCGGTAGGGCCTGGTGTGTTGTACAAGGGCTTACCTGGAAAATATCCCCTATTCGATAGAAAGTGATGTGTTCTGTAGCTACTGAAGCAACTTGTTTGAAAATAATAAGATAAACTGTGCAGCTAGAGTCCCTGAGTGGCTCCTGCGTAAAAACCTAAGGCAATTATTCTCAATCATTAAAATGAATGCCTGGAAAGAAAGAATGATTAAATGATCACTTCAATTGACATTCATTTTTTTTCTCTTACACAAAATACTGCAGAGCTTACTTGTGTTGCCGCAACGTTAATGCAGGAACATTCAGTAGAAAACTTTAAACAACTTCTACCTGACTGAACTAAATCTTCAATTGACCCAAAGCTGCTGCAGCCAAGCATAAAGAGCAGCCTGTTATCAAACCCAGTCACACTGCCAGCAAAGGCATCATCAAGTCTCTCCTTAAGAGTCTGTGACCTTCTTCATTTCCGTATTTCGCCTGAGTTTCATAATCACTTGCACCCAATTAATCCCATACTGTCTATCTCAGGCTCACACTCATGCACATCATAGACAAATACCTGCATGGTTACACACGGAGTAAATACCCCACAGAAATGCCAAAGAGGGCGACTCAGATCAGAGAAAGACGTCCTGATTGTTACGACTGCCTGGCTGCTGTCTGATAAGCTGTAGCCCTCCAACTGTCATCTCGCCGTGAAGGCCGTGGGTCGTACAGGCTGTATCTGTATCACTGCTCGTCCCTAACAAGCTCGTCTACGTTGACCTGGTTTCTGTTACGGGGCCAAAATGAGCTTTTCAAACTCGTTTCTGCTCACGTAAACAACATTTGGGATAATTTTCGTCTGTAGGACTTACTCTGCAAAGTGTCTTGAGATCCTGCCTCTTGTTATTTTGTGCTATACATATAAACTCATAGATTATATAGAGACTGTCATTTAAAAGATACATAAAACATGTAATTTTCAAACTGTAAACTCTTAGATCTTTTGAAGACAGCAAAATGTGTTTGCAGTGTAAAATCCATCTTACGCTGTGTGCAAATTATTTGCGGCACTTGCTCTTTTCAGAATGAACACTAATGAGGTACAATTAGGTGAAAGCTGTCAATACAAATTGATTACCCTTGCTTAATCAATGGGGGGTGGAAATAATGACACAAATGGGTTGAAAAAGGATTTTAAGTAATGGACTGGAAACTAACAAGACGTGTTTTCACTGAACTGCACATTCAGAACTCAGAAAAGTGTTTCCAACATTTTCAAGAGGTTGCCTTTTATGTTAAGAACGCAGCAGTAGATTCTCCAGGTCAGAAGGAGCACATCAACACCAGCATCAGCCCTTATCGCCAGAAGCTTAACAATGTCTTTTTACAAGTTGATTCTTTCCGAGATCCAATAGATCCAGAGAAACCGGCTCTGATATTTGTGTTCTCACATGCAGGAGTGTGTGTGTGTGTGTGTGTGTGTGTGTGTGTGTGTGTGTGTGTGTGTGTGTGTGTGTGTGTGTGTGTGTGTGTGTGTGTGTGTGTGTGTGTGTGTGTGTGTGTTGCCCTTAGCAAATAATACAGGGCTCATTAGAATTGCTGTCATGTCGCAGCACTGCCTGCAGCATTTCATTCTGAGCACAGTGAGGGTCCAGTCTGATTTCAGGATCCGGAAGAACCACTCAAGATTAGAAAGAAATAAAAACTACCTGGCTGCGTTTACTGTTGGACTTGTTGGGATGTTTGAAGATGTTCTTCGAAGGGGAAGAGCAGTGTGGAACCAGATAAAGTTGTCACAACCTGTTTGTAAGTACTGAAGAGAAATCCTTTAAATACTAATGATACCTCCGAATCAAGTGGAGTTTGCTCCTCCAACATGTTTTGATCTTTCCTGACAGAAAATATCATCTTCAGCGAAATAAGTCGATGGTTGAGTTTTAGGAAAAAGCAGACAAGTCGGAGTAGATACAAAATACTGGGTATTCCTTTTATTTTGTTGCCACAGTATCTCTGCTGGTGCTAGTTTTTACATGATAAAGCAAGATGAGGAAGTAAAATCTGCGATAAATTAAGATGAAGTGGAATTGCCCCTGATAGCTGTTCCTACAGAGTGTGAATGTTGTGTGATCGAAGAGCACAGTATATGGTAACACTGTGTGAACGTGTGTGTGGGTGAATTTGACTCATAGTGTTGAGTGGTCAACACTAGAAAAGCAATATTTTAAATGCAGTTCATTTACCATTCACAGAAAGGCTAAAAAATAAAGTAAAAGATGCTCAAATATTGTACATGCATAGGAACATGACATGTGCAACAAAACGATAATATGTAAATCTATAATAAATGTTGAGATTTTATTTTAATGCTACTTTTTATTTGACATAAACCACAATTTGTTGCGGTGGACCTGTTGTCTGGATCGTATATGTCCTGTAAACATGGAGCAGCATTAACAGGAATCAGAATTGTATCTCTGACCACCTAATGAATGAATTCAATATTCACTCTCCTTTCAGCTGTTTTGGTCTCGACCATCCATCCATTTTTTATACCACTTATCCTTTTAAGCCGGCATCAGGCGTGAAGCAGCGTAAACCCGGGCCATGTCACCAGGATGTCACAGGAACAGCCATTTTCACTCACATTACACTTACGGCCAATTTAGAATCTACAATTAACCACACCCTGTCTTTGAACTGTGGGAGGAAGTCTGAGAACCCGGAGAGAACCCATACAAACATGGGGAGAACAGGAAAAACTCCATCCAATAAGACCCCAGGTAAAACTGGGATTGAACCAAGAAGTCAGGCAACAGAGCTACCCACTACATTACCGTGCCGCCCTGGTGTCGACCAACTCCTGAATAAAATATCAGGCTCATGCTTAATCAGCTAAATGCATCGCTGGGTTCAGACACTGAGTTTGTCTGCAGGTTGGTGCTGTTCAGGCTGGTAACTCTGGGTCCATCACAACATTTTAGCCTAAAACAGCTTCATGCTGTGACTCGAGGGAGGTTAGATAAATCTCTGTTCAGCTGAAGGGTACTGCAGAGTGTTTGGTGATAATTATCTGTAGATCTCTTTTAATGCTGTTTTAAAATCATGGAACGTGCTCACAGATCAGATCTTTATAAAGTGCAAAATATTTTCTTGCATTTGGCTTTGTGACTTTGTATGTGCTTCAGATTTGTGATGTGTGTATGTGCATCATTTTCGGGGAATCTCCCACGTGTCCCTCTCTGTCTCTGTTTCCAGGAAGTGGAGGGGGCGGGGGGGGGGGGCACACTGAGTTCCACAATGATGTTTTTATGTGACATGTGTTTATTGGTGCTGCAGAACGTGCAGAGAAACCCTGTGATTTACAGCATCAGGTTAGCAGTGGAGGTGCCATGGTTCAATTTACAGCCTGCTGTGGTCATGACCTTCTGAGGTGCATGGGTGTGGATTCACTTGATACCTAATCAATCAAAGTAAAACCATATTCATCCTTTATTATTTTAGTTTTTGTCCTTTTCTTGGACTCTTAACATTTTCAACAGCTTTCCTATAAACATTAAAAAAATCTCTGCCCCACTTTCTGTCTCCTCTGACGCCCCACGCCTCGGTGATCACAGGGCTGTTATGGGAGAGGCATCCTCTCCAGGCCGCTGTCATTATGATTCAGGACAGTTGAGGACGGGAACGGTTTTTACAGACTTTTCTTGGAAAGCTCAACGTTCTGGTCACATAATCACTTTAGTCCTGTTTGAACTATCTGTATCTGCTGCCTCTCTGAAGTTCTCATTGGTGGGAATATGAGACTCAAGAGCGTCAGTTGCAGATGAATCAGGTGTCAAAGTGAAGATAAGGTTCATTTGAGCCTGGAGACCAAAACTGAAATATAACTTTTCCTTGACGTAACAGGATCCAGAGGATATATACACTGTGTGTTATTTACCTTCCATCTGCTGCATTGAGGGCAACTGTGTTATTATATGAAACTACTGTTTGGCTATAGAGATATTTTGGGAGGTTTATTACTACAGGAATAGAGAAAGGGAAATTCTCCACAGGACCTGAATACCTGACTTGAGTTGAGCTGAGGAGTCAGGACATGGCAGAAGACGAAGTGAAATAGCTGCAGTGACGTGATGGGTTGATTGAGCTGTGTGTGTGTGTGTGTGTGTGTGTGTGTGTGTGTGTGTGTGTGTGTGTGTGTGTGTGTGCATGTGCGACAATTCAGAGAGTGTTTGGCTTCTGGTGTCGCCAGATTACTTCTCATGTTGATAGGTGAAGGGGCACGACATTTATATCTGTCCCACCGAGGATGGTGACTTGTGTGTGTGTGTGTGTGTGTGTGTGTGTGTGTGTGTGTGTGTGTGTGTGTGTGTGTGTGTGTGTGTGTGTGTGTGTGTGTGTGTGTGTGTGTGTGTGTGTGTGTGTGTGTGTGTGTGTGTGTGCGCGATTGGGCAGTGTTGCTCTGAGTTTGGCGGGGGTTGTGGAAAATGATAGAAATGATATCGCTCCTTACGCTGTTTAACTTTGAAAAGGTGACGTTCTCTTCTCTCCTCTTTCTGTCCCCGTCTCTGTCTCAGATAAGCTGTTTGGAAAGCGGCTGCTGCAGGCTGGGAGACACATCATGTCTCATAAGTCTTGGATGAAAACGGTGCCCACAGAGAACTGTGACGTCCTCATGACATTTGCAGGTCAAGCACTCGACACACAAACACTCATGTCTGTATCTCTGTACTTCATTTTGTAATGGCTGTTACAGTGCTTAATAAATAAAGTTATTTTTATCATAACTGTGCAACAGAAAGAATCGATAGTTTGATGATATTGTTGACAGCAAAAAGGACAATTACAACTTTAATGTTAAGGATATTGGGACCTTTGTCACTTTGTTTTTTATTACAATATTATCTCTTAGCTGTCTCTCACAGCTTTAACAATAGAGAATCAGGCTTGTGATCAGTTTGAATCAGTGAACCAGCTCAGACGGCAGAGAGGAAAAGTCAATGTCTAGTGGTTGTTAGTACGACACTTCACCTCCAGCTGCCGCTCAGGAATAAATAGTACAAGACTGTGGGAGGAGTGAGCCGCTCCTGTGTATGATGATGCGTGGGTATTGATGAAAATGTGTTTTTCTTCCTCATTTCCTGCCACAGACAGTACAGATGACCACACGTTACTATGGCTACTGAACCACATCCGGCTGGGAATCCCAGAGCTCATCATACAAATTCGACATCACAAGCGCACACGAGTCTACGCGTTCTTCGTCACCGCCACATATGAAAAGTAAGAAATCTGCCCATAACCCGTGACGGTTATTTTCCATACTGATTAATCTGTAAATTACTTTTGCGATTCATCAGGTAATAGTGAAAGATGTTCATCACAGTTTCCCAGATGTCTCCAGATGTATTGTTTTGTCTGACTATCAGTCCAAACCCTTAAAATACAAAATAAGAGAGAAGCGGTGAATCCTCATGTTGAATCCTTATATTCTCATCTGCTCATAAGTGCATTTAACAACATTTTAATGTTTTCCTCCACATCGGTGAACTAGAATGTCAATCAGAGAGAAGATACCTCCACCAAGGCCCAACAGTCTCCTGAAGAAACCACATTTAAATTCACTAGATCCAGATTTTCTTGTGGATCTGCAGTCAGTCTGCTAAACGTGCCTGATGTTTTTCATCAAGATCCAGGCAAATGCTGGAAAGTGCTCACAATGTTACAGAAAATGGAAAATCCTCATCTGGATCTGCTCCACAAGTAAATGGGTTCTTACTTGGGTCATACCCCACCCCTCCACAAAATTTCATGGGAATCGGTTGAGAAGTTTTTCTCCTGTTAACTAACAAATGAACCCAGACAAAAAACAAACTTCCCAGCGATGTAAAAAAAACTTGAGGGCTCTGTCAGCTCCAGCTGTTGTAATATTTAACCCTGCTGAACACAACGATTTGACCTGTTACAGGTAGCTGCTGTTGAGGATGTATTTACGGTAGCGGTGTGAATTAATCACACTGTCACTCTGGACAAGACACAGACCAGAAGTTACAGATGTAACTTTCCTCCAGAGAGACGGGAAATGAACAAACTGGCTTCTGAATAATACAGTAGATCACTTCCTCCAGTAGTTTGAGCTTTGGTTATTTTTAGATGCTTCTGCTGGAGTTGGGATATTAAAGACAGAAATATCCCTGTTGTTTTGTGCTAGAGTG